>NC_068300.1:12940179-13269271 GCF_025860055.1 Xyrauchen texanus | reverse complement strand
AAGCAAAACAAGGGAGACCTGGCACAGAGCATCAAAAACATGCAAGAACTAACAAGGGAAACAAGGAAACTAAAGGGCTTAAATACACAAATGGAACAGACAAGGGAATAAGGAACACCTGGGGAAATAATCAGGGAAAGAGAACTAATCAGGGGAAAACCAATCATAAAATGAAACTACAAAGGACTACAAAAACCAAACAGGAAACAGGAACTAAACTAAAATTCAAAATAACAGCACAAAAACAAAAGACAACAGAGAACATGACAGCCCCCATTCCACTCCTTGTGATGTCTATTACTTTCTGACATTTTCCAACAATTTTATTTATATAATCTGACCATGTTAATTTTGTGTCAAATAAGATTCCTAAGAATCTAAAAACTTTCACCCAGTTTAATGTTCTTTCATACATTTTTAGGTTAATTCCTGGGAGAATAATTTTCCTTGAGACAACTACTGGATTTGTCTTTCCTACTGAGAATTTAAATGCCCATTCATATGCCATACCTTTCTACCTTTATTATTGCTTCTTGTATCTTTCTATTTATATGTAGAATGTTCCTTCCACTTTTCCAAACTGCCCCATCATCTGCAAAAAGAGATCATCCTATATCTGGTTGAACTTGGGAAAAAACACAATTAATCATTATAGAAAACATTAACGGACTTATTACACTTCCTTGTGGACTGTGGAATCCAATTTTCTATTTCTATTTGATATTTCATTTCCTACCCTTACCTGAATATTCCTATTTCCCATAAAAACCTTTATACACTTGAAAATTATTCCTCCTATATTCATCATTTTTAGTTTTATCAGAAGACCCTTTTTCCACATCATGTCATATGCTTTTTCAACATAAAAAAGTACCACTATATTTATCTGTGCTTTTCTAATATCATCTTCCATTGTTCCTCTTCCTTTTCTAAATCCACTCTGGTATTTTGTTATTAGTCCTCTCTTTTCTAAAGAATATGGTAACCTTTCTGTGACCATCCTTTCCATAATTTTTTATATATATTCGATGTAATCGAGACCTATAATTAGTGTGCTTAGATGGATCCTTCCCAGGCTTCCTAATAGGAATCTTTCCATGCCTTTGGAAGCCTACCTTCCTCCCATACTCTATTATATAGTGTCAACAGTTTTCTCATTGCCCCATCCTTAAGATGTCTCAGCATTAATACCCTATTTGATCCTTCCTTGGTGATATATGAGTATTATTGATTTACAGTACTTAAAGCTCTTTTCATAAAGAGTAAATAGAAAGTTGATTGGCTGATCTTCCATTTCCCCACTCCTTTCCAGTATTTTTAAATATTTTCTCTTTGTTATTTCTCTCCTGCTCCTTCCTTCTTCCTGGAGAAGTATCTGGACCAATGCTTTTACCAACATTTCTGCTTTGTCTGTAACTGCTACTTCACCTTGTACTTCTAATACTGGATACTCCCATTCCTTTCTATTACCCCACATTCTCTTGATCATATTTCACACTTCTTCTACTGGAGTTGATGTTCCTATCTCATTGCAAAAACTTTGCCAGCTTCTTCTCTTAGCTTGTCTTATTGTTTTCCTCACTACTGCTTGGGCTCTCTGGTATTCAATTAATTGTGTATAATTATCTGTTCTCTTAAGATTTCTAAAAGCTCTATTTCTGTCTCTTATCACCTTGCTACACTTGTCAGTCCACCATGGAACAGCTTTCCTTTTCATTTTCCCTTTACTTTTTGGTATTGTTTCTGATGCTGCCTCTAGGATTCTTTTACAAAGTTTCTCATTTAATTTCTCAATATCTTGCTTTTCACCAATTACTGTCACTCTTTCTTCACATATTCTCTCAAATTCAATCCAATCTGCTTTTTCATAAATCCACCTTCCCCTCCTTGTGTAGCAATCTTATCTGTGTCAATATCCATTGTTGTGACTATTGGGTAATGATCACTCCCTATGCTATTTTCTAATTAAATGTTCTAACCAAATTATTAGACACTAATGTTAAATCCAGCACTGATTCCAATCCAGTATAAACATCTAACCTAGTCCCCCTCCCATCGTTAAGACATACCAGTTCCTTTTTCTCTATTAAATTTTCTTTCCATTTGCATCTATGTTCCTACCTCCCCAAAGTGTAGTATATGCATTTAAGTCCCCACACCATATTACTCTTTGACTTTCTTGTCTTTGTACTTCCAACAATCTGTCTAACTCTAATATTTTACACAGATTATAATAATTTATAATCACCATCTCCTGTTCCCTGCACCACATTTCCACCACAACATATTTTTGATCTTTTCCCTTTCCCAGTACTCTATAGGGTGTTTCTTGTTTAATAAATGTTGCACATCCCCCACTATTCCCTTCTTCCCTATCACTTCTAATTACTATATACCCTTGTAAAACAAAATTCATATAATGTTTCAACCATGTCTCTTGGACACAAATGACATCTGGCTTTATTAGTAATCCTTCGATAAAATGCTTAAACTCTTGACCATTTGCTATTAGAGATCTTGCATTGAAGTATTACTATCATAAATAATTAATATCCACATGATTCTTGACTGGATCTTATCTGGAGTTCATCTCTTACTTCTTCCCATGTTAACCCTTCCATTCCTAGGTGATGTATTGCTGCTATGACTATCAATAAAAAAATTTGAATTTTAGATTCCCAGCTGTACTGTTTATAACTCGTGGAATTTGACCAACTTTCTCTTTTCAATTAATATATCTTCCCTTGTTACTCTAAAGATCCAGCTAATCTAGGGAAATATCAGCTTCTTCTTGCAACTTTTTCAAATAACGTTAAAACTGCAAAAACTTCATATTACCAGACCAAGATCAACAGCACCACAGACACTCGTAGCTTGTTTAGAACATTCAACACACTTCTCTGCCCTCCCCTCCACCACCTGACACATCACTGACAGCAGATATATTCGCCACATTTTTTACTAATAAGGTTACAGCCATCAGCAATACATTCACTGCACCACACCCTGTCAAACACTTGGCTCCTGTATGCGACTCTTCTTTCCCTATGTTCTCTCCTTTAACTGACACTGAGGTCTCTAAACTCCTCCTCTCCAACCACCCCACAACCTGTTCCCTTGACCCCATTCCATCACACCTTCTCCAGGCCATCTCTCCGTCCATACTACCGGCACTTACACACATAATTAACACATCCCTTCTTGCAGGCACTTTTCACACTACATTTAAGCAGGCTCGAGTAACCCCACTGCTGAAAAAACCTGCACTTAACCCCACACAGATAGAACACTACAGACCAGTCTCTCTCATCCCATTCATGGCAAAAACACTTGAAAGGGCAGTTTTCAATCAGATCTCCGCCTATCTCTCACAGAACAAGCTGCTGGATGACAATCAGTCAGGCTTCAAAAGTGGACACTCCACTGAGACTGCCCTGCTGGCTGTCACTGAGTCGTTGAGACAGGTGAAAGCTGAATCCAGATCATCTGTTCTGATTCTGCTGCCTTTACACAGTCAACCATCAGATCCTACTCTTTCAGTTTCTCTCGTATTTCCTTCCACGTTTGATATAATTCTTTGCACATTCAATATTATTCCTTTACGTTACTTTAAATTTCATCCATGTAAGTGGTACCCCAGAAATAACACCTCTTTGTTCCCCGTTTCTACCTTTTTCTCCTACTTTGGTTTGTACTAACCACTTTAATTCTGGTTGTTTCCTTAAGTTTAAGAGCTTTATTTGCCTGTTCTTCTTTGTTACATCCCACTAACAAATTTCCATCAGATAGTACTTTTGCTAAATCTATATTTCCAATAGATTTATTTATCATCTTTGTCAATTTTAATGGATTAATTATACTTACCCCAAATTGATCGCTAAACTTTAATATTTTTCTCACTGTTCATCTGGTTCTTCTAAAACACTTCTATCCTTCCTTTTTTCCCTTGTTTAGTTCTAGTAGTAGGTATTATGTACGTTGTGACAAAATTGATTTATGGCCCTGATTTATGGCTTAATTGCTGTACATTTGACCTTTCCCTCCGCCCTCTCCCTCCCTCGGGCAGTTGTACATGCTGTAATATGATGTGTCTGTTCTGATACCCCCATATGTGTATTTAAAAGAGTAGAAAGATTATTAATCTTTAATGGAAAACTGAGATGACAAAAAAAGTAGTATTACGTTTAAAATGTGTTTAAATGATGTCTTTAATGGGGTTTAATGCTTGGTGAAAAACCTGTTTTGTTTTTTAAACTTTTGACAAAGAGAAGAAAATGTGTTTTTTAAACATTAGGTTGTCTAACACATCACTAGCATTGTCACTTTAAAGATGCTGAACAAAAACATAAAATGTATTTAAAAATTGTATTTCAACAAAGAGCATTTTAAATAGCATAAATTGTAAAATGCAGCACAAAATCTACCGTTTAAAATCCTTTCATGAACTCATTCAGCGATAAGGGATGTAAGTAAGACGATGTTTAACATTAACCTAGCAAACAGGATATATTTTCTAAAAACATAATATATAATTTTAACTATATAAGACAGAAATCTTACACGACTCCGTTTAAAGTCCTTTCACGATCTCATCCAAAATGACAATGGCGTAAGATCAGTTGACAAGCCCCTCCGCGGGGTGGGGCTTAACCCCTCCCAGTGTTTGTGTGTTTTAAAGCATTATTTAAGCGTTTAAATGTATTTAACGAAAACTTTGAAATTTTGTTTTAAAAAATGTATCAAGTTGGCAAATACAGCAAAGGCACTCTAAAATTATAAAAACTTTAACAACATTCACTAGAAAATACAGTATTTTGGCAAACAGGTTTATTTTATATAGAATTCTGACGAAATATCTTTAATACAAAAGTTTGTTACATTTTTTTATTTTTAACCATGAGATCGCTGCCAGCTGGCACCCATTTACTTGCATTACAAGGACCTGACAGAGCTCTATCTTCTTCTAAAAATCTTCCTTTGTGTTTGACTGACGAAAGACAGTCATACACATCTGGGTTGGTATCAGGGTAAGTGAATAATGAGTCGTTTTTTGGTGAACAATTCCTTTAAAGCAAAATGGCAGAAACGAAAGCAATAACTAAGAAAGGCAAGTTTAACAAACAAACAAAAAATGCCCAGTGCCTTAATTCAGCACTACTTGCAGAGCTCGTGACATATTGGCCTATTTGGGGTGGAAAGACAAAGCATGACTACAGACAACACATCAGCCTGTTTGGCTGGTCTGCACTGACATAGCCCATCCTAGACATATGCCACACATGCATCAAGCCTCTTTTCTCTTTTACTGACAAACCTTGCATTGGTGACTTTGCAATTTATCTCATTCATTGAGTGCATCCATTGAGCACTTCCTATGCAAATCGACCAGCTGAGAATTTAAAAGGGTCTGACAATGCAGGAAGTGGATGGATTACTACAATGTGACGTCAGACCTTACATTACAGTGTCCATGTTACACATATTGCATGCTGCTACATTTAATTATGAAAGAAATTAACAAAAATGTGTAATTACACAATAACAACACGTCAATCGTTAATACTACACTGTAATAACGAGAATAAATGTGCTGTAATGCAAAGGGTGACCCAGTATGTTTGAGATGACACATCACATATGATTTACCCCATGATTTTAATATTCTTTACTGGAGTAGACACACATAGTCTTGTGACAGAGCAGAAAATGGCATGCTGTGTTGTAACCGGTCTACTGATCAAACCATTTTCACTCGTAGGCTAAGATATAGGGATAGGCAAGCAAAACTGAAACGAAAACCATTTCATAGCCTTACCTTGGGTAGAAATGTAGAGCCTTTAAATCGTTCTTTCGGTACTTCCTGTGTTTGAATGATAGCCTTGTCTTTGTAGATTCAGTCTATTTCAGCTTCAGACTTCCACAAGGTTACAAGATGACAGACAAAAGCGACTTCAGCCCATGGAAATGGTCAGATCATTGAGAAAATAGCAGTTTATTCACGAAGATATAGTGATATCTGATGTGGCGTAACATTTAAGCATCGTAAACAATGGATATTAGTATTGGCATGGACTAAAAATTGTGATTTTGTGAATGAAAAAGCCTTTGCGAGTATTTAACGTCGCAGGCAAGCTCTTTAAAGTCAAAAACGGGGCAGACGAAGGCAGACAAGGACCTCATGCACTAAAGAAACTAAAATCCCGGCGTGGATGAATGATACGATAGATGCAGATAAAACAGCTGATCCTTTAAAATGCCTGCATTCAAAAAGATCAGAGTCGAGCCGTCGGGGAATTTTCCCCCTTCGGATAGGTGATTGTGTTCTGCGCTATGTTTTGACAAATCGCAACGTTGTATTTCCACCCCGAAGGTAAGAAAAAATAAAAATGTGCAGTATTTTTCGGCTCCGAGGACCCTGTGGGCCTCTCTTCTGCCCCGGTTTGTTACAATGTAACAATAGAGTAAGGAATGCTGCACGGGATCCATATATACTCATTATGACGTCACCGACACGCCGTAGTACAGGATGCCGGGAAATGTAGTCTTGCGAAACATATGTGAACAATAGAACACTCGTTTGTAACCTTGGCAGGAAAACGGATGTTGTTTCTCTGAGGTATTATTTTGGGGACAGGGCTTGTACTACAATAAATGGCAACTGTTTCATTAAAGGATAATGTATGAATGTTATGCTAGGCTTGGTGGGCCTAGTTTAGACATGGTGCTTGCTTCGTTTTTTTTACATTTTGGTTTCCATGGAAACTAAATGGGGTCGTTCCAAAACTGCATTCAAGCACTATTAGCAAGAGGTTGGAAATATAAAATGATATTAAGAGCTCAAAACATAGTTGGAAAAATCTGACAAGAACATGGTGGGTTACATTTCGCCCAAAATATATTTTTTCTTTCTTCTTTTCCTTTTTTAAATTTTTTATTGTGCATAGTGACATTACATGACACTTCTTATTATGCCCATGCTTGAATTCTCATACAGGCACAATTCTCACTAATGTAATGCAAGAAAAATAAATTAAATTAACTACTGCAAAAAACAAAAAATACCTATATAATTTATATGAAATTTTCAATTGTTATATTTACATGACATGGTGTTAGTTTTTGTACCATCTCAAAATGTATGTTGATTTAAATCATACCCAGGACGGCGGCGACACGCGGCGCATGTGGTAGGGCATCCAGGCCATCACCAACTACAGGACAACATCAGTTGCCTGTGACAAAGATGCCTCTCTTCCAGATGCACTGAACGAATTCTACGCTAGGTTTGAAGAACAGAACGACGTGGTGGAGAGGAAGACCACCCCTCCTCACAATGACCAGGTTCTCTGTCTTACCATGGCTGTTGTGAGGAAAACTCTACGTAGAGTCAACCCAAGGAAGACTGCTGGACCAGACAACATTCCTGGCAGAGTGCTCAGAGGATGTGCAGACCAACTGGCAGATGTTCTTACCGACATCTTCAACATCTCTCTGAGCAGCGCCGTCGTTCCAACGTGCTTCAAGGCCACCACCATCGTCCCCATGCCAAAGAAGTCTTCAGTGTCCTGCCTCAACGACTACCGTCCCGTCGCACTCACACCCATCATCATGAAGTGCTTCGAGAGGCTCGTCATGCGGCACATTAAGACCCAGCTGCCCCCTGCACTAGACCCACTGCAGTTCGCGTATCGTCCAAACCGTTCAATAGACGACGCCATCGCCACCACCCTCCATCTGGCCCTCACCCACCAAGATAAAAAGGACACATACGTTCGAATGCTGTTCATAGATTTCAGCTCAGCATTCAACATGATAATTCCTCAGCACCTGATTGGAAAGATGAACCTGCTGGGCCTGGACACCTCCCTCTGCAACTGGATCCTGGACTTCCTGACTGGGAGACCTCAGTCAATCCGGATCGGGAACAGCATCTCCACCACCACCACACTGAGCACTGGGGCCCCCCAGGGCTGTGTGCTCAGTCCACTGCTGTTCACTCTGCTGACTCACGACTGTGCAGCAATGCACAGCTCGAACCACATCATTAAGTTCGCCGATGACACAACCGTGGTGGGTCTCATCAGCAAGAACGACGAGTCAGCATACAGAGAGGAGGTGCAGCGACTAACGGACTGGTGTATAGCCAACAACCTGTCTCTGAATGTGGATGAAACAAAAGAGATGGTTGTTGACTTTTGGAGAGCACAGAGTGACCGCTCTTCACTGAACATCGACGGCATCACCTGGCAGAGAACCTCACCTGGTCCCTCAACACCAGCTCTATTACCAAGAAAGCCCAGCAGCGTCTCTACTTTCTTCGAAGGCTGAGGAAAGCACATCTCCCACCCCCCATCCTCACTACATTCTATAGAAGGACTATTGATAGCATCCTGAGCAGCTGCATCACTGCCTGGTTTGGCACTTGCACCGTTTTGGAGCGCAAAGCCCTGCAGAGGATAGTGAGTACAGCTGAGAAGATCATCAGTGTTTCTCTTCCCTCCATCAAAGACATTTACACAAAACACTGCATTCGCAAAGCAACCAGCATTGTGGACGAACCCACACACCCCTCACACAAACTCTTCACCCTCCTGCCGTCTGGCAAGAGAGGTACCGAAGCGGCCAGACTGTGTAAAAGCTTCTTCCCCCAAGCCATCAGGCTCCTCAATACTCAGAGACTGGATTGACACACACACACACACACGCGTGTCCAGAGTTGCCCTTTAATAATTGTCACTTTATACCTGGCTGTTACCTCAATAACTGCTATGTGCATAGAACACTATCTCATAGTATGTTATGTTTACATTTGGCATTTTAGAAACTGTCATCTTTTTGCACTACTGTGCACTGGTCGGCGCTGCTCTGTCTCTCACTGTGCCTATTGTCCTGTTAATTTGTAGTAATTTATTGTACTGTCCCGTACTTTTTGCACACGTTTGCACGTGCACTTTATATAGGTATGTTATTTAGTCTGTGTAGTCTCGTGTGGTTCTGTGTTTGTCCTATGTTGTTTTATGTAGCACCATGGTCCTGGAGGAATGTTGTCTCGTTACACTGTGTACTGTACTAACTGTATATGGTTGAATGACAATAAAAACCACTATTGATACAGATTTCCCAATCCAATTAGATTAAAATAGACCCCCAAAATTATCCCTGGGTTGTTTTAGAAGACAAAAAGATAGTGTAGCATTTAAAACAAAACAGCCTTTTTCATGGTAAGTAATTTTAATCATTGCAATGTCATAGTAAAGGGTCACAACAGACAATATCTCACAATTTTACCATCTAGGTCTGGTTTGCGTCTAGCACTAACCACAGCTACCTTCTCTCATGCAGTGCAATGTATTCTACCCTTTACCCCAACTGAAGGATTAGTAGATCAGTGGTCATATCCAAAAGGAAACATGATTTCTCTCTTTTATACCATAAAATAATGCTCTTGGTAAATCCAACATTTGTAAAATCTATTCTAGTATATGCAACAATGAAAAACTGGGGGTGAATATTAAGCACAATCTTAAAAAAAAGAAAGAAAAAAACTAAAATGCACATATATATAATGCCCACAGCTGCCAACATTCATCTCCTGCCTGTAAAATAATGTGCGTTTGTGGCAGCACCTGAAGAATCATCAGGAATCAAGGCTACAGAACCTCATATTATGCCTCTACAGTCAATCTGAGTTGGTATTTCCAATTAGCACAAACCACAGCCTGCATAAGCCTTAGGAAATCAACTATCTTACAAAGAAAATCAAAGTCTCATGCAGCAATGCTTTCGTCAAGCTGCTTGATGTGAAAACATCTAATTAAGAAAGCAAAAATAAAATATCAAGTTCCGAATTCATTTGTTTGCTCTCTCATAATGCATGTGATCTTATTGAGTTTTGAGATTGTATGTTTAACTGTTTCTTTACAAAAGGGATGGCAGAACATGAAAACAGAACTGCATATCATGTGTGTGGTTAACTTCAATTTTTGTTTTCCTTTGAAGGAGAAAATGCTGTTTGAAGACATTGATATTCGTTAATAGACGATTTCATGATCTGCCTGGAAATCTCTGGGCCTACTGTAGATCACTGTCTGTCATTGGTGAGTCCCTCATCTGTGACTTAATCTTTCCTGTTTTACAGTGTTGTTTATCTATAAAGAGTGTGCTCATTAAGGCATATGGACACAACACATCACATGGGACTCAAACTCAGGGGAAATACATCCAGGCAGAAGACAACACCACCAAATAATACTGTATTTAATGCCAGCCAGCCTCTCTTTTTGAGGTGGTAAGGCCCAAGTACATTATAAACATGAGACAATCATTTTTACTCCCTTTAAAAAGATGAACAAAGCAAACCAATGCTAAATTAAAGTTTGTAAAATAGGAAATCTGTGATTTTATGCAATTGGAAATGGGAAGGGGGCAGTTTTGGGGGAAAAGGCAGCACACACTCCATGGACACAATACAGTAAAGGTTTCAAAATGGGTCAGATGTCTCTTTCCTTTTCCATGATCGTCTCCATTACTATTCTGAGCAAAGCGATCATCAGCACAGTCCAGGAAGTATGGAGGGTAAAGGCTGTGGGTTGAATCTTAAGAATAACACAGGGGTATGTTCACTCCCCCACATCTTTTGTTTTCACTTCAAAATTATGTGATAGCCATCATTTGTTTCAGCTGCAAATTAAATTAAAGAGTCCACGTTACACAACAAAGGTTACTGGAAACAAATATATCTGGGTTGAAACTTCTCAATGTTTTAAAATGATGGGCTTGCACATACCTTTCATTGTGTCCAGGACAAAACACATCTCATCTTGAAAGTTCTGAATCATCTGTTAGAATGGGAACGTAGTCATTTAGAATAAAAAATGCCTTCAAAGAAAACAATTATAAAACATTCCTATGAACTTTCTTCAGGGAAGACAGCAAATGTAATTTGATGCAAATACATCAATGGCTGTGAGGGACCGTCACAGCAATTGGCCAACAAAGGATACATTTAAGTAAATTTAACCGTAAAGAAATCTTTGCCATACTTATAAAGTGAAGGGTATGTTTGCTGCTTGCTTAATCAGGTTAAAAAAGGTTAAATTGCACATTTACTTTGTGTTTATAGAAATCAATACAAATCCTAGTAACTGAAAAGCCTAAAATTAAAGGAAAACACAAAAAGAAAGACAGTACAAAAGCTAACCTCATCACTGACTAGCACATGGATACCAGTGGGTCCCTGCTTGAAGATCTGACTGATCTGGCGTGGAGAGATGCTGAAGAGCTGAGCCAACTTTTCCGTCAGTTCCACAGCAGTTAACTCCTCCAGATAGATGGCGTGATACACTAGGATGGAGAAAATGGAAAAAAACAGAGATAAGAGACATAGAACAACAAATAATAACACAAAACTAATATTAATCAAAAACCTCTTAACCTAACATTTTTCATTGTCTGGTGATCCAGTCAGCTCCTGTCCAACATCACTTCACACAAAAAGGAATAGTTCCCTCATCCCAGATGTGTATGACTTTCTTTCTTCTACTGAACACATAAAAAGATTTTTAGAAGATTTCTGAGCTCTGTACAATGCAGCGCAATTGAATAGTGACCAGAACTTTGAAGGTCCAAAAAGCATACAAAGGTAGCATAAACGTAATACACACGAATCCAGGGGTTAAATCCATGTCATCTGAAGTGATATGATAATTAATCATTTAGATGTGGGTAAGAAACAGATAAATATTTAGGTCCTATTTTAATACAAATCCTCCTCCCTGTCCAGTAGGTGGCGATATGCAAAAAGAATGCGAATCGCAAAAAACAAAAGAAGAATGTGAAAGTGGAGATTTATAGTAAAAAATTACTTAAATCTTGATCTGATTCTCACCCACACCTATCATATCGCCTCAGAAGACATGGATTTAACCACTGGAGTCGTATAGATTATTTTTATGCTGTCTTTATATGCTTTTTGGAACCTTCAAAGTTCTGGCAATTCACTTGCATTATATGGACCTACAGAGCTGAAATATTCTTCTAAAAATCTTTGTTTGTGTTCAGCAGAAGAAAGAAAGCCGTACACATCTGGGATGGCATGAGGGTGAATAAATGAGGAGAACTATCCGTTTAATATTCTTTTCAATTTCAATCAGAAATACGTCACATTGCAGAAGTTAAACAACATATAACGTCTGCAATCTGATGTATTTCTGAGCAACATTTGTTCCTTATGAATAACTGTTCTTATTTTGGTCAATGTATAACACGTTGCGTGTTTAAGGTTCAATCACACACCAAAGAAGGTGTTGCCGGTTCCGTCTCCGTTCTCATGTTTCTGCTGTTGTTCACGAGTCTGCTGGGACTCTTGGCACACATAAATAGTAAGCCTTGGACGAACCACCCTGTACAGGAATATGCATATAAACAATTACTATGACCAAACAGTTATACATTATGCAACCAATACCTAGACCAACAAACACTAATGTTAAAAAGAAAAACGAACCAACATGGAGTGAAATGATGCTTAAAGTTAGACTGTCTATATTTAAACACACATGTACAAACACCGACAGAAACAAACACAAGAGATCACATACTAGAACATATATTAGACGTTGGCCTATATGTGTTTTCAATGGACGATGCCGATAACAATATCTTTAAAGCAGGGTGCCAACTGCTGATGTTGCCTTGTTTCAAATCACTGATAATTACACTTTAAAGTAAATGTAAATATAATAACTTTATTCTCTATGTCTCTACATGTTTTCCATGTTGCAGAGCAACTGGTCTCAGTTATAAACAAAAAGCGCATCTTTAACTCACAATAACTTAATTCTGAATAGCCTCCAGTCAGGCTCACATTAAATTGTAAGAAATGTCTTAATTTTTTTGAATGTTGTTAACACACATTAACTAACTTCTGAAAGATGAAGCTTATCCCTTTATAACAGAAGCAGCCTTTGATTTAGCTTTAACAAACTTGTCATATTCCTTGCTGTGTCGAGCTTCAGAGTGAGTAATCAACTTAGTTATGTTAAAAAGTTTAAACGGTAGTTTCACCTCGTTAAATTCGAGCAGTACAAAGTTACACCAGTTATAGGCACATTTTTCAACATGTATCAGCTGCTTTTAATCAACTGTATAATCTCCGATAGGGAAGATAATTGCTTATATCAGCCGATATCATTGTTTTGCGATACATTGGTCCAGCTCTACTTATTTTGTCACAATATTTACAGAAAATTATAAAAATATAAAAATGGACAAAATACTAATATTCTAACTATCATTTCATTAAGCTGTCATTTGATGCTGGTACTGGCAGAAGGCCATATCTGTTAATTGGCCTATGATGATAATCTCAAAATAGCCAAATATCTGCAGATTAATCGGCCTGTACGATATACAGTCTTAGGCACATAAGATGCTTCACAAAAACATTTGTCTTAAGATGGTTATTTCAGCTTTAGTGTCAATAGGAAAAATACATTTTACAGTCCAAAACTATCTTTTTGCAATTAGAATAGAAGAACAGGGAGCCCTGCAACAGATGCCATGGCCCCCACAAAGCCACCTTCTGAATATCGAGTCAGTCTGGGATTACACGAAGAGAGCCTAAATAAATAGATGAACTATGGCGAATTCTCCAAGAACATTGGAACATCCTATCTGCAAACAACAAGAAAAACTGTGTCCAGGTGTACCAAGGAGAAATGGTGCTGTTTTGAAGGCAAAAGCGGTCAACACCAAATATTGATTTTCCTTTTTCGATGTTTACTGGACATTGTATGATGTTAATGTATAACTGAAAACTATTTATGGCATTATTTTTTTAAGAAATCCTCACTATGACTCTATACATTTACAGTACATTAAAACAGAAAAGAAACCTACCGTCCTTTCAATGCATTAAATAGCCGAATACCATCAGCAGGGCCACAGATCTGAATCACATCCTCCCGTGTTAGTTTGAGCAGGTCAGCCCCTGAGAGAAGTCCCAAGACAATCAACACGCGGTACATTTCAATCTATACAATAGGTAATATGGTGTTAAGAGGCATATTACAGTTTCTTCTACATGTAATGAGATTGTCTTTACATTGGAGAGCATGTATTATCAGAATGAGATTAATGCAAGACTGGTGTGGTTGCCGGGTGACAAAAGCTTGGATGTGAGAGCTGTATGGAATGTGATGCACACTTATGCGAGCCCGATCGTCCCTTTACCCGAGAAGTTTGTGAAGAGACGGCAGAATGGTGAAAAACGGTTTCTATGGAGCCACTGCTGTGCTTCCTGTGGCGTTGCCGTGGGCAACAGATTCTGTTTGTTCAGGGGCAAAGAGAAAGGACAAAATAGGCCTTAGCACACCGACCATAAACTGATCATAATTCTTCTTTTTCCATTGAACAGTTGTTCCACTTTGAGTTCAGACAGACACCCTCAAACTGTCTGGGCTGAGCTGAACCCACCTTAAGTTCAATTAGGCCTGACATTTTTGTTACCCCTTATCAACAGACTTAATACAACTTTAAAAAAAAAACTTTACACCAACCAAGTTTTACCTTTTAGTAAATAAACATTTCAACATATTCATATTAGCAAATAAATTCATGTACCTGATTGCTTTCACTGTCTCTTCTAAGTAGATGGCACGACAACTGTAAGGCAGAACGTCTCTCAGTTTTAAAATCTCAGAGTTTCCTTGAGTGTATTAATCATCTTGTCATTAGGAAGCATGTGGAGACTAAGGGGGGCGTGTTACGAACGGATTGGTAAAACCTCACTTAACATCAGCCGATAAACTTTACAGCGATCATTTTATGTTTTAGAGTCTTAAGCAATTTCAACACATTTCAAAGAAGCATGATCACATCAAAATTGAGTTGTTAAAAAGCAACAAACCATCAGACATTAAAGGGGCAGTTCACACAAAAATGAAAATTCTGTTATCATTCACTCACTCTTATGTTGTTCTAAACCATATGCTTTTCGGTCATCATGTGGAACACACAAGGAGATGTTTCATTGCATATTTTTTCTTTACAGTGAAAGTGAATTGTGACTGAGGCGGTCATTCTGCGTAGCATCTTAAGTGAATTTTCATTTTTGGGTGCACTATTCCTTGTTTTGCCCAAAGTTGAGTCAGGTATTTTAGTGTAATCAACCTTTAAGTTCATTTAAAGCTAAATTGTCAGATTTTTTTTATACATCCAATTTGATTTAGGTTCTAACAAAATACAGTTATTAGAACAAATTGCTACAATGGGTAACATGTTCTCTGATATGTCAATGAACACGCACAAGCAACAAAGAAAGCAGTGGGAAAAGAGTGAGAAAAAGGGTCTTTAATGCTCTACTGCAGTTTTGTATTTGACATTAGCTACTAACATGTACATGGATGTAAAGAAAGCATGGAGCATGGCTTACACAGACACACAATGCTGAAGAGCAGATGACCGGATAGTTTTATCAGATATGAAGTACTAAATCCCACACAAATACAGATGGAACAGTTATCAAATATATTGTTCAAAAGAGAGAATGCAGAATTTAAAAACACCATTAAAGAAAGAGAAAGAACCCCACAGAAATATGTGTGGGTGAATGCATTTACTTGCAAGTGCTGATCTAATATCAGTTTTGATATTAGTATGAATATGGACAGATTGGTGCTGATCCAAGAATGGGACTGCAACACTTTTATGAAAGTTACTAAATACTAGTGACAGCATAGTGATTTGCATGGACCAATGAGAGGGGCAGGGAAAACACTTACATCTGCTAACAGTGCAACAGGCTCCGGTTGGTGATTGGGTGAACCATTTCTAGAAGTTGCAGGACAAAAAGATGATTTACAAATGAAAGCCATGAGACTTTAAAGATGCTGTATGTGATTTTGGCTGTTCTGGAACTTCCACCAGACTAGCCGTTGAGTAAGCCACGCCCCCTCTTTCCAAAACCCCACAATTCAAAGACATGCACAAACACATTAGAGACCACTGTGTTGGAGCAGATGGAGGGGGGAGGTCCCCCTAAGCATTATGCAATCTGACCATGAGTGTTTTACGGGAGCAGGACATCGTACCGGCACTTATACGTGAATATATGGGCTGCCCCATGAATGTGCACAACGATTGACAGGCATAATGTTTTTGTTTTGGCTAAACAAACGATCTGACTGCGGCCCGTGGACATCTTTTCCCCTGCGGTTTACTCAAATTGATGTGATATTTCTTGGCATTTATTTAAGTGATATCTGAAAGGTATTAGAGATTTTATATAACATTTAAAAAAAAATAATCACTTACAGCACCTTTAAGTGGCCATACATTATGGCACAAAATCACAGAATTCTGAAGCCAAATATTATTCAGGGTTTCAAAAGTATTCCTGACATTTGAAATTACTAGGGCAGTCAGTCTAATACACTTTTTAATTGCGATTAATCGCTAAATAGTTAAGACTTGCCGTGCTTCTGATGTAATTAAAATGTGCCTTACATAGGCTGAAAATACTTGATTTCTATCAAAAGTCCCATCTGGGCATTTCTGTACATCAAATAGCTTTAAGAGGAATTTTCTTTCACTGCGTTCCAAACGTACTTTGGAGGGGGAACGATTTTGGCCTCCATGTTGAAGGGTCGATCCAAACCGAAGGGCTCATAAATTGCTGCTTCGAAGGGCCCTTTGAAACGTGCATTTCCGTAGGGTTCAACAGATGGACACTTTTCTGCCAAGCGGACCAGAACCGGAGCATATAATATACAAATATGGTGTAATATTAGTGTAAATTAATCCATCTGAAACTGCAGTCTGTTTCTATAAACAAAAACATGTGACATCCCTTCATCCATTTATTTTTTTTAATCATGCTTTTTTTATGACATGCGTTTTTTGCCGGAAGCTTCACTTTTCTGGATAAACAGTTCGCAACAGTTTTAAGTCACGTCTGAAATCTCATCTCTTTAAACTG
Source organism: Xyrauchen texanus (assembly GCF_025860055.1). NCBI lineage: Eukaryota > Metazoa > Chordata > Actinopteri > Cypriniformes > Catostomidae > Xyrauchen > Xyrauchen texanus. The sequence goes on along the minus strand of NC_068300.1, from coordinate 13,252,293 downwards.
GTCTTTGAGTCTGACAAATTAAATGTAGGACACAGTTTTGGTTTGTGAATGTGGTCATTTTGAAAATGTATTATTGTGAAGCACTTTGGTCAACTGGTTGTTTTAAATGCAATATAAAATAGAGCTGAGAGTAATGCGTAAATGCTGTTAATTTAAATATATATTTTACATGTTCTGCATGGTTCACAGTAGATTAGTGCTCTGCTCTGTCATCTAATACAACATGAATGATTCTCAGTGTCTGGAGTTTTTAGAGGATGAGCTGTCAAATTTATTTAAAATACGCAGCTCGTCCACAGTAAGATTGCAGCCATTAGCAGTTTAATAAACCACACTAGGACATGTCATGATTTTAATTTGATTAATAGTCCGTTTCAGTGTACAAGGAGTATCAGAGATTTGTCTTTTGTCAGTCATACTGCGCACTGGTACCGGAAAGAGTTGGTGCTCAGTACTAGCTGTACTGCAGAAACACTGGTATCGTTACATCTTTTTTATTTTAGCATCAACTTATTACCGAAGTACAGGTACTTTTGACAACACTAGCGCATAGAGTCAAAGATCGATCTTGGGATTTAAGAATTGATATCCAGATCGTTCAAATGAAGATCTAAATGCTTTGGAAAATCTATATTTTTGCCCACGACTATTCAGAACTACAAATAACCACAATATTTTATATTTACATCAGAATTTCCATGACTTTTCCAGGTCTGAAAACAACATTTATTACATTTTCTGATATTTTAGGCATACCATGACCATGGGAACCCTGTTTATCAGCTCAATGCAATTTATTTGTAAATACTGTCTAAATTCATTGTGAAATATTTGTAAGGAGAAGCTACCTACCCTTCAGTCACAGGAAAGCTGTTGTGGGTGCTGTTGAAACCTGGTGATGGGGAGTTGTTGACGTATGAAATCTCAGGCCATGGAGAGCACTGAATAAATTAAACATGCATCAAATATCACCATATACCAAAAATGAAGTTATGGAACATTTAAGTTTAAAGCATATGAAAAACTTTAAAAGTATTTGGTCCCTCAAAAAAATAGTCTTCACAGTTAATCAATTATATTTCAAGATCATTTATTCATTTAATTTAGACCTTCATTTCAAACCCATGGTTTCTGTGGGCAGGTCACATACCTCGGTGAGAATAGTGGTTTCATATGAAGGCTGGTATTTCTCCTTTTCTTGTGGTGCACGTTTCTCCATTTTTTCTCTGTCTGTCTTCTGTTTTCTGTCTGCACCCTTAGGCTAAAATACAGCATAATGAGTATCAGGAACATATTATCTTGGAAAATCCTGTATCGTTTGTAAAATGAAGCTGTACTTGAGAAACAGCACTTGAATTGAAAGAGTATGAATGCCATATTGTTAATGTTTATCAGCTGTGGTCTCAGCCCACCTTAAAAACTTTGATTTGGCAGCTGGCGGAATGCAGGTGTTCAGTGTATTCTCCGGCCTCGTTCTCCTTGAAAGTGTCGATCTGCACACGAAATGGCACTCCTTTCTCTCCTCCATGCTTGCGCATAGTGAACTCTGTGCTGATACAGTGCACCTGAACAAGTGCGAAGATGATGCAATGATATTAGGAAAACACCCTGTACAATTTCTTCCACACTGTACAATTTCCTCATATTTGACTGACTTTTTTAGAGGTTGTGGTTAAAGTGTACTCACTGAGCACTTTATTAGGAACACCTGTACACATACTTATTCATGTAATTATCTAATCAGTCAATCATGTGGCAGCAGTGTAATGCATAAAATCATTCAGATACAGGTCAGGAGCTTCAGTTAATCTTCACATTAACCATCAGAATGGGGAAAAATGTGATCTCAGTGACTTGGACCGTGGCATGATTGTTGGTGCCAGACGGGCTGGTTTGAGTATTTCTGTAACTGCTTATCTCCTGGGATTTTCACACACAAGAGTCTTTAGAGTTCACTCAGAATGGTGCCAAAAAACAAAAAGCATCCAGGGAGCGGCAGTTCTGCAGACGGAAACGCCTTGTTGATGAGAAGTGTCAACGGAGAATGGCCAGACTGGTTCTAGCTGACAGAAAGCCAAAACCAGACATGCCAAACCTTGAGGCGGATGGGCTACAACAGCAGAAGCCCATGTCTGGCACTTTATTAGGACCATAGTTTTCCTAATAAAGTGCTCAGTGAGCGTAACTTTAAAAGATACCATGTGATATTTCTTGAAATGTACTTCTATCTAGATGTTTACATTTCTTGAAGGAATTAAGAGTGGCGCTTGCCTGAGTAGATTTAGTTGTATATCAGTGACTAAATATAAAGGACACAGAGACAGAGGGCCTGGGTAGCTCAGCGAGAATTGATGCTGACTACCACCCCTGGAGTCGTGAGTTCGAATCCAGGGTGTGCTGAGTGACTCCAGCCAGGTCTCCTAAGCAACCAAATTGGACCGGTTGCTAGGGAGGGAAGAGTCACACGGGGTAACCTCCTCATGGTGCGATTAGTGGTTCTCGCTCGTGGTAAGATGCGCGTGGATCGCGGAGAACAGCATGAGCCTCCACATGCTGAGAGTCTCCGCGGTGTCATGCACAATGAGCCACGTGATAAGATGCGTGGATTGACGGTCTCAGAAGTGGAGGCAACTGAGACTTGTCCTCCACCACCCAGATTAAGGTGAATAACCACGCCACCACGATGATCTACTAAATAGTGGGAATTGGGCATTCCAAAAGGGGATAAGAATTTATATACAAAAAAAGAACACCGAGATTAAATTATATGTTGGGATTTTCAAAGTAAAAAATAACTTCAAGGCTCCACGGACTGCGATTTAGGTCAGTACAAAAATCTGTGCCTGGGAAAGTCGTTCTTGAGATCAAGAAGAGTTGTTTATGATACCTGAATAAACACAGAGGTCCTCTTTGAGGGGTCCCAGAGGAACTCCACTGTGTTGAGCTGTGTAGGGTTTGCTCTGGGATCAACCACCCCCACCGACATCGGGATATCTGGGAAGGATTTCAGAGCAAGCATGTTATCAATCTCAAATACATTTCTGCTTTCACACAAAGCCAGGTGGTTGTTTTTTTCTGTCATTTACTATGGTTGCTTGTCAGACAGTGTAATTTGTCAGTGAGATCTTGAGTAAAAGCCAAGATAGACATGCAATATCAACATTCTTATATATTTTTTGGCCAAAATTGTACAGTGTACATCGGACATAACAACTTACCATGCATGTTAGTAATATATTATAGAGTGTAAAATATGTACTATCAAAGGACTATATTATTACACCACTGGGAGATTTTTATAATTAACTTTTAAAAGAGGTGGCTAATAGTATTTACCTAAATCAAGGATTCTGTCTCCCGGTCTGTTCCAGCGCCATCCCTCCAACTGCTGGTGTTCAGTGTACTGAAGACGACGGTCATGAAACACAACACGGATGATGCTCTGCCGGCAGTGACCACAAGAAAAACAGCGGTTGAGATAAGCCAAAGCTATGATTCATCAAACACTCTTCAAATATAATACAATGGCAGACAGTTTCCTCAAACATGGATTAAAGTTGAAGTGAAAGTGGAGGAACAGACAACAAATCCTCACCTTAACCATTTTGCTATTGATCTCAGGAAGCTCTCCCATTTTCCGATTGTCTAGCATTCGAATCTCATAAGACTGTCCTGATGCCAAAAGGAACATAAATTGCAGTTTTTAAACAAGTTTTATGAGATCTTACATATCAATGTGTTTACTGTGCTTATTACTAGGGATGGGACGATATACGATATGAGGTTCACAATTCAATATAATCAATTCAACATAATAACACTTAAATGACAAAAGAAAAAAAAAACTAACACACAATATACAAATGCTCAAAAGAGTTTCTCATATACATTTCTCTATAAGAAAAGATAACAAACAAATAAACTTTCAAAAATAGTGGGCTACATTCAAGCTGATCAAGTGCAAAACAAGCACTTGATCAGTGAATATTAAATGTTTTATAATTTGTTTATCATCATTAGAATCACATTTCACATTTTGCTCTGTTTAAAAATATACAAATTCTACATTCTATAATGATATTAGCTATCAATGTTTGAAATAATGTGTACAATTTAAATGTAATAACATTGAGTATCCATTCATTTGTATAACAAGCGCTAAAACGTTTAAGGTCACTTAAAGATATCAACGAGCGTGTCAATCACACACAGTTTTCCGGTTTATTAACAAGAGGTAAGTCCCTCGGCATCTGTGCTATGTGATATGAAAAATAATATAGCGAGTATTGACGCTGACTACCACCCCTGGAGTTGCGAGTTCAAATCCAGGGTGTGCTGAGTGACTCCAGCCAGGTCTCCTAAGCAACCAAATAAAAAATTGAGAAAAGGGGAAATAATTTTAAAAAAAATTATAATAATTATATATATATTTTTTTTTTCTTTTAAACTTTTTATCTGACTTTAAAGAACAGAAAGGAGATTTCTGACACATTATTCAATGAAAGTGGAGTGCGGGAACTCATCTTTGATGGACACACATTACAGGTAAGAAATGGTCCGTTTTAATTTCAAACCACTTTTTAATAAAACAGGGAAATTACCAGGTATTCCAGTACTTAAATTTCATAACACTAAATTTAGTCAGCTTTAAGTACCTTGGACTCAGTATAGGTAAAAATCAAGCAATGAGAGACTATGATGTTTGACGGGTCATTTCATTTATGATCACATGGACAGAAAACAATGTTGCAAATATTTAAATATCGAGTTGTTACTCAATATGGTCCGTCAAATTTATGTTTGATATACTTTGAAATTCAATATATCTTCCCAACCTTACTTGTTACGCTTCCCTTTGGACAAGGTACAGAATAGCATATGGAAGCAACCTATCTAAACAGAAGGGTCAGAAGCCTTCACATAGTTTGTAAAACATGTAAAAGCACTTTACATAGAAAAACAAATGTAGGGTGGGATTTGATCATGAAACAGGGTCTCTACAGTAGGGGTTAAAAAAATAAAAGAGTGCATGGTGAAATCAGCCAAAAGAAAAAGTAATTTCAGAAGTTATTACTTTTTGATGAAAGATTACAAAGGCAATAATTTTTTCTTCTGAATAACTTCCACCAATAAATGGTACACAATAAGACCAGAAATGTGTATTAAGGAAGTATATAGGGTAAATTTTGATAGAAATAAAATCTCATTCCGACTTAAAAAAAAAGAAAGAAAACCAAATTCACAAACTGTTAACATCCTGTAAATAACGATTTGCACTTGGTTGATGAGCTCAAAGTATAAGAGGATGCCACAGCTATTCCAAACACTTTAGAATTCAAAGTTAGTTTAGATGTTTTTCAGCCAGTGTGTTGAACACACCTTGATTGAGGTAGGTGAGCGTCTCATCATGTAGTTTGACAGCAGGAGAGGTGGCGGCACACAATACATACTGGAAGGGAAGGATCTTATTGTCACTTTCTGGAGGCAAGTTAGACTCCTCCTGCTTGAAGATGGGAAGAGCTAGCACATCACTGAAAAACAATGAGAGAGAAAGAAACTAAAACATTTATTGGTTTGAAAACAATGCTGTAGGTTTTTTGTACTTGTTTACAATTCTGGACATGGATGATTCATCGAAGATACAACATCCATTTGTGTGTGAGATGTCATGCAACAACTAAGCAGACACATCAGGTGCACAGAGTGCATTTCAAACACTATTCAAACATCTAAGAGCACAACATCACACAGATGGCAAAGCAGGACTGGAACATGTGCTTTACAGCAGACTGTGATTCCGTTACCTGGAGACCAATTAAAGCTGCCATGCATAGTGAAACTAACTCCCTCTCAACATAAGAATTCATTTCATTTTAACCACTTAAATCACACCGATAATTTTGAGAAATTTTGCAGATAAATGCAAATGGGGCAAAGAAAAAGAATAAGCCATTTGAGGTCATGTTATAAAAAACTTGAACATGTCACTATGACCCTATACTGGTATATTTTAAAAACACCAATATCTCATAAGACACCTCATCAAAGCCTAGAAATATAACAACACATGCACACTCAGGCCTGTACTTTACTAAATGTTTCCTTTTGCTTAGTGCACAAGATAGTCATGTAGCCAAATACATGATACAGCATGTGCCTCTCTGGAAGGTTAGATTGTGTATAAAAACTCATCAGGACATTAAAACTGCCTAAAATGACATAATGACTTCGGTAGGAGTTAAAACAGACAGACCAACCAGGCAAAAGAGATATCAAAAAAATTTAAACATTGCTTTTAACCATAATAAGCAACACACACAGTATTGAAAAAAGCCATAAGTCAATGATTGACATTTATCATGCATCACAAGTCTCGGAATACTCAAAAAATAATCTTTCATCACTTAAACATTCAAAATAATAGCAAATGATCACAAGTGAGCACCTAAACTCACCTCATGCTGTAAGCACCAGCTCCAAGCTCTTGCCCGATTCCTGACAGACTAGCATCAAAGTCCTGGACCAGACCAGACTCGATCACCTCATCGGCCAGAGGTAGTTTCAAAGCCCAAGCCATGACTTTAAAATCTTAAATCAAGAGAACTTAAAAAAAAATAAAAAAATAAAAACTCCTTTTGGGTTTAGGGATGATCACTGACACCTGTCTACAGACATAGTTGGGGGGGGGGGATTTAAAAAAAAAAACATTAATTAGCAACACGTTTATTATTTTTTTTTTCAAGTATATTATTAGATTGAAGTGTATTACATGGAATAGACCATTAATTAATTTATGCAGTTTTCCTAGAGAAACACAATTTTTAATTCTGGACAGATCTGTAAAGTATATACATGATTTAATATATATGTAATATATAAATACAAATGAACCTCAAGGCAGAATAATTCAGAATAAAACCATATACTGATCACATTATAGAAATCAGATGGCGAACATACGTAAACATGTTAAAGTGCAGTGACATTTTAAACAGGTTATTGAAAATAAAGGTGTCATTTCATCATAGATGTCATAAAAATAGTATAATTTACCTCAGCAGGCAGCAGGTAGATAAATAGTGTGGTTAAGTTCATCGTTTCACGCCATTTTTTCATCCGTCGTCCTTCTTTTGGCAAGATAACTTCGTTTTGCTCGAAAGAAGACGTTTAAATTCTGAAAACGGTCGCGAAAAAAGGTGACAACGCAGCGAAAATTCTTAGAAAAAATACTAAGATGAGGGTGCAATGAAGGGTGAGTAAATAAAGTCTTTATGTATTATATTACATGTTTGTTTATCTCTTCTACTCAGTGGAAATTGCCGTAATATCCGCAGAAGTCTTTCTCCATAAAGAGCTGGAGCAGTGAGCAGTTCAAGCGGACTAGCGGCCTCTATCGCCCTGGCGCACTGTTATCATTTGACCGCCAAAATAATACAGTTAAAGGGATAGTTCATCCAAAATGAAATGTATCTCGTTATTTACTCACCCTCATACCATCCCAGATGTGTATGACTTTCTTTCTTCTCCTGAACACAAATAATGATTTTTAGAAATTAAAAAATCTGCTCTGTAGGTCCATAAAATGCAAGTGAATAGGCCTAGTGATCAGACCTTTGTAGCTCCAAAAATCACATAAATGATTTATAAAAGTAATCTATGTGACTCCAGTGGTTAAATATATATCTTCAAAAGTGATATGATTATTGTGGGTGAGAAGAAAAACATCTGTTTTGTTTTTACTCTAATTCTCCACTTTCACTTTTAGATGTGAACGTGAAACTTAACAGAAAAAATTACTTAAATAATTATATTTTTCTCATCCAAACCTATCACATCGCTTCTGAAGATATAAATATAACCATTGGAGTCTTAGGATTACTTTTATGTTTCCTTTATGTGATTTTTGGAGCTACAATTTTCTAGCCACAATTTACTTGCATTAAAAGGACCTACAGCCCTGCTGGAAAAAACAGCATAGACCAGCTACCAGCAAGACCAGCATATGTTGTGTTTTGGTGCTGGTATGCTGGTGACCAGCATGGGATGCTGGTATGCTGGTGACCAGCATGGGATGCTGGTATGCTGATGCTGGTATGCTGGTGACCAGCATGGGATGCTGGTGTGCTGGTATGCAAGCTGTATGCATTTATTAAATGCATCCCATGCTGGTCACACCAGCACCAACATTGGATGCTGGTTATAAACATTGGAAACTATGCAGGTCAACAGTAATAGATGTTAAGGATGGTAGCCTGTTCACCAGGATGGAATGCTGGACAGCTACATTGAATTTTGGTATGATGAAAATCATGAAAATACAAGCTTAAATTAATGTAACAAGTTCATTTAATAATAACAAGTAAACATTAACAATAATAACAATTATTTAACAAAAACAACACTCAGGACGACAGAACAAATAAACAAAAGAACATACACATCAACATTTAGTAATTTACCTGAAAAAGTAGGATCAATACAGTAATGATGACAGAACAGAACGATATAAACAGAGCATACACATCAACATGTACTAATCTATCTGAAAAGGTAGGCAACTGTTAGCAGGTTACTGTTGACAAGGACAAATGTGTAGTACAAAGCACAAAGCAGTCGACTCATTTTTGTCTCAAATGGAACCACATAGTCAAATTTTAAAGTTTTTTTTTAGTCTGTTAATGTCCATTATTTTTTCTGTAATGAACCGTCCGGCCTTTATCCATCTGGCCTGCGACTCTGTCTCCTCCACATTCTTTTTGTCAAGCCACTCCTTGAAGCAGACTGAAAAGAAATGAACAGATAAATAGTGATGCTTGTGTCGCACCAGAACAAATAAAAATGTATTACTCCATAACCCAGTACTTGGCATCCCACAATGACCTTGTGGCTACTGCTACCTTTTAATGTCTGAAGTTTCTGGGGGTTAAAGGCTGCCTGCTGGTTTTGGTTGTGGGGCATTCCTTCCCTGTGAGACTCCTTTCCGCCAGAGTCTTAGTGCCCCAGATTGCCACTGCCAACTCCTTCACAAATAAGGAATCCCGCGTGCTGTTTTGTATCCTTGACCAGGCCTCTCTGCGCACTCGAACATCTCCCCCAAATGAATCTGACAAAATTAAAAACAAAAATAATCAAGGTACTAGATTGTACAAATGTATACAAAATGTATTTTAAGTGTACTGTAGTTGGGGGTTCTTATATTAATCCATGCACACAGATGACTGACCCTTACTGAAAAATAAGTTTATTCAAGTGTTCCATTAGTATACTTCTTTTAAACTAAAAATAAGAAAATATACTTTCAGTCTACATTTTATATACTTCTCAAAAAATATACTTTACTTAAGTATACTTTATAAAATGAACTTGAAGTATTCTTCTTTTTCGTAAGGGGAGATGCTGTACCTCATCTCCTTCTGAAGATACAGAGGGTTCCACCTCATTCAAACAGCCAGACTCTGCAACTATATACAAAATAATGTCAATGTATTCAATATGTATATTTACCCTCTTGCATCAGGGCCTATTGTTTGGTAAATATGGACCATGATAGATTTCAGATATCTGTGACTGTGAGTGATATATATATACACACACACACACACACACACGTATATCCTTACTTTGTAAGGTCTCCTTTGGGCTTGGGGCTCCAGGGTCTTTTGACAGTTAGAAAGAAAACAAACATATCACAAATATGACAGATGATGGAAAACATGACAGGGGGAGGGGGTCTCCTCCTTACCACTGCACTTTGCTGTTGATGAGGATTTCAGTGCCTTCAGCAATTGTTGCTGCAATTGCATGTTTAGAGAACATAGTTCTTTATTCTCTGCCTCAATTTCTGTTCTGAGTTTCTCCTGCTCCTCTAACCTATAATAGATGGACATGTATGTCATGATTAGCTGACATTATAAGAAAAAGAAAAAAAAATCTATATATATCTATATCTTTCTATATATATCTGACAAGCAGATTAAATCAAACATTGGGCTAAAGATCAATTCTCTTGTCAGAACACATTAATTCAAAAACCACTTACTTGTTTTTAGTTTCCTGCAGTTGCAGAGACATATTGTTTATTTTTTTATGTAGAGCTGTTGCTTCTTTTTAGCCTCCTCAAAAAGTTTTTCTGGTACAACCCCACCACCATCATCATCATCATCCTCTTCTGACAATGAGTCAGACAGGGTATGAGCTCTCATTATCTTGCTTGGAGTTGGGCAGAGTGGAGACTGTTTTCTTCTAATTTTTCTCTCTTTTAGCAAGGTTAAGAGATTATTTTGTTTGGCCTCTTCTGCAGCTTTTTTCTGATTTGTCTACATGGATAACATGGATAAAAGCATAATTAGGAAAAAGCACCTCAGTGTATTGCAAGACTCCCATCCAAACAAAACAAACAAGGCATTGTAAAAGCAATTACCCTATATGATTATTGAATAGAATAATGATTGGAGCCTAATATTATCACTTGATAATGGTGATAATTTGATAACCTGTATGTGGGCAGAGACACAAAAATACATTGCAGTACATACATGATTTATGTAGTACATGCCCTGTAGTTACATTCAAGTGCCACAAGATGGCAATAGCTGTAATAACAGTTGGCAATAGCTGTAATTACAGTTAACAGGAAAAACGGGAGCAGATCAGCAGCAGCCAATAACATTAATTTAACCATTTTACACAACTATTAAGTTAGCTAACATCGGAAATAAAACAGCAATATCAACTTTACATGTGTTGCTTTGGCGTCCTCCGCCTCAGAGCGCGACCGTGGAGGCGTGGTCTCCTTCAGAAGTCTCACACGGACCCGCTTACCCGTGGCCAGTTCCTCCTCGATCTCTTCTCTGGACTCTGGAATGTTAATAACACTGAATGTAAGTACTTGAAAGCACCTGCTATAACGTTATATTCTGTCATGCAATACTAACACCGGTAGCATTGCGTCCTCTGTCCTAAGCGCTTACTAGCTTTGCTAGCGCGTTAGCCAATACTCGCATCCCAGTTAATACACGTTAGTAAGTATATTAAAGTTAAAGTATTTCCAAGTTGGACATTTATGTTATTGATGAACTATTGGAGATAAATTACGACTCACCCTTTAGGAACAATATTTGTCCCTTGAAAAACTTCTCTTGCCAGCGCACCCAGTAAGTTTTAGTGAGGTCACTAACGTTGAGGTCAAAGTCCTTAATGTAGGATATGGGGACGATTTCTTTACACCCGTCCTCTATATATTTCACATAGGCGAACATATTTAATTTTTTATTCTATTTTATAGTTTAAAGTAGATTTGTTGAGTGAAGTTGTCTGTAAAATGTCAAGTAACGGTTACCTCACGAGCGAATTTAACTCTAACGGCGGGAAGCGCGAGATGCACTGTTGCCTTGGTTACAGACTACCGTACAGTCTGTATAGTGTATCTTAGCTCCCACTATAGAATGATAAAGTTAAAGGGTTTATTAAACACGTCTGTATAACACAACACAGTTCCACAATGATTATAATGTTGAATCAACAACTCTCTAAAGCAGTTTCAACAATAGCAGAATAAAGCAGTCTTATAATCTTCATGGAGGAGGATTTATTTCAGAACTGTTGAATTGAGGCTGCATCAGTTGTACAAAATAATCTGGCAGAGTCACACCTTTTAGTGCAGTAATCCAAGTCATCTAGTTGGCAAATTGCTGGTAAACTAATATAAATAGTTCAATTAATACAGACAGTCAAAGGATTAGAAAACATTTCCAACAATGTTACCTGAATAATATGATTTATTAATGGCTTATTTTATTTAAGGGCTGTATGAGGCATAGATTTTAGTAATGTAATTACTATGTAAATTCAACATCATATTCATGTCTGTTAATTATTATGTCCTTTTTAATTTTAGAATGTCAAAACGCAAGTACAAATTGTACTTAGAGCCTAAGAGCAGAGTTACATTTCCCTGTGCAAGACTGAAAAGAGGACATTTGGATGTAAGTCAGTTCATGAGAAATATGTTGTAATCCTGGGTATCAATATTATATAATTATATTGTATTCAAAGAATGTATGAATTCATTCTTACCTGAAGATGTTCCTTTAAAGGTGGCAGATGGTTCAGGAGATGCAGATGTTGAGGTGAGAGAGTAATTTTTTAAAAAAATTTTTTTATTAAAAGTACATAATTTCCCATTAGGCTACTACATTGAGTACAGTTTTTTTACTCTGTGCTTGTGCCATCTCTTCATGATCCTGTGCAGACCATGTCTCCATCTGGCGATATTCAGCTGGATCCAGATGACACGGCCAACATGGTGAGCTCTTTTACCAACCACACCTGCAGGCTTGTGGCATGTTGTTTTTGAAATTGTTGTCTAAAAGTTACTCCTGGTTGTTCAGGTTTTGGCTTTCACCGGTGACCACATAGATCAAGGGGACAGAATCAATCCACACCTGAGCACTGCAGATGTTGAGGTGAGTGAGAGATGGATCTACTTTTTAAATTAGGGAATGACATAATTGGGCTTTACTACATTAAGTACTGTTCTTCTTGATCCTGTGCAGACAATGTCTCCATCTGGCGATCTTCGTCTTCAGCTGGATCCAGATGTCACGGCCAACATGGTGAGCTCTTCTACCAACCACACCTACAGGCTTGTGGCATGTTGTTGTTGTTGTTGTTGAAATTGTTGTCTAAAAGTAGGGCTGGGTATCGTTTAAAGAAATTCGATACCGATACCTTGACTTCGATACCGGTTCCTGAACGATATTTTTTCCGATACCAATTTTATTAAAAAATCCGTTTTAACAACATTACCTCAAAAAATGAAAAGTGAACAGAGATTATGTGCTGAATTAGGTCGTTGTAGTCCAAGCTCAAGGATGCAGAAGTTACGAGAGGGTAAGTCAAAATGTTCGGTTGTTGGATGTAGTAACCCACACGCTTCATTACACCGTCTCCAAGCATCAGAACCTCTTCGAAGTGCCTGGTTGAGTTTTATTTTTTACGGAAATGTACCCACATCTGTAGGTAAAGTCATTTTTGTGTGCGCGAACGCGAAGCACTTCAAGGTTAACTACTTCAGCAACAACAGGGTTTTTCCTGCATTGAATTTGTTTTTTTTTGTCCCGCCAAAATCTTATTTGATCGGTGAGTAATGTAGATGAACTGCTGCGCGTGACAGGGCGTGTGTTTAACTGAAAGAACGAGCAGAGAGCGAGACTCGGTCGCACGCTGCGCGCACTCTCTCTCTTCGAGCCAGGCGAAAGTGTAAACAAGACTTCACCGTCTCCAAACTGGACGCTGTCTTGCTCTCTCTCCTCGCACATATTAATCAAAATAAATCGATACGGTGGTAAAAGGTCAGAAGGCCAAAGTTTAATGTGGAGCATTCAGAGATATTGTTTTCTGAATTACCGTGTGAATTGTGCTAAATAAGTACAACATGACCAAAATGTCATATCCTATTTCATACCCGATAACAATACATATCCTGATAACAGGGCTCTACGGTAACTTTTTTTATTAGGAGCACTAGTGCTCCTAATAAAAAAAATCTAGGAGCACAGTCCAAAATTTAGGAGCACAGATAATTGAACGCTTTTCAACTACACAATATAACTGTGCCACATATAACATGCACAAGTATGGAGAGCATGAGAAAAGAGAATTCAGAAACATAGCATCTTACAGAAGTTTATGTGATGAAGTCAGGGTCGGCGTGACTGAGACTCGTGCTTTTATTACTCAAAACAATAATAAACAAAAGGCGCACGACACAGCGCTTGCACTGTAGCCGCTTACAGCAATAACAACACCTTTTCACTTTCTCCGATCACTCTCTCCACCTCTGACGTACGAGTCCTAGTCCACCTCTCTCTCTCGTCTGCGGCTTATATCCTGTCTCTCCGCCAATTACTGCAATAAGACACCGGTGTTCGTCATTTGCACTTGACCTACTTACGTACCGCTTGTCTCCTTTCTCTCTCTCCGTTACAGACCGCGCTGAACCACGCCCCTCGCCACAGTTTACCTTTACCTACCTTCCTCAATTAATAAAATATCATGAGTTACTGTTGGAATTTCTGTAACTCATGATATTTATTTGCATCAGGTTTATGGAATAAAGAATAAGTTAACGCTATAGTTTAACTGCTTAGTAAGGTCATCACTCTTCCACTGACAAACATGGCGTTAGCTAGATTTGTGGGTAATCTAATTTAGCAAATGTAGCTGATGTTAAAGAGTATTTAGAAGCGATGAATTAGGGAGAAATGATAGGACTGTTTGCTAGAACTGCCACACTGTTTCAGAATTAAATCTACAATCTAGTCTGTCAACATGTATCCTCCACCATTGTCATTAATTGGCTGTTATAAACCCCAATACCGATTTAAATGAAATGAGTTCAGATTGGCCAATAATATCGGACGGCCAAATAATCGTTTGGGCTCTACGTCAAATGCTATATACCGTCATATCGCACAGCCCTACTGGTCAGTCATACATTTCTTAGTTTACTGTCATTGTATGTAGACACATGCACTCAGGAATGTTTTCTCTTTAAATTTTTTGTAGATGTCTTCATCTGGTCACTTTCTGCTTACATCTGAGCTGCAACCAAGTGACATGGCCCAGCAGTTTAGTTGTGATTCATCATCTGAAGGCAGTGTTTCTGAAGTTGATTCGGAAATTCCAGATATTCCAGAAGATGATCCATTCAGACAGATAGGTTTTGATACAGACATGGATTCAGTACTAATGTCAGCAGGTACAACGACAAAGGCTGAGGCACTGCTCATGGTGATGAGTCATGCAGCCAGACATAATATAACAGGGACACAACTTCATGACTTATTACAGCTCATAAATACTCTGTTTGGCAAAGAGGTGTTACCCAGATCAAAATATTTGTTCAATAAGGTCTTTAAAAACAACTCCGACATTGTGGAGTTCCACTTCTACTGCAAAACCTGTAAAGTATACATTGGCACAAAAGAAGACATACAAGACAAAAACATTGCACAGTGTGCAATCTGTAGTGCTTCAATTGAAATCAGTTCCTTGAACAGTGCAAGCTTTTTATCAACATACCAATTGCACCTCAAATCCAGACGCTGCTTGAAAATCCTCAGATTCAAAACAGCATGAGCTACAGACACCAAAGGCCACATAATGAGCATGTTATCTCGGACATATATGATGGTGAAATGTATCGAAACTTGTCCAGACCTGGTGGAATTCTGTCAGATCCAAACAATTTGTCATATAATTTCAATTCTGATGGCTCAGCCTGTGTACAAGTCTTCCAGATTTTCTATATGGCCCATAAACCTGCATTTAAACGAGCTCCCTCCCAAAATGAGATTTCAGAATGTAGTGCTTGCAGGTCTTTGGTTTGGTACTCAAGAGCCAGTTATGTCTATTTTTCTCAGACCCTTTGTTGATCAGGCCAAAACACTGGCATCCAGAGGTATGTCTTGGAGAAAAAATGGAACGTGTGTGCACAGCAAAATTGTTGGGTTATGTTGTTGTGTAGACTCAAAGGCAAGACCAGCCATGCAAAACACCACACAGTTTAATGGGTACTTTGGTTGTGGCTTCTGTTTACATCCTGGTACTCTAGTAGAGAAACAGGTGAAGTACACTGTGACTGACACAGAATATACTGACAGAGAAGCGAAGAAAATGCTGGCAGATATGGAGCAAGCAGTAGCACAAAACAGAAGTGTCAGAGGAGTGAAAGGTCCATCACCACTCATAAACATGCCCTATTTTGATATAGTGCAAAGACTTTTTGCAAAGATGAGTGATGGTGTTTATGGAGAAATCCAGAATATTGTATCCTTTCCTTCAGAAGGGGGTACAGAAATTGTTCTCCTTTTCAAAAAGCTTTATACAAATACCTTCTTTCCTTTATCACAAGGTTATGGGTTTGTCTCACATATCCGACTTGTAAGTGGAAGCCTTTTTTCGCCAGTGTGTCTGATTTCAGTAGACCGGTTAGAGCAGAAATGCATGGTTTTAAAAACGGGTGATCAGACGTACATTTGCGACTTTCCAAATGCATATGAGAGAGACTAGTCTTAATCATAGATGGTCATTCTGTTAGTTGTTGGTGGTGATGATATAAGCCCTTTCTGTTTAATATGATTTCTTGCCTTGAGTGCGAAGACCTTTCCATGAATGGAACTGGTTAAGGTGTCATTAGACGGCCTAAATGTGAACTTGGGTCATGTGATAACAGGAAGTGTTTTTTATATGTGAGTCTGATACTGCTTCGACATTTCTGTTCGACTATTTTATATTTGAGCAGTTTGACTATTTATATGTGAGTCTGATACTGCTTCGACATTTCTGTTTGATTATCTTATATTTGAGTCTGATACTGCCTTGCTACTCCTGTTTTAATGATTCTTCACAGCTTTGCTGTTTCTGTTGTGTGTTGCTATGTAGGTACTATTTATATACATTTATTTATTTATTTATTTATTTGTATCTGGTTGTTTCACTGTAAAGCACTTTGGTCAGCCGAGTGGCATTTTTAAACGTGCTAAACAAATAAAGTGACCTTGACCAAGCCCTGAAAAAAACAGAAAAGAAAAAACAGACAGGGCTTATCATTACTATCAAACAGAGATTGGTGACCACTGGGCTAGTGAGTGGACCTAGGCCTATACATTTAGATTATTATGTGACAATACTGATCCCTAAGGTCTAAGGAACAGTGAACTTCCATGCTGAAACTATAATCACCATGTTTGACAGATGAGGTGGTCTTTCAAGGGTCATTATTTCTCCAACAAACTGGTTTATAAAGTTACTGCAATGTAATTTTTGATTAAACATCCTCCACAATACAGTGACACCGGATGCTTGTAGGAACATTGTTAATGCAATCTCTTATATTGGTGTACATTGCTTGTTAACTGACTGTTACAGGCCATATTACCACAAAGGCTAGAAAATGTAAATGGTTAAAGAAACATGTATTCATCTCACACATCAAGTATTAAGGGCGATTAAAGGAGAACTTACTGAAAATTATAAGAATTTTATATAAGAATTAAAAATTCCCCAGAGTTCTCCTTTAAGCATTCTAATTTATTAATGTGAATACTGAATGCACTGTATATATTGTCATGGTAGTAATGGTATCAAATAATTCCTATAAATGTGAATGTAACGTGCAAATATTCTGTTGCAATAATAAACTTATTTCGAACAGATGTTAATGTTCAAGAATCTTTAGTTTATTTATTGTAATGAATTTGTATAAGAAAAATAGTGGTATGTGTTGGCCAAGTATTTATGTACTGCCCTTAAAGAACTTCTTGACATTGCAAGCCTAATTTCTATTTAACTGTCTTCTTTTTCAGTACTTTAAACAAGTAACTTATTAAATGGACCGTGTAAGTACTGGCTGCATAAATGTGTACAAAATAATGAGCTAAAGTATATCACACAAGACCATGCTGGTAGACCAGCATCACCAACAAGACCATGCTGGTAGACCAGCATCATTAATGAGACCTTGCTGGTTGACCACCATCACCAGCAAGACCATGCTGGTAGACCAGCATCATTAATGAGACCTTGCTGGTTGACCACCATCACCAGCAAGACCATGCTGGTAGACCAGCATCATTAATGAGACCTTGCTGGTTGGCCAGCATCACCAGCAAGACCATGCTGCTAGACCAGCATCATTAATGAGACCTTGCTGGTTCACCAGCAAGACCATGCTGGTAGACCAGCATCATTAATGAGACCCTGCTGGTTGACCAGCATCACCAGCAAGACCATGCTGGTAGACCAGCATCATTAATGAGACCTTGCTGGTTGACCAGCATCACCAGCAAGACCATGCTGGTAGACCAGCATCATTAATGAGACCTTGCTGGTTGGCCAGCATCACCAGCAAGACCATGCTGGTAGACCAGCAAGACCATGCTGCTAGACCAGCATCATTAATGAGACCTTGCTGGTAGACCAGCATCACCAGCAAGACCATGCTGGTAGACCAGCATGGTCTTGCTGGTCCACCAGCTAAACCAGCATAAACCAGCATAGACCAGCATAAACCAGCATAGACCAGCATGGAAATTATGCTGGTCTATGCTGGTTTTTCCAGAGCTGAGATATTTTTCAAAAAATCTTAATTTATGTTCAGCAGAAGAGAGAAAGTCATACCCATCTGAGATGGCATGAGGGTGAATAAATGGTGAGAGAATTTTCATTTTTGGGTGAACGATTCATTTAAGTTGCTACCATTGGATCAATGTCTAGGCTAAATGTGGGAAATTGTATTGCCCACCACCGTCATCAATATAAATCAAACGAAATGGCAGAAAGTTTACACTTTTATAAAAGCACACATTAATTATTCTGTTTAAAACTCGTTTTATTTGAGCTGTAAAGTTGTTTAAATCGTCATTTTTACAGTCATTATAGGGTTTGTTGACAATATTGTCATGGCAACGAAGTTGTATGTATTATTTTTACATAGAAAAGGTTATGTGATTTTAGCACTTTAAAATCATGTAACACCCATATTGTGTATGTCTTGTGGCTATACTTTTGATATAGTGAGTGTTTTAAGTTGCATTGTAAGTGCCTCACGTAGGCCTACTTTTCTTTTAAGAAAAGGATGGGCAAGTCAAAATACATTGTTGTGGTAACCAATAAATGCTGTCGATTATGCTCAACTTAGTATTGAACCGAGAAAATTCCTTTAAGATGGTCAGGCTGGGAGAGAGACCAGCAACCCTCATTAATACTTTAATATGACTTGGGTAAAAATTATGATTTTGGGTTTTTATTATGAAATGTAGCATAAAATATGAAGATAATGGAAAATGAAGTTGATTCCCTAAATTCCTCCATAAACTACTTAGAATTAATGCATTTGTGTATTTACATGTAGCTATTCAAACACAATCTTTCATAAAACAGCGTCACAATAAGGAATTTAGGACAGTGATTTAAAATACCTGATCTGTGTACATTATATGAACTTTTTAAATCAGTCTACAGGTTCTTTTTCTTTTCATCACTGTTCTGAGAATTATCTTGTGAAATTTCTAGTCTGTTTTTTGTTCAGAATGTGATAAATGAAAACATAACTGGTGCCAGAACATGTTAAAAATCTACTGTTACCAAAAGTAGGCTACTTACCATGATGGAGTGTGATAACATTTTCAATGAAGACATCTTGTATGTTCAGTGTTAATTTATTCAAATAACAAGTTAATCCCAAACATTACAATTGATACAAAATAAATATTGTTAACGGATCTGTAAATGCAATT
This sequence comes from Xyrauchen texanus, assembly GCF_025860055.1. Taxonomy (NCBI): domain Eukaryota; kingdom Metazoa; phylum Chordata; class Actinopteri; order Cypriniformes; family Catostomidae; genus Xyrauchen; species Xyrauchen texanus. Next base: position 13,232,992 of record NC_068300.1, on the reverse strand, counting down.
CTTAAAGCATTGATTTAAAATTCATTACCCCTGCACAAATTAACACGTTGAACAGTTTTGTTATTATTTATAGCATTAGATAAAACGCTAGTTATACCATTCCTTCTTCACAATATTAAAATGTACATTTATAGCATTGTACTAATTAAGATAAGAATCCATTAGATAAATACCGAAGGTCCATAAGAACAATCAAGTTTTATGCTTAGAACATAACGGTTTCTGGTTACAAATTTAGAAAATATTAATATAAACTGTGCATATTGCTGTACTGTCACAATATCTCGAGGGACAACTTCTTATAAACAATTTTAAAGTTCAAATTCAATAATGGCAAATTGCATTTTTGATAATAATACCCTTTAACACAACTTAACTTGTAGATGATGTTTCTGAAGTGCCACAAATATTTATAGATTTCACTCTCTCTTTAAAAGCATTTCCTGATATAACAGTTTTTTACTACACTTATGGCACAAACAATATAACAGTGACAATGAAATCCATTTTCTAATGTCAGCCACTGTAATCATAATACAGTTTAAATGTTTTTGTTGTTGTTTTTTTTAAATCAATAGACAGACATAACACAGCTGAAATAAAACAAATCTGACTTTATGAATGTTGATGACATCCAAAACTGACTACAGTGGATTTAGCCACATAAAAGCAGGGCATGCATACTGATTCAGAGTACTATGATTGTCCAGTATATACTTGACCAAACCACACCTACTGTTTATAAGCACAAAGATAATGGAACTACTGTTTTTGAAAGTCAAAGATCAAAAATACCAGTCTCAAGTAATGTACAGCAAAACGACATGAACACTAGATATGGGAAATTGTCAAATAATTGAATGACCTCTTCTGTGCATTTTATTCAGTACAGACCTATAGCTGACATTACTACAGCAAAAACCAAACAACTACTTTGAAGAATAATGTCAGTTTAGTTACTGCAAAACAAGAACATTTATGAAGAATATTTTGAACATTTAACTTTGTGTATAAACAAAGTGCTTTTTTCAATAAAAACAGCGCCTATAGGAATTCATAGCTTCTTCAATATTTAAAATAGTTCAAAAGCCATTTTAGCATCAAAGATTGTGATGGCAGACCAAAAAGTCCCTCATCATGCAGCATAATGGAAACAAAATCAAACGAAAACATGTTTGATATTGTTTGATACTATGCAAGGACCTCACATCATTCAAGTGCCGCTGGCTTCGTCTTAACCGTAAATCAGTCATTTCAGTCATGTTGCAAATAGCACCAATATTACAACCATTTATTGTGCACCAGCTTCTAAAAAAAGTTCCCCGCATGCTTAGACACTCCATCATCCTAATGGGCCTGAAACACATTGATCTTGCTGGTGTTTTTTAGAGTCTGTCGACGGTTACAAAACCAGACGCGAACCACCTCTCGGTCATAATTCAGCTCCTTGGCAATCTCTGTGATTTCTTGTCCGGTTGGGAGGGAGTTTTTCTCAAAGTAAGCGTTGAGGACTTCTATGGCCTGCGGCGTGAAGCTGGTTCTCCGTTTGCGCTTCTTGGAGGGTTCACCGCCGACAAACTCCATAAGGTTCTGCTGACCTTTCTGGTTCCAGAGTTCAGCCTCTGCCAGCCAGCGTTCCAGCACGGGTTTCAGCTTCTGGGCACTTTTGGGAGTGATGTCAAGCTTCTCAAATCTTAAAACAAGAAGCAAAGAGTCAAAACTCTAAGGCACTGGAATGGCATGTGCAAACATATGGAAAGAGACAGAAGATATAAACGTGAACAACCTGCAGATGGCTGACTGACTGTATGCGGGCCCCTCTGTAGCAGTGAGAGCCTGGCCCACTTGTGTCTGTGTCAGGCCCAGAGAGAGCCGTCGAATCTTGAAATTCTTGGCAAACTCACGGATCTCCTCCAGATTAATGGCCTCTTCTTCATGCACACCAGACTGTGGCTCTAATTAAAACAAATTATTAATTGAGAACTTCTTTCTCCCAGCCCCTTCATATACAAATAGTTTATCACGGTAATTACCATACACAATATTATGTAATTCCATATAACCTTTTATCCAAATTGTTTAGATTTTTCTGATCGCATAGTAGTCCCCCACCCACCAACGAATCAAGATTCACAACACTGCACGTATTTGGCACAAATGACACATGCACACTCTGATGTAAACCAACGTGGGCGAGAAACATGGCTGAAGGAGGAACGCATCTGACCCCCTTTATCCGCCTTCTAAAAGGATTAAGTCAGAAGTGTGGAGGTATTTTGGTTTCCCTTTGTGTAAAACGTGGCAAAAAAGTAACAGCGAAACACATATGTTCGCTCATCTGCGACAGTTCTGCTCGTTTTTCCAAAAATTTGTTTTTAAAACTGGGACAACACTCTGAGATAACTAAGTGACAACTAAGATGACAAAAGAAAATGCACTGTTGTTGCCATTTGCAGATAATGTGTAGCTTGCTTTTAAGTGACCAAAGAGTAGTTCACTAAAACTCTGTTAGCTAAACAGTAATGTTTGCATCTTTTAGTAACAACTAAAATATAGTTGTACTCAGCAAATTCTAAGTCCTGTAATTAATAATGGCAATGTTGTACAATGATGACTTCAATATTAACCCTTTAAAGCTCTGGGGGTGTTTTTAAAGATGACTTGTTTCAGTGGCATGCCCAAAATGAAAGACTTTTACAAAATAAACAAGAAGGGTCAAGTGTTTGGTAGGACTTTAAAGACATTTTTTTTTAATGATATAGATTATGATAAATTCTGAGACTCTCTGAACACTGCTGAGAAAAAAAAAAAACTTGAGCCAAAAAATTAACTTTTTCCGTATTTTTCTGATTTTACATTATATAGCTCAGGGTGCAAATAAGGTAGCTCAAATTTTGTTTTGTTCCCAATCGTGTCACCTGTAACGGAGTAAAATTTTGTGTTGATATGACAAAGCAATCAAAGGTTAAAGGATTATACAAATAATTATTCTAGTGTCCAAAAATGTCTCCAAGTGCCCAAAAGCCTTTCCAAACAAATAAAACATAATAATTGTATATAAGAACTAATTGAACATGCAAATACAACAATGACTAAAGGTATGCTCTCTCTCCAAAGCATGCAAGCATGAGTAACAAGATTCATTCAGTTCCATTTTGTCATTTGAGCCATCAATGAGTCTGTGTCATGTACTTGGCACCATTTTCTGGTGACCATATGTAATGAACGATCCACTATAACCAGAGGAGGAAGTCATTCAAATATGGGCAAAGCGATCTGAATCCTTATACGATTGGTTTAGCGTTCCATGACGCTGGACACCGTGCTACATAATTTCAGATGAAGTCATCTTATCCAGAAAAACGAACATGTTTTTTGCCAGAGAGCACATTATGTGCCGTGTGCACATTGTGCTTCCTGTCAATTATCTAATGATATATGCATCCGATACTGTGGTATAAATATCTTGGAGGGAGGGAAGCTCACCTCCGATGATGTGTCTGGCAGTTCGCACCACCCTTTGCAGGGCTTTGCGGTTGAGGGCGGTGCTATTGCCGTACCAGGCGGTGATGCAGCCAGCCAGGATGCTCTCTACAGTGCTGGTGTAGAACCGTAGGAGGATGTGGTATGTGGTGGTTCATTCCAAACTTCCTTAGCCGTCTCAGGAGGAAGAGGCGCTGATGAGCCTTCTTCACAACAGCTTCAGTATGGACGGACCATGTGAGTTCCTCAGTGATGTGGACACAGAGGAACTTGAAGCTGCTGACTCTCTACCGGTGCTCCATTGATGGTGATGGGGCTGTGTTTTCCATCTTCACTATATTCACTATATTCAAACAGTGTTTTCTGTCTTTTCTCCTGAAGTCCACCACAAGCACCTTGGTCTTCTGAGGTTGAGGACATTTTGCTCCTGAAACAAGCATGTCAGGGTGTGCACCTCCTCTAGGCTGTTGCATCATTGTCAGTGATCAGACCTACCACTGTCGTATCGTCAGCAAACTTAATGATGGCATTGGAGATATGTGTTGCCACACAGTCATGTGTGTACAGGGAATACAGGAGTGGGCTGAGAACACAGCCCTGTGGGGCTCCAGTGTTGGAGGTCAATGATGAGGAGATGCTGCTGCCCATTCTAACCACCTGGCGTCTGCCTGACAGGAATTCCAGGATCCAGCTGCACAGTGAGCTGTTTAAGCACAGAGGCCAGAGATTCACATCAAGCTTGGAGGGCACTATGGTGTTCAATGCGGAGCTGTTGTCTACAAACAGCATTCTCACATATGTGTTCCTTTTTTCCAGGAGGGAGAGAGCATTGTGTTGTGTAGATGCAATGGCATCATCAGTGGAGCGGTTGTTGTGGGTAAGCAAACTGCAGTGAATCCAGTGAGGCAGGCAGCACAGAGCAGATGTAATCTCTGATTAGCCTCTCAAAGCATTTGCTGATGATTTGGGTCAGAGCAACAGGACGCTAGTCATTTAAGCAAGAGATTTTGGATTGCTTTGTTACAGGCACAATGGTGAACATTTTAAAGCATGTGGGGACTTCAAAGAGAGGGAAAGGTTGAAAATGTCCGTAAAAACACCAGCCAGTTGGTTCGGGCACACTCTGATGACGCAGCCGGAATGGCGTCTGGACCTGCGGCTTTACAGATACTCACCCGTCGGAAGGATTGGGTTACATCCGCTACAGAGACGTTTGTACGGAGGTGTGCAGTCTCATGGAAAACACGTATGTAAAAGGTTCTCACTCTTTCTTCGTTTCTGTCTTCAGAATTTTGTTTTGCAAGAGTATCATCTATGAGTGCTGAAAATGAACCTCAGACATCTCAGCTTAGGAGGTGTTTTGAGTTCAGTTCGCTTAATTTCCACAGAGCAGTTTACTGGGACCACAACTCTGCAGCCTATACATCTGTGATTAAAACATAAAATAATACAAAAACACATTCACCTCGAACCATGATATATATTTCAGTGATTATCATCATTATAATTTTAATTTTCTACATGTATAATTGTTTTTATGTCTTTGTGTAATTTTCCACCTGCATGTTTAGACAGATACTTGCCTGATGGTAATTGGAAAGGTGGTTACTTATATATATATATATATATATATATAGTAACCAACTTTCCAATTACAGTATATATATATATATATACAGTATTTATTTATTTTTTGATCACTTCATTATTTTAATAGCTTTTTCATTTCTTTTGGAGTGCAATTTGAATTTAGAAATGTATTTGATTTAATTTTCAATGTAAAATCAGTAAAGCAAGAATATTCACGATCCTTCAGCCCAGCGGATGCCGATTTAATTGGATATTGTGAGATATATATATATATATATATATATATATATATATATATATATATACACACACACTCACCTAAAGGATTATTAGGAACACCATACTAATACTGTGTTTGACCCCCTTTTGCCTTCAGAACTGCCTTAATTATACGTGGCATTGATTCAACAAGGTGCTGAAAGCATTCTTTAGAAATGTTGGCTCATATTGATAGGATAGCATCTTGCAGTTGATGGAGATTTGTGGGACGCACATCCAGGGCACGAAGCTCCCGTTCCACCACATCCCAAAGATGCTCTATTGGGTTGAGATCTGGTGACTGTGGGGGCCATTTTAGTACAGTGAACTCATTGTCATGTTCAAGAAACCAATTTGAAATGATTCGAGCTTTGTGACATGGTGCATTATCCTGCTGGAAGTAGCCATCAGAGGATGGGTACATGGTGGCCATAAAGGGATGGACATGGTCAGAAACAATGCTCAGGTAGGCCGTGGCATTTAAACGATGCCCAATTGGCACTAAGGGGCCTAAAGTGTGCCAAGAAAACATCCCCCACACCATTACACCACCACCACCAGCCTGCACAGTGGTAACAAGGCATGATGGATCCATGTTCTCATTCTGTTTACGCCAAATTCTGACTCTACCATCTGAATGTCTCAACAGAAATCGAGACTCATCAGACCAGGCAACATTTTTCCAGTCTTCAACTTTCCAATTTTGGTGAGCTCTTGCAAATTGTAGCCTCTTTTTCCTATTTGTAGTGGAAATGAGTGGTACCCGGTGGGGTCTTCTGCTGTTGTAGCCCATCCGCCTCAAGGTTGTGCGTGTTGTGGCTTCACAAATGCTTTGCTGCATACCTCGGTTGTAACGAGTGGTTATTTCAGGCAAAGTTGCTCTTCTATCAGCTTGAATCAGTCGGCCCATTCTCCTCTGACCTCTAGCATCAACAAGGCATTTTCAGCCCACAGGACTGCCGCGATACTGGATGTTTTTCCCTTTTCACACCATTCTTTGTAAACCCTAGAAATGGTTGTGCGTGAAAATCCCAGTAACTGAGCAGACTGTGAAATACTCAGACCAGCCCGTCTGGCACCAACAACCATGCCACGCTCAAAATTGCTTAAATCACCTTTCTTTCCCATTCTGACATTCAGTTTGGAGTTCATGAGATTGTCTTGACCAGGACCACACCCCTAAATGCATTGAAGCAACTGCCATGTGATTGGTTGATTAGATAATTGCATTAATGAGAAATTGAACAGGTGTTCCTAATAATCCTTTAGGTGAGTGTATATATATATATATATATATATATATATATATATATATATATATATATATATATATATATATATATATATATGTGAAGGAGAGAACAAAACAACTCACACACATGATGTATTTTTACGGACAACGAAATACCGACCGTTAGAGAATGCACAGATAAAGTAGGTTCTTTGCCAGAGAGATGTTGCCCTTCACAACTGTTGTAAAGCCATCTTTCAAAACGTTGAACAACACACATTTTAACAGCACTTAATTTTTTTCCAGTTTCATTTGAATTTTTTGTTAAAATAAATAAAAAACTGCAAGTTCAAAGTTTGAAATTAATGTGTCTTGCTTTATTGTGTATGCTTAACCCCAACCCTGCTTAACGAAAATTACCCCATAGTACCACCTAGTGTCCAACCTGCAGTAATACGGGTGTTCGTCGGTTTCCTGTGGAGATTTTTCTGCGACCAACCGACCAATCAAAACTTAGTCGACCAAGACTGTTCTCATCGACTAACGTTTGGTCAACTATTAGGGAACAGCCCTAATCTAAACACTTTTAATGACAAGAATTGTTACTATTCAATGACGCGATATATATGCAATATTTTTAAACATTGCCTATACAGTAATATGGACCATGAGTACTTGATTAAAATACAAACATACTGCTGACAAGCTGGCCCACAGTTGGCATATCTCCACAGGCGATGGCACCAGCAGAGGAGAGGGATGTGACTGCTTTACCCACAGTGGGCTGGGGAGCAATGATCACTTTTGACTGAACCACTTTTCCAACCGGACCCTAGAGAACCAATAACAGTGAACAAACAAATTGTAATGAATTGTATTTCAAATGAAAAGACTTCATATGTTACAAAAACTAGTAAGATAGTTTTCTTTAGCATGTAGTTAGGTCCAATAATAGGACTAACTAATCTAAATTGTTGGACATAAATTCTGTAAAACCAGAATTCTGTTGGACACACTGCTGTACAATGAAGTGTTACAATACGCTCACTGACTAATGAAGAGCTACAGTAGATGGCACTGCAGTACCTGTGTGGTGGTCTTGGTGAGTGTCAGGGGCACAGTGGCTTTGGGGAGGACAGAGGTGGTGGAAGGAGCAGCAGCTGTATGGCCGTTCCCTATAGTAGCAATGATCTGACCCTGGGAGTTCAGGAGCAGCTGTGGGGACATGGTCTGGAACTGCAGGCCTTGAGCAGGTAATGCAGAGGTTGCTGTAGCTCCAGCCAACGATGCAGGGTTCACCAGAAAAGGAAGTGTTCCAATCACCTGGAGACAGGTATGAAATTAAATTAGTCTGATATTTAAAGACTTCACAATTTATACACCCAAAATTAAATTATGTAAAACAAAGCATCTCTTTTGTTGCGAGCACACAACATTAAAACAAATTGCAAATATTATAGAATTATGTTTAACCCTTAAACACATACCTTGGATCTTTAGTACTTTGGACCTCATTCCACCCACTGTAACTCATCCATTTTTACTATCACAAGATATCTATTTCTTTGTTTATTACAAGAGAAATTGATATTATATTCATACAAATAAATACTATATCACATTCATTTTCTATGCAACAATGGTGATTTATCAGCATCCCATATGCATGTACACATACATATAATTCATGCTATGTTACTCAAAGGTGTTGTTTCATTGACTGACTTGATTTAGATTTGACATTGTTACTTGACGAAGAAATAACTTTGAAGTAAACTACAGCAAGTGTAACACATAAACAGTATGATATAACTATTGTCATTTGGGTGAACTACTGAAAATATTTAAGTTGTGCATCTATTTAGACTCAGTAAGTGCCTGAGAAAATAATCATGTGTAGCTTATGTGTCGTGTAGCTCAATGTGTGTTTGACAGCCAGTTGCGTTCATTAAATTTCAGTGTGAAAGTATTGAAAACTAGCTTTGTCCTGATTTCTTGCATGATCTCTTTGATATATGGAAAATAAAACATAAAAATAAATAAAAATAAAAATGTTCTATTTTTTTTCTAATGGTATTGAAAATATTTTGAAAATGTTACACTATCTGGACATTTTGTAGATCCATTTGTGATAGATATGAGCCGGGTCAATAAAGACCCAAATAAGGTGAAATTCCCAGGCATTTAAGGATTAATGAAGAATTAATAACACATTCAACAATAAAAAAAAACTATATATGAACTATAATGTAGATATGTAATAAACTATGAAAAGGGACAAAACAGATACTTACTAAGCTCATACAGTTGTCTATATACAAATTGTAAACTTAACATAAAGTTAGGTTAAAGCATTTCTCATTGTTAATAGAAAATAAAATCACAAAATAAATAACTTTAGCAGATTAAAGGATAAATACAAGTCAGTTTAAATGTAGTCCTCAGATACTGACCTGGCCCTGTGCATTAGTAATAAGCTGACTTGTCAGTCCTGCCATATTAGACATGGCACTAGTAATGATGGGAGTTGTTGTAAGAGAGCTGATAAACTGTGGTTGTGCTCCCAGAGAAGCAGCGCTGAACTGAAATACATAAAATACTGATCATCTTTTATACAAAATACTTAATTATTACAGTATTTGCAAAGCAAAAAGAAATGTAATATTGAAGTTCTAAACTATCCCACTGACTTTGGCGACGTCCACACTGAAATGTTTTCATTTGAAACACAAAGGCATCGTAAAAGTAATCCATAAGACTCCAGTGGTTAAATCTATATCTTCAGAAGTGATATGATGGGTGTAGGTGAGAAACAGATCTATAGTCAAGTCCTTTTTCCCTTTAAATTATCATTCCTGCCCAGTAGGTGTCGATATGCACAAAGAATGTGAATCGGCAAAAACTAAAGATTGTGAAAGTGGAGATTTATAGTAAAAAAGGACTTGCATTTTTACTGTTTCTCACCCACACCTATCATATCACTTCTAAAGATATGGATTTAACCACACAAGTCATCATATGGATTACTTTCATGCTGCCTTTGTGCTTTATGGAGCTTTCCTTTCTTAGTACTCATTCACTTGCATTGTATGGACCTACAGAGTTGGAATATTCTTCTAAAAATCTTTGTGTTCTGCAGTTAAAACTAAAGCATACACATGTGGTATGGCATGAGGCTAAATAAATGATAGAATTTTCCTTTTTGTGTGATCTATCCCTTTAATAGAGGTATTCCTACTCCATTGTTTTATAAGGTCCAAGAATCTTTCAAATTAATTTGACTTAAATAGCCAAAATTAATGTTCATGCTTTAAAACACATTTATCCCAACCATTTCCTACATTTCTCATTCAACTAAACCTAACACACGTTTTTACTATAAAAACATTTTGCTACTCACAATAGCAGGGTTGATGGACAGGCCTGCAGTCTGAAGCGTTGCAACAGAAGCGCTAGGCTCTGACAATTTCTGCACAACAGACATAGTGGTGGTTGGTGTCGTCTGTGTTGGCTGCAAGGTTGCCTGTATGGACTGTAGAGAAGAAACTTGAGGCTGCAGAACTGCCTGCGCAGGTGACTGCAGCTGCGTCTGGACAGAGTTTAACACAGTAGCAGCTGGAAGAGGAAAAACAAAAAAAAACCACATTCAAGAACACTAGCCACACCAGCCAAGATACAGAATATATGGAACAGATGTGTTTGTGGTTTGGGGACAGCCAGTTGCCTCTTAATGGTCAGATACAACTGATTAATTGTGCTTGTTAAACACATAATAAACAGATTGTAATCATTTTAATAAATTACCATGGTAATAATAGTAGCAACTAGGCTTGTTTGATTATTAGGGGCCAAGCCTCGAAGTAACTGTAGCACCTATTGAATCCGTTTCCGTATTATTATTATTCTTCTGGCTGGGAGTCTATGGCAGCCCATAAATCGTACATAAGAAAATTATTACATTTGGCACACTGATAGGGGTGGCCATGAATAGCCCCCATACCAAATGTTATACTCTATAGCGCCACCACCATGTCAAAAATTTACTTTTCTTTTGGCCATATTTGAATAGTTTGTCCTAGAGACTTAATTATTTTTTGTCTGATTACTCTCCTCTTGATGATTCCAATTGACCCTTTATATTTAAGGTCTGCCCATTACGGTGGCTGCCATCTTGAATTATGTTTATCGTTTAAACCTTTCACATCCTTTAAACTTGGTCTGATTTTCCCAAACAATGGCTCAGAATAATCTCCAGAATGAGCCGCACAGATATGATTCACTTAATTTTTTATTTTTGCAATTGTTGAAAAGTCACAGCATCGTGAAGTTAATGGTCGATGTGAAATAGGATCTCAGCAACACTTTGTCCTATCAAGACACAACTTGGTATGTTTCATCAGGACCATGATCTGAGGGTACATGCAGAGTTTGGACACAGTGCCACCTATGGGTCAAGAAATTTGAAACATTTTTGGTTTTGTCCATAACGTTTGACCCTTATGTCATAAAATCATGAAGTTGGTGTCTCTGGTTCCTTGGGTCATGAGGATTTCAATGATACCAATTTTCCACATATCGGCCAAACTGCCTCTCTACCATTTTGAATTATATTAAACTTTTGATATCTTTTGAATCCATTGTCAGATTTGAAAAAAAAATTGGTACGCTTCATCAAGATCAAGCAAAACACACCGTAGCCACTCTGAGGGTCCTATAGGTCATGTAGGCCATATAGGCAATTTATATAGCTTGGCCACAGAATGGCTGCTTGCAGCTATATTTTGGAATGCTTTTATAATTTTTTTCTGGCAAAGGTTAGAAAAACATTTGTGGCATTCGGTTGAAAAAGTATCATTTGTATTATTAACTTTTAGTCAGAATTAAAAATATAAATGAAAGCAATTAAAAAATAATTGCAATTGTATAAAATCCAAACAAACACTCAATTAAAGTCCTTTTAATGTACCACTCTTCAGACAAAAGTTGTGTAACCAAGGATGTAAATAAGGAAGGTTGCAAGTTTGTTCAAGTGTAATTGGATAGCTTGGATTTAGCTTGGTTATGTGTGGCATTTCAAATCTCTTACTTTAGCAATATAATTACTATGAATCTACACTGCCTGGCCCAAAAATTGTTTTTTTTTAAAATTGCATACTTTAATATTTTGTTGGACCAACTTTAGCTTTGAGCTTAGACAACCTTATGCAATGTCACAACATTTTTTCCTATCCAAAGTTGCATTCATTTTTGGCCGGTATCTTGTATTGATGACGGGAGAGTCTAACCATTCCATAAAGTCTTCTCCAGCATATCCAAAAGACTTTCAATGGGGTGAAGGTAGGCCTATTGAACTGTTGGTCCGAGGGTCCCTTTTACATTTTCAGTGGCTCGCATGAGGTTGTCAGTTGTCTTATGGGCTGTTCACACCAAACACATTTTGTGTCTCATGGTGCTCTTTTTCAATTGTTCTCCTGTGTAAACCTATGAGAGATGGAAGTCGCATGCCTCAATGTTTTTACAGTGTCTTGTGCAGGAGCGCAATTTTTAGATGCTTTGAGACGTTGTGCAACAAATAATAATTATCCGGAATTTTGATGAAATATGAAGAGTAAGAAACTAAAATTATACTGAAAAAGCATTAGTATGGAGAAATAGAAATCTTCATTAATTTGGTGAACATTCGAGTTTGAATCATTGCATCTATTACAAACATCACTGTTATTATTCAATAAAAAGTTTGGTATAAATCTGATTTACTTTCTCAGTTATGGACCAATTTTAAAGCACTTTTTATTTGATTTTTATTTATTATTCAGAATTTTAGGCTGGAAATATTTTCTATTAATGATGTTTTTTTTTATGTAGTGAACAAACATTATAGGCCTACTATAACACAATATCTGATAGAAGCTTTTCATTAACAAAATATACTGGCTTGGTCCACGTGCCATTTTTTCCATCTGGCCCACTTGGCTGTGAAGTTGAATAGCCCTGGGTTAAGGTCAGGACTCTGTGGTGGCCAATTCATGTGTGAAAATGATGCCTCATGTTCCCTGAACCACTCTTTCACAATTTGAGACCGATGAATCTTGGAATTGTCGTCCTGGAATACCCAAGTTTTTTTTTCCCCAACCACATTTCTTCCATGAAGCTGACGGTTCACCGCTGTTCTTCCAGGTTTTAATAATACGTTGGACTGTTCTTAACCAAATTCCAGTGATTTCAGGAATTTCTTTTTTGCTTGATGCAGGCTAATAATTTGCCCCTTCGGAAACAAAGAAACATCTTTTCCCCAACCACGGGATGCGTCTTCCGACATGGCAATTTAAGAAATGAGAAGCTACACACTGCATCAGTTTGGGTTAAAAGAATTGTTACCAGCTGAAACATATTAATCTCTGGAATAATGATCCATTCATATGCTCTTAAGTATCTGCTCCAAACAGAAATCTTTTTGGCCAGGCAGAGTATAAAATTAGGGCTACCACTCAATTACAAGGTTTAATAAAAATGAATTACATGACAATTACAATTAAATGCATGTATAAATATTTGCAGAGAAAGGCCCCCCAAGTAACAATAATTCAATATATAGTGATTAAAAAATTCTAAATGGTTATATTTAAATATTTATAAATGTAAATATAATTAAAATAATTAAAATGCATTACATTATTATGTCAGACAAGTAAAGCATTGATAAGTCAATACGAATACAGACCTCTATATTGCGAGTAAATCACTCTCATATGTAGGGATGCACCGAAATGAAAATTCTGGGCCGAAACCGAAACCGAAAATCCAGGATGCACTTGACCGAAAACCGAAACCGAAACTTTTACCTATTTTAAAAAAAACAAATTAATCAATAAAAATTAATTAATCTGAATTGAAAAACTACAAACCAATAAAATAATCACACTTTTATTGAAAGTAACACCAAAATTGGACAAAAAATATATTAAAACTATATTAAATATTATTCTTTCAGTTCTGTAAAAATCAAATTTTACAGATTTTATTAACAATTATCCAAATAATGTAAAGTTTTAGAAAACTATTATATGCAAAACAACAGTCAAGTAATGAACTTAGCTAGCATCTTTCAAAAAGTTTAAATATGCAACAGTAATTTTAATTAAAACAAAAAGGCAGAACACAGAATGGCAGAGGGCCTCTATTCCACTGATCTATAACTATAATATATAATTATATATATAGATCAGTGCTCTATTCTGTTTATGTAAACGTATGCACACTTTAAGTGAACATTATTGTGCAAAACAGCAGTAATTGAACTAAATCCAAAGGCAACTGTAAACGACAGATGTATCCTCAAGTGAAGAACAAGTGTAATGTAATTGCTTTACACATCATATTGGACCGCTTTCTATTTAAGTACAAGTGACAGGTTTCTCTTCAAGAACAAAAGTTGCTAAACTTTCTGACAGTCTCTCCTGTCAGAAAGCTCATCAAGAACATGAGATGCTGCACTGAACAGTCTCTCACTCGCTGTGCTGGTGCTTGGGCAGATATACCTGTGCGCAATCCGCGCAAGCAAAGGAAAGCGGTCTTTGTTTATGCGACCGTAGTCAAGGGGATTGTCGCTTCTGGCGTAGTTCAGATAAATACGTCTCAAGTTGTGGTGTAGCTGCGCTAGTTGTGACATTTTCCTGTAGAATCTCTTGCTGTACTCTGTGTATATATATATATCTTGAAAGTTCTGCTGAATAAACACTGCAGATCGCAAATTTGATGTCCTTATCAGAAACTTTGAAGAATTTCCACACCGCTGACATGATCGGCCTTTGTTTGGTAGCGCTGTGATAAGGGCTAGATCGATCCAGATTGAAATCTGAGCACTGAGGGGCGGGGCGAGGAGGTATATATTTTCGGCTCATATTTTCGGCCTTTTTTCTCTTTCGGCCAAAAACCGAAAGTGCCGAAAGTGCCATTTTCGGCCGAAAATTTTCGGCGGCCGAAATTTCGGTGCATCCCTACTCATATGCGTAAAAAAAAAAGTAATATTTTGCTCGTCAGTGATGGAGTTGTGTGGAAGCACAGAGGCTCTTTTACTGAATAAAAAAACAGTCGATTAAGAAGCTGGATTCAGCCTCCTCTTTCCCTGCATGCCGTCTCATGAGCGCAGGAAAAAGCACTTGTGTTTCATTCAGTTGAACTCCGAGCATTTCAGGGAACTGCACCGCGGACATCACAAGAGCAGCTCTCTTGAGAACGTGTGAAAATGAACCACTTCTCAAGTGCTCTGATGTGCACGTAGTCTACGCTTGCGCTAAACTCCTGCCAAAATATAAATATATTGGTATAAAGGTATAAACGTAATCATTTTGTGAACACAAAGCACTCCCTTATTTTATTATGTGACCCAAGCTAAATTTATATAAATGACTTTGTTGTGTGCATGAAGCCCACATAGTGAGTTTGTATGGTAATTAATAGTCATATTCGTGAAACAATTAAAACAGGCAATTAATCATCATAATCGCAGTTATTTGTTTGACAACTAATTGTCAGCCAAATTTCACAACCGTGACCCCTAATTTTCATTAAATTCTTACATTGTGAATTGTTTAGTTAAAAATGTGATTTCATGACATCATACAAACTGATAGAATGTGAAATTTGTAAATTTGTAAAAAGTTAAAATGTGATTAAAATCATAAAGCAAAATATATTAAAAGAAATTACAATATACTATATTGCGTGAATATAAATAAGGGGCCCTCTCTCAGTTTACTTAATGTATATTTTTAGTTACATTATGCTTACATGTTGTCAAAAGTCTGGTGAGTAAAAACTAAAATGTACTAGCCAATGACAATTCTTTCTCCAACATGATTGTAGACGGGTGAAATAGTGTCTTTAGAAGGCAATATATATATTTATTCCATATTATTGAACATAAGCCTATCATTGGCCTACTGTTCACAGAGATCCATTTTGCAAATGAAGTCGTCAATCCGTATGAGATTTATTATAAGGGCTTTTCTAATGATGCGTCTATGTACATATGCATCAGACGGATGCATTTGGGTTGCATCGTGTCATAAAAGCATTTTTTTAGGTTGCTGTGTCAAGTTAAACGTAGTTTGAAACTTAGAAAACACGTCTCGAGACCGCTGCATTCAAGATTGCACCTCGTCCAACTGTGTTTGGATAAAAGAACACATTCTTCTCACCTGTAGCTAGTGTCAAGCAGTTTGTTCTCTGTACGGCTGTGCATTGCCTATGCTTCTGGTGTTTCGCTTACTGCCCTCTGCTGAAAGCAGGTGGTACTTCAAGCTTGAATTGCTCCAATAGTAGAAATATTCCTTATTACAGTCCGAAGACATGATTAATTGTGCTTCTTTTTTTTTAAACGTTATTGTTTATATAATGAATCACACTGAAATAACATGTTAAATTGACAGCCCTATATAAAATATTATTATAAATAGAGTTATACTGAGTATTTTAGAAATATTAAGTAATTCATTTGAGATACTAACTGTTTCCAGAGCCAGATTTAAATTATACTTTGTAAAAATTAATATTCTCAGCTTCATCTCAGCTACAAACAGTTTACATTCCAATACAGGGATGTACATTAGTGCAAATCGAGTTTGCCTACTCAGTAAAACACATTGCATTGCAACATTTTTCATTATTCAGAAATGCTGACTGGCTTCGAAAACCCCCCCACATCATATACATTAACATAATATGCTGCAACAGACATGTATTCCATCTCATTTCCAACAGAAGCAATTGTTACAAAATCAAATACTACATGCACCTTTTCTAAGATGCTTTGCAGAGAATACTCTTTTTAAAAAAATTTTTACATGTGTGAACAGCATACCTTGCAGTCCAGCAAAAGGCAGCTTCAGCAGTCCTCCACCAGGGCTGGCAGCAGCAAGGCTAGATAAGGTGGCAAAATTAGCAGTGGGTAGGGTGAGCACGGCCAGACCACCCTGACCACCCACAGATCCTGCCATACTCAGAGGGATGAGCAAGGGCTGAGCCAGAGAACCTTGCTGAGCGAACATGCCAGTCATCAGAGAGGCCAAAGCTTCCTGAGTCAGGACCTGCCAGGATAACATTATATAGATTTGAATACATATTTTCTTTATGAACTACTGTTATTATTATTAAATATTAAGGAACCATATCATGGAAAATATTATTTTACTCTTACTTTTTATAATAAAAGAGTTTGATGTGCTATGTAGATGTACATTACATTCACAACTTAAAGCATGCAATGGGGTTAAGAAATCTTCATGGCTATAGTTATAGCATAACAACCATGAGCACTTTAACGTATGATTGCTAACATTTATAAATAAATCAGGGTTTTTCCGGCATTTTACATTTTTCTGCAGTAGCCCAAATGAAATTTCAGGCTGCTGAAGCAAATTCATTTACATGAATTTGGCTTCATAAGCACAAAATTCTCTTCTCATTTGACACGTGCATCTGTGTTTCACAGGAGTGTTGCGCATTTCTGGAGCACACAGGTGCAAATTCTTCCTGATATTTGTGCTCCAAAACAGGACAGCGCAGAGCGGGATCACTCACGCTGCTCAATCTAGATTCTCTCAATATTGCAGTGCAGACCACAAAACTTTCATCACTCATTTAAATACTAGCGCTGTGGATGAAGTCAAACATCTCAAATGGATAGACAGCTAGACATTCTAACCACCACTGACAAGGAAAACTAAATAACGGGTTTTTAAACTGCCCACGACTGTTGACAGACACTGCCATTAATAAGTGAACATTACGCAACATGTTTGTTTGTGGGCGTTGTTTCGTTGAATGTTATAACCATATTTGTGTGTGTGTGTTGCTCATCCATCGTTGCAAAACTGCTGAAAAAACTCTACAACAAATAAATTATCAAATAACCATTTGGAAACTTCCTGGTTCATTCTCAAAGTTGTTACTTCTGACAGAGTCTCTCCATCATCAGTGTCTGACTCTCATTTGCATTTAAACACACACACACACACACACACACACACACACACACACACAAACAGCTCGTTTTTGTTCCCACCCAAAATTGGCATTTTCAACATGGTATAATAAATGAACTGTAGGGTATTTTGAGCTGAAATTTCGGACATCAAAGGTTTAAATGACATCTTGTGAAATGGGGGATAGTAGGTGCCCTTTTAATTCTATTTGAATTATCTTTAATATTAGGAAACAAACCATCCATGTTTGCCTTTGGGTATTCATATATTCTCTATCAAAATTACTTCAATCATTAAGAGCCAAATGAATAAATATTTGTTAAAGAGTAGGATAGAACAGTCCCACCTTAATAAGGTACTGTATTCATGTACAGTCAGAAGACAACTAGCCCTATAGAAATAAGGTGTTAAATAAAGTTTAATTTAATTTCTCAGAGCATCTTGGAAGTAAAACAAACATTGATGAATTCTAAATGTTTCATATGTGAAGATGATCAAAAATAACTATTACAGTACACAAAATTTAGCCAATCATAACAGAGATCATTAACTCATAGAAGTCTTCAAGGTACAATAGCAAAAACAGGCGATTTAATTCATAGGGTCAGAGAGAGGGAAAATGATGATGTATTTGGTGCAAGACATTGTGACTGTCATTATAAGTGGAGTTATTGGAAAAAATCAAATGAAAAGTGACTGTTGATACAGAATATGAGCTTAATTGACAGAAACCATATATTCATCTAAAATATGTTTGAACTTCACAATTTACCTAACAAGAACCTATCCTGTTCAATACCTAATAAGTTAACTGTTCCTGATGGACACATGCTTTAAAAAAGGACAATGTGGTTTACCTGTGGGCATGCCTGAACAGTGATGGGTATGCTGGTCTGGGGCTGGTCTTGTGTCACACTGATGTGCTTGGAGACCAAAGTATGGACTGCAGGTGAGGAGTCCTCCACAGACACTACAAGCAAAGAGAAAATATTATTTTGGTGCCAAATATATAAAAATAAATGAATTTTTATGCATGGAAACATAATAAACGGTGGTGTCTTTTAACCATATATTTATTACAATTATGACTATTTCTAAATACCTCTTTGATAATGATAGGTTTGAATGCTGGTCTGCTATGATACCAAACTAATGCTGCTATTTATATATCAGGTGTCTTTATAACTCTCTTACCAGGTGTGGTAGTGCTTATGGTAACCGGACTATCCAATGCCTCCTCAGCTGCCTCCAGGGTCTGTCCCCCCTCCTCACCCCCTGACTCCAACTTCCCATCTGCCCCTGAGGAGGACAGGGCTGTATCCACTTCCACCTCCAGCACCCGGATGGTCTCCTGACCCGACATGACGATGACCTGGAGGAAGGGTATTAAGAGTACGGCGGGTTATAAATACCCTCTTTTCTCAGGCAATAAGCTGGCATTGTTGGCAATATGGAAATGGGCCATGGTCTGTTATGGATGAGTTTACACATGCATGTATTCTGCTCTCACGGATGTCATATTTAAGTATTAATTAGATTCAATGGGCAAAACAATGTTGTCTCTAATGCCAAAATATTCTTGATATAATTACAATGATTTTGCTGGTGAAATTAAATTAATCAGCTATGTAAATATCACAATGATGTTAATGCTATTGTATTTGTCCAATAAGCTTCCTAAAGAGCATAACTAGTTGTCTCCATCTCTCGTTGTCTCGTGACTATATTAAATATTGTCAAAGGCTGAAAAAAGATTGCAATATAATTTAAGCCATATAGCCCAGCCCCTAGTTGCGTTATTTTTAGTAGTTCTTACGTGATATACATAGTATGTGTTTAAAACCTTCAAGAAAGGCTAAATTGTTCGAAAAAGGACAATTAGGCTAAAACAAGCAGCAGAGGATGTTATTAAAAGTTAACATGTACCCATGAAGCCCATGTGGACTCTCCATGTCAATTCTGCTGTCAACCTGTGCAGTACATATATTATAACATATCTATGGCATAATGCAATTTCAAAGTGTTTGCTCAAGCTGATTTTTGTTTAGGCTTTTCTATCGAGATTTTTGTCTAGATTTTCAGTTGAGATCGGAGAGCAATGGAAGAGCACAGGCAGAGTTAGCAGCTCAGCAGAGCACAGAGGGCAGTAGAGAGGTGGGCGAGGGTGCATACCTGCTCGTCTTGTTCTGGGAATTTCAAAGTGCAGGAACCTAAAAGCTGAGAAAACACTTCTGCAGTCAGACAGTGAATGGCTGAAGAGAACAGAGATGCCAAGTACACATTAGGACACAAAGAACCAACCAACCAAACAAGGACACACAGGGCTCAACAATAAGGACTTCCCCAACAGGGCCAGTGCAAGCAATTTGGGGCCAGTTGGAGCTAGTGCTGCGTTGTCACTGCATCTTACATTCATTGTACAAGTTTTTTGGTTTTGCAAACTTAAACATGTGATTTTCTGTCATAACATTGACATTGCTGTTGCAAATTGTGCTGATTTAAATATGTCACCATGGTAACGTTATCAAGCTTGTTGACCTAGATTAGATTTATTATTGATTTTTTTTTTATTTATTAAGTATGATCTTGTGTCTCTCCTGTGCCTTGAGAGCATCTGTTAGAAAAGGCTGATTTCGCAGCAAAAAAGTCATTATACCATTATGAAATAAGTGTCGTGAGATATCTCACTGGTCGCTGTGACAGCTGTAGACTCTGCAAACAGCAAACAAAAATATGTCTGCAGTCCGTGGACACTGACGCTTTCTACCGGTCAATCATTTTGTATGTTTTCATAGTATTGTAGTTGCAGCAAACTATTGATGAATAATACATTTTTATGCAATGATGTTCATAAAAGTTGTCAGTTGAGGATGCTATTTTGCAGCCGTTGTTTTTAACAACCGTTTCTGCTCTCAATAATGCTTATTTTGGTATCTGTGGAGTTCGGGGTTTTGGAAAGAGGGGGTGTGGCTAATCCAACGGCTCAGTCTTGTGGAAGTAAAACGGCTGAAATTGCTTACAGCACCTTTAATATAACCTCATTCACACTGGGCTCTGATCCTGGGATATTGGCGGGATCAATGCCGGGGAGCATTCTGTGCGAACGCAAGCCGGTGCCGGAATTACTGCTATATTAGGCAATTAAACATTTTAAACGACTAATGGCACTGATATATATAGGCTATGTTATATGATTTTGTAAATATGCATTTATGTTGCTAAAAAAAAATGTTTATTTTAAGCAACTACTTTAACAATGAAAATCATATTGGCAGCAGGGCCAATTCAAATATTGGTAGAGCAAGGAAATATCTGATTCTGAAAAAATTCTTGCTGTTGAGCCCTGACACACATGAGTATAGCAAACTGAAACAAACAACAATGTCAGGCCAACAGGTAGCAAAAGCAATGCTTTCTGCGAACGCATCACCATTAGAAGAGAATTGCTTGTGCTCACAAGTGAACGTAGACAGAACACTCACACACAGGGGGGCATGAAGTGTAATGGCTGGACATGTAATGAAGTGTTAATGTACACCAGTGTATTGTAAGGTTATGGATTTGGGTGTTTTTATGCAAGACTACCTGTTCATTGACAGTGAGAGGAGCATTGTTTGCAGGAAGATCCTCAGTGTCCATGATGAAGTCTAAGCTCGAAGGAGATCACTGATTCTGCATAGTGAATGAAGTGGATGTTGCCAGCTGCGCAGTATCACCTGAGAAAAAAAAAAAGCTGGTCACTAAGGATGCTTGAAAGCACTGGAGTATCAAAGCTACCATTAACAAACCTTACATTTTAATTTTAGAGGTTAAAAAAACATATACCTGATTTAAAAAAATAAAAAACTTTTTAACACATAATACTACTCTAGTCAGTTCAAATTAAGATCACATCCTCCAAGGCTCAGACCGAGACCAAAACCAGACAGCCTGAGACCCAGACCAAGAATAGACACCCACTGAGGTCCAGACCAACACCAGTAATTTATACAGTGAGGTTGTCCATTTTGAGTTTGAGAGTGTGAATGAGTATGTCTGTGTTATGGGAGTTAACCTTGTGATGGACTGGCCACCTGTTCAGGGTGTTTCCCTGCCTTTGGCCAGAGACAGCTGAGATAGGCTTCAGCACTACACAGGACCCTACATAGGACAATCGGCTTAAAAAGATGAATGTATGGGTTGTCCATTTGAATGGACACAGACTTATTTTTATTTTTCAAAAACAGATATCCTTCAGGAATTATTAAGAAAACTATGCTTTACCAGTGGCAATATATCAAATAGGCCATAAGTTCAAGGCTACAAGCTCAAGATTCCAAGTCTTGTTTCTAATACTAGCCTACATTACAATGTCATGCTTCAGTTTGCCACTTATTTCTTCTAAACTACTAGATTACTCCAAAATGACTGAGGCTCATTCATATTTTAAATTATTTAAATATGACCACGCATTGCAGCACACCTACATAAACATTGACCATGCTAACCTTGGGTTAAAATACCATAGTTACTTCCTAAAGTTGCTGTTACTACAGTAAAACTGTGGTAGTTTCTGAAATATGTGTCCTGTTCCAATACAATTGCATATTCGTTTATGATTTTACAGTAGTAACAACGGTATTTTGGCGGGAAATATGGTACCATGGTACATATTTTGTATGGCAGTGACTAAATTATTCATAATGTCATAATTAATGATTATCACATAGTCAAGTATATGACGTAACGTTTATGACGTCCACTTTATCGCTTTCAGGGTTGTCAACTTGAACCTAAGTTAAGTATATAATGAGTGGATGTTACCCCAGTTTTTCTAAATGTGGTCCATTACTACCGTGCAAAATCAACCCAAAATATCCCACTGTCAATAATGTGCAAGTTAAACGTAATATATAAATCTTGCCTATGAAATTAACGCTTATAATTATCCTTAAAAGAATAGAGCATTTTGCGATTCTCGCGCATTTTCACGTCAAGCAGGCCTATGAGGGCCCCGGCTATTTTACTAAAGGAAGTGTGCCGGTTTTGTGACAGTAACGGGACACGAGCGTGAGTTCTCATCTCTTCTCGTCACGAAATGTCATTGTGGTCAAACAGTTCGAAAGGCACGACTCATGAAAGTGCCTGGTCTGATGTAAACTTCCGCAAATACATGTGCAACCCAACAACACCCCCAAACCCTCAACGCAATAATAAAACTGTCCCGATGTCATAAACACCCTTCATCTACTGATCGCACTCCCCACATGCCAATATGCCATGACTCGGGACGGCATTTTATGTCTTTCCTTTCTCTTTATCATAAATATATAAATTATGCTAATTACGAACATTGCATATTAACCAAAAACTCATTTCGATTCCCTCAGTTCGTATTGCGTTGTGCAAAAATGCGATTATATTCGCGACTTACCCGCTGCTAGGTGGGATATTTTCTTTATTTCTCCTCCTTCGACGAGCTTTGCCACAGTTTGTTTTAAACATGCATAATTAAAAATTCACATCACAGCTTCCAGGCGCGCGCTACGGCTGCACACAAAAGAGCTATTTGCATTGATAAGGAGGCTCGGGAATGCGCGCTGCTCCTGTTTTACTAAATATTTAATGACGTCTTTTCGTTAACTGTCACGCCGGAGAAGTAATGCCCCTTAATAGTAAAGGGAAACCAGAATCTGCAGAAAAGTGGCGGAAAAATTAGCTCAAATTTGCTCTTTTTGCACTACGTCATGAACATAATTTATGCAGGCCGATTCTGGCATTGAAAAAATGGCGCTGGCTCGACAGAACGGGAGCGATGGCTGTCTTAAAGGGATAGTACCCTGTGTTACTGCAGCTATTCACTTTTCAAACTATTATGCTGTTTTAGGTTGAGGTTATGCACAAAAAATATATTTGTTGTTGAAATACTTTCGTGAACGCTTTACAGTGCTCAAACTGTATGCTATTGAATACTACAGCAACACAAACTATTTCTTGAGGATAAGTGGGAAATATTTATTCTTTCTGATTTTCCCCAGAGATGAGTTTAATTACAATTCTGTATGAAAAGTAAATCTATTGCATTCTCCTAATATCTCTCTATCTTTACTTGTGATGATTGCATGTATTAGTTTGAGAAAGTTAGTCGAAGACCACTAGATGCATTCAAGTTGCTGTTTCCTCGTGGCTTCCTCAAGGTAAAATAAATGCACATATATTTGATTAACAAGCCGTATTCCCTCTTTTTGTGATGAATCGGCTTATGAAAGAGATGGCGTGTCTCTGCACACACTCTCTGTCTTTCCTCTGTTGCCAAGCCAGCTGGCAAACAACACCATTTGCATGCATTAGCAGCATATTGCCATGGAGCTCAAAGGGAGAACTGGGATTGATGAATACAAACGAATATTTAATTAGGTTCACATCCAGTTTAGGCCCCTCCTATGAGAGAACTGGTCTATTTTAGATGTACATCTAATAAAAAAGAATGATACAAAATGTAATCTAAAGTTTGGAAGGCATCAAAGTCATTGCAACCAGAAAACTCACCTAGATGGTGTTTAATTTAATTACACAGGTACATGACAAACATTTAGATCACCATTTCAACTCAAAGACTGATTTGTAAAATATTGGGTGGAATATTGCAATTAAATTAAAAAGGTTTTAATTAAACCTCTGGTTAGCTTAGCATACTTTACATGGCCTAATCATTTAATACTACTTAGGGTTCTACTTAGGGTTCTTAATGTGTGCAGAATTGCCCCACACTGACAAAACTCAAAGAAAGAAAGGGGTTCCTTTTAGTGGAGATCAGGGCTCCTGTTAATATTTTAGGGTATGTTTATTTTTAACATGTATGTATGCTTAAAGTGGCTCAAAAAAAAAGTTATTGAACATTTTTATGATTATTGCCTGCAAAAAGAGACAAAATGCCCCTATAACAGGGCATGTTCTTACACTACTGTGCATGGAGTGAGATGTCACAATGTGAACCTGGCATAAAATAGCCAATTATAGCACATTTTAAACAGTTTAACCATTATTAAACATAAAGCAAGTCATGAAACAGCAAATAAATTAAAGATAAGCAAATTTAATGTTAAAAATTTGACATATAACATATAACAACTTGCCCCCAAAATGTACCCTTGGGGGCCTGGGTAACTCAGCAAGTGAAGACGCTGAGTACCAAACCTGCGGTTACAAGTTCGAATCCAGGGCATGCTGAGTGACTCCAGTAAGGCTTTCTAAGTAACCAATTGGCCCGGTTCCTAGAAGGGGTAGTGTCACGTTGGGTTAACCTCCTCGTGGTCGCTATAATGTGGATCGCTCTCGGTTGGCAGTGTGGTGAATTGTGCGTGGGTGCTGCAGAGAATAGCGTGAAGTCTCCAAACGCACTAGGTCTCCATGGTAATGCGCTCAACAAGCCATGTGATAAAATGCACAGATTGACTGTCATGGAGGCTAATGAGATTCGTCCTCCGACACCCGGATTGAGGTGAGTCACTACACCAACACGAGGACCTAGAGTGCATTGGGAATTGGGCATTCCAAATTGGGGAGAAAAGTGGAGAAAATAATATTACAGTATGTAAAGTGTCATATGGGTGGGTAGGATGGATAAATAAATAAATACATTATCCTTGATAATATAGCATATATTAGAGCAGATAAATATGTGAGAAGATGACTTATAATAGTAATGCTTATTATTATTATATTTAACCCTTGTGCAACCATCTGAATATTTTTGTCTTTTTCATTTTGTCCATTGTGTTATGCCAACGGTGTGTATTTTTAGGGGGAATTTTGAGATTTCAACCTCAGTTCCTATAATACATCTATAATACTCTATGTACACAAAATAGTTACACTCAGGACCTTAAGGACAAAAATGTCCCATTTGAAATCTATTAAAACAGCGATATTTGATCCCAATGCCATTAAAGCATAAAATCATGAATTCTATGATATTATGCTTTCATTCCAGAGCCCAGGCTTCAAATTTTTTTAAAATATATTTTCTACCAGATGGCGCCATTTTTCTTCATGTTTAGCCTATGGAGCAAATACATACTTGTTTCCTATTTTCTGTTTGTTGGATTATAGAGTACTGAAGGCCAGTTGAATAAATGATGCAGCTAAAATTGTGTGGGTGTGTTTGTATGGATGTCAGAGTGTGTTGTGTGTGTGTGTGTGTGTGTGTGTGTGTGTGTGTGTGTGTGTGTGTGTGTAAAAACAACAGTGGCATTATGTAAACAAACTGGCATTTAAAGGGTAAAAATCCTGAAAATGAATGAATATTTGATAGTTATGATCAGGACTGATGTTGGTTAAAAATGAGAAATTGGAAAATAATATTAATATTAAATATCTATATTTTTATGGCATTTTTTTGACACAGAGATGTTTGTCCTCTAAGGACCTCTGAGTAACATTTCTAAATTGATGCATAAGGGATAATATTGTTGTTGTTGTTAGTACAACCTATTATTATCTTTTAAAGTTTATTTTCTGATGTGACTTTCGGTTTTGGGTTAATTCGAGTCATGAGTTTCTCTTTAACAGGGAGTGGCGTCCTGAAAATGACGCGACAGTCACGCAGCTCCACCCACACAAATTTACTCAACGCTTTCCCCGACGAAAACAAGGAAGTAACGAGGAAAAAGGACGAGGAACTGTGTGTAAATCTTAGATTTATAATCCCAAAAACGCCGAATTCGGTCATTTGGATTTCTCGTCTCCTAGATTAATTTATCCACAGTGAAGAACAATGAACAACAAAGGTAAATATGCGATCACCTCCGCTCTTCTGCTATTTTGGTTAGCCGCTTCCTAGCAACTACCGATGGAGTTAGCCTGCACAACTTACATAACAAACGAATTTTCTCGCTGATCCATGAATTATGTGCCAAACATTTGTCATCGAGTACCTCCTAGTGGAATACTGTAACTTGTAATGCGGGGATGTGTAATTTTACGCAGCTCGGTCATGTTTGTTATTAATGAAGACAGTTGAAGGTTTACTAGCTAGCTTGCCTGCTACAGCGCGATGACGTGATTGTAAAGGTGACCTCATTAACAGATTGAGACACATTAAAAGCGCTCACAGCATCTTTTTAATATTCAAATGTATGTTATTATCTAATTTATCATTTATTTAATGAATACAGTGCATGGTATTTTGCAAGAACCGTTTGTCTTCTGCCTTTCAATGGATCTGTCAATCAAGACTACACCGATCAGCCACAACATTAAAACCACCTGCCTAATATTGTGTAGGCCCCCCTCATGCCGCCGAAACGGAGACAACCCTCATCTCAGAATCGCATTCTTAGATGCTATTCTTCTCATCACAATTGTGCAGAGCGGTTATCTGAGTTACCATAGACTTTGTCGGTTCAAACCAATCTGGCCATTCTCTCTTGACCTCTCTCATCAACAAGGTATTTCTGTCCACAGAACAGCCGCTCACTGGATGTTTTTGGCACCATTGAGTAAATTCTAGAGACTGTTGTGTGTGAAAATCCCAGGAGATCAGCAGTTTCAGAAATACTCAAACCAGCCCATCTGGCACCAACAATAATGCTACGGTCCAAATCACTGGGATCACTTTTTTCCCCATTCTGATGGTTGATGTGAACATTAACTAAAGCTCCTGACCCTGCATTATTTTATGCACTGTAGCCACACGATTGGCTGCCAGACGGGCTGGTTTGAGTATTTCTGTAACTGCTGATCTCCTGGGATTTTCAAGCACAACATGAAAATCTCTACAGTTTACTCAGAATGGTGCCAAAAAAAATCCAGTGAGCGGCAGTTCTGTGAACAGAAAGACCTTGTTGATGAGAGAGATCAACAGAGAATGGCCAGACTGGTTTGAACTGTCTAGGGTAACTCAGATAACCACTCTGTACAATTATGGTGAGTAGAATATCAACTAAGAATGCGATTCTGAGATGCGGGTTGGCGCTGTTTTGGTGGCATGAGGGAGACCCACACAGTATTAGGCAGATGGTTTTAATGTTGTGGCTGATTGGTGTAGTCTTTTTGTCACTGCTGTTGTTTGTATATATTTTAATTTCTTTGTGAATCATTTTGAATCGATTTGCTGCTTATTTGAAAAGTTCAGTTATTTATGGTTGATATTTTTATTAAAAATTATTATGGATTTGGTTTCCAACTTGCACTTCCTTTGGCTTGCTTTCTGCTTCGTTCAGTTTATTGATAGCTATTCCAGTTTGCGCTGCAGATTTGACTAGTTTTACTATTATTTTGTTGAACCCACCTAACATTACTTGTTTATTTACTGTAAGTCAATTTAAAATTGTTTAACTGTTTCTTCTTGGTGTCCATTCAGGTTCATATCCACCCCAAGCTGTTTATGCTCAGCAGAGCACAGCACCTGTTTATCCACCTAATATGCAAGTCCCTGCTCAGGTGTCTCCTTATCCAGATGCCCCTCCTCAATACTCAGAGGTTAGTAGAAATGATTTCTTCTCTATCTGACCTGTTCTAAAGGGTATTTCCTCATGTATCTAAAACTAGAAAGACACTTTAGAGGTTTTGCATGTAGTCCCTGGAACAAAAGTCACAAAGACTGCATATTAGAGATTCCTTTCACACAGAACATGCAGCATTTAAAAAAACATATTTTTCTTAATTAATCATCTTTTGTGATGCAAGTGGCACTACTTTAAAGGAAAAAGGCTAGTTCAGTATCACTTTGATTAACGTTCTACTACAACTAGCCTAATAAACTGAGTATGATGCTGAAAAATAGTGCAATGTCTCTTTAATATACTCAAATTAAGCAGTTAACCACAAGGGACACATATCGTGTATTGTTCTTGAAACCCTCATTTATAACCTCCTTAATGCAGTTTTATACAAAGGAGGAAACCGTAAAATGACTGAAGGCAACCATGTTAAAAAAAAAAAGCGAACTGTATTAAAGCAATATTCCTTGTTCAATACAAGTTTGGCTCTATCGACAGCATTTGTGGCATAATGTTGATTACCACAAAAATGCTATATGTTATAATATGTTATAATACTCATTGTATCAAAAGTATAGACACAAAATAATTTAGTATAAATAATATAAGTTAATGCATGTTAACATGATTTTAGTTTGATAAACTCGCTTCCCAACCTTTTCTGTGTAAAGATATATCCAATTTTACAACTTCATTGCCATGATGATACAATGCCGTTAACCCTTTAATTCTGCAAAAAAGATGATTTGAACAACTTTACAGCTCAATTAATACATGAGTTTTAACAGAAGAATTCTGTTAACAGAAGTCCTTTTATAAAATTATGAGCTTCACATTTCTGCATTTAAAGCCTCCAAAAATTGGCCCCATTCACTTCCATTGTAGGTGCCTCACTGCAACCTCGATTTTTGTTTTAAAGAAGAGGAGGGACTCGTCAAAATACATTTTTGTTGTAATCAATATTATGCCACAAATGCTGACGATTGAGCTGAACTTGCATTAAAACCAGAATATTCCTTTAAAGGTGCACTCAGTAACATTTGCTTTGTGTCATCTTGGACTTACATTGACACGATGCAGCATAATTTAAAATCAATAGTTTTCTGTTTCAGATGCCATTGTAGAAAGTAAGTATGCACAGTTAGCCATGATTACTTTAATCAATGAGTGAAAGTGTCAAATAACAGGAAGGTTACTGAGATTAAGCGAGTAGTATTTGGCTGGTCATGTGATTCTAAAATGGCCGCCCCATGTGTGGACCCTCTCCATGTAGAATAAAACAGCTTTTATTAGGTTACTGATATGACTGGAGTCTTCATTTTAATGTGAATGCTTATGATTACCTACATATATTACAAAATTACAATTCATGTCTTTAAGAGTCAAACTTTTTAATAAGGACAAAATTACTGAGTGCACCTTTAATATTAGTAAATGTAACAAACAATTCTTCTGGAATATATATATTTAATTACGGTAGTCCAACGGTTGGTTGTCAAACAGCATAGCAACTTGCTGCATTAATATAGAATGTGCAGTTTGTCTTTGATTGCGGCTCATCTGATCAGATTTTACAGTCTGAACTATGTTTTATAATGATATGTTTTCCCATACAAAAATTATTAAATTCACTTCTTATGGTTTGTGCAATTTAAATTGACAAAATATTCCCCTCTGACAGCTGTATCAGCCTAGGTATATGTCCCCTCATGCCCCTGGACAGATCCCTCAAATGACCTCTGCATACCCTGGCACCCAGATGTACATGCACATGCCCCAGACTGTACCAATTGGAGCAATGGGCCACGGTGTCCCTATGGCATACTACCCGATGGGGCCCGTGTACCCTCCTGGCTCCACCGTCATGGTGGATGGTGGATATGATGCTGGAGCTCGCTTCGGGCCTGGCACTAGTTCCTCCATTCCTGTGAGTGTTCATATTAAAGCAATGGTTCACCCAAAAATGAAAATTCTCTCATCATATATTCACCCTCATGCCATCCAAGATGTGTATGACTTTCTTTCTTCTGCAGAACACAAACAAAGATTTTAAGAAGAATATCTCAGCTCTTTAGGTCCATACAATATAAGCGAATGGTGACCGGGCCTATGAAGCCCCAAAAAGCACATTAAGGCAGCATAAAAGTAATCTATGTCTTCTGAAGTGATCCAATTGGTTTTGGATGAGAACAGACCAATTTACAACTCCCTTTTCACTGTACATCTTGTCATTGCAGTCTCTAGGCACGATCATGATTACAAGCTCGATTGTGCTTCCTAGTGCTCGTCGAATGCACAGAGCGCTAATGGTGGTAGGAAGTGTAATCGAGCTTGAAATCATCCAAATTACATCATCGAGCTTCTTACCTAAAACAGTTTGGATCGTTTCAGAAGACATGGATTAAACCAGTGGAGTCTTACGGATTAATTTTATGCTGCCTTTTTTATGCTTTTTGGAGTCTTGGTCACCATTCGCTTATATTGCATGGACCTACAGAGCTGAAATATTCTTCTAAAAATCTTTGTTTGTGTTCTGCAGAAGAAAGAAATTAATACACATCTGGGATGGCATGAGTGTGAGTAAATGATGAGAGAATTTTCATTTTTGGGTGAACCGATCCTTTAAAAATCATTTGTATTTTATTAGCCATGAAGTCATATGAATTTATATCCAGCAAACCCAATAGACACTTTAAAGGATTGGCAAAAATAATTTCTGTTTTCAAATATATTTTCTTTAACACTAAAGTTAAACTTTTAAAGTTCATTTAAATGAACTGACTGTTAACTGGTTGTATTTCTCTGTGTAATATGCTGGAATAGTGTTAACAAAGGCATTACTTTATATTGTTGAGGATAAAGACATCAGATTTGACTCATACAATAGCGTTGGTGTCCAAAACTACATTTGGCTGATAAAGTTGACATGCTCTTATGATATATTTTATGTACATTTATATTGAAGCCTCCACCACCTGGACAACTCCCTAATGCAGCTCAGATGGCAGCCATGCAAGGTGCGAATGTGATGATGACACAACGCAAGGGCAACTTTTTCATGGGTAGCTCCAGCGGTTACACTATCTGGTAACATTGAGCATCACCCTGGGCCTGGACCGAAGCCCTCCTTCCTCCCTAGTTCCCACTCCTTAAACCTTTTCCCTTCTCTGCCTCCCTCGGGGCAGCTTGGCTAAGCCACAATACTGATTAAATCTAATGGAATGTAATATTTTAGAGCCCCTGACTTAAGGTACAGTACTCCGCTGTTGGTGTAGAACACAATTATTGTGTCACAATGTTGTAAGTTTGAACTTCATGTGATCGTACACGTCATGCATCACAACATTGTAATTAACTGGCTAATTAAAAAAAGAAAACTCTTGGGGGAAAAAACTGCTTATTTCTTGCTTTATTTGCTTTAATGTGCCTCTTACATATATTTTCTAGTTGCAACATTTGGTTGTCATCTTGAGCCAGTTGGATCTTCTGTGTCTGAAGTAGCTATGCACTTGAAACTTTCTCTTTGAACAGTACGCTTGACTATGCCTTTTATTCATGTCATTTATTAAGATAAAATAACCTGAATGTCACCACCTAGATTATTTTATCTTAACAGTTTAAAAGAAATAAGGTAGAGAAATAAGTGGATTGCAATTTTGTCAGATATGTAAAATAAGGAAATAAGCACTGCAAATCAAGGAGAAAGATGTGTTTACAAACTCAACCAAAAGCGGAGTATTGTACCTTTTGGCAAGCTTAAATATTATCGGGTGGCAAAATTGTATTGCACACCATTATTTAAAAACATAGAAATTTACATATGAACGAACCTTAATGCAGTAAAAGAGAGGGAGAGCGAATAAGACAAACTAAACCCATGTGGTTCAGACAAGTTGGTTTCATTTTCTTTGTTTTTATTGTCAATATTCCCCCTTCATGTCGGATACCCAGAGCTGTACATAACGCAGTTTTACTTAGATTTCTCAAAATGTGTCAAACAGCTTCCTCATCTCCAACTATATGTGCTTCTTACACAAACTTTAGCATTATCCACAGAGGTCAGGGCTTAATTAAAAGACAATTTATTTTCAGTATTTTAAACTTTGGCACATCAAGCATTTTGTTTGCTTATACTTTTTATTGTTGGGAGCTGCTTGTACCAAAGATCTGGACTAGAATGCACTAAAAGCATTTTTTTTATTTAATTTTTTTGGCTAAGTTTTATAAGTCTCCTATCGTGGTAAGTCTGCACACAGGTTCATACAAAAATGTATAAACATATCATATTTTGGTGAATGTGATTGCTTTGTGGGTGCTACACACACCTGGCAAAGCAAATCACTCTTGTGAGTGCATTTTGTAGAGGTGTGTGTTTAAAACTGATGATATATAAATGTTGCCTAGTTGCATCTTGATGTTTCCGCATGCACTTTTATTCAAGTTTTGTTCTTAATAAAAAAAAAGTTATCATTGTTCCATTTTTTTAGAAGTACTACAAACATTAATTTATGTGCACTGTCAACCAACTTACAATTTATTGTACATTTGCTTTTGAATACAAACCTATCAGTTGATTTTTCAAAGCAGTGCGACAATACATAGTAGCATATACATTTCGTTGATGTTAAAAGAAGAAATTGTGATGAAATAAACTGTTTTTTTGTTCATTCCTTACTGTTTAGCAAGGGATAAAATAGCTGTGTCTGCCCCTTATCTGTAATGATATTTAGAAATGTAACCTCAGTTTAAATTCTTAAAGGAATAGTTCACCCTAAAATGAAAATTCTTTCATTTACTCACCCTTGTGTTGTTCTAAATCCATATGACCTTCTTACGTATGTGGATCTCTACAACAGATTTAAAATGCAATGAAAGTGAATGGTGACTGAGGCTAACAGCCTAACATCTTTTAAATACCACGGAATAAAGGCGTATGGGTTTGGAACAACATGAGGGTGAGTAAATGATGACAGAACTTTCCCTTTAAGCAACATATTAGACACCAGCAGCTGTCTCCACCACCTTTTGCTCTTTCTTGTAATTTCCTAAATTGCTAAAACTTCATTCTACTGGAGACTTGATGTTAAAAAGCAGCTGTTTCCTTTCCATCGCTAAAACGCATGACTTCTGTAGCAGTTACCTGTACTTATTCTGGATGTGTCTTTGTAATCTAAAATGCTGCTTATAAATGCTTACTTGCTTTTTTTTCCTCTCCATACAAACCTTGTCACTGGTATCACATTATTTTTAATCACATTTTCTTATAACCAAACAGAAGGTAGTTTTATGCTGGTCTGTGCGAATGGGCTCATTTTTAGGCTTTACGTGTTTCAGGCATTACTGGGTATCCGACATCACAGTTCTAAAGGTTTTGCCCTGCTTTATAAAAAAAAGACCATTTTGGTAGATTATTTGTCTTTAAAATAAGGGGAAAATACTCTCTCTTCATTAGTCAATGCAATTGTGATGGCTATTAAAAATAAGCCACGTTTGCTAGCATTGCCTTACCACCATTTATACAATTTTCTGATTGTTTGTAGGTTTTGTATTAAATATAAAACTGCTGAACTAGTAATTATACATTCATGAATTTAGCCTACGATTCCTTACATAAATCCTGTTTCTTTGATGTTTTGTATTGTCTTATTTTATCGGCATAAAAATAAACATAGGGTAAAACCATAAAAGGGCAAAGCTTTCAGAACTCAATATCAATCTTATAGCAGCATTTTATCATGGCACGTGCCAAGCTGTGGTTTATTGTAGCGGATACACTGCTTATCTTGAGCCTCAGTAACAACAGTTATGGATGGTATGAGTCTATGGGGGCACTACAGTTCAGGGAACCCTTTTGTTTGTTATATATATATATATATATATATATATATATATATAAAATAAAAACAATTGATGGGTTCTAGTGGATGCATACTGCAGCATCAAGGAACCAAGGTCCTACAGTTTGCTACATTATAAAATAATCTCCAATGAAAAATGTGGTGCACTTAACTTTTTATACTAAACCTTAAATATAAAACAAAATTTAGAATAAAAGCTATTTTGAATTTTGACAATCTGTGCTGTAATTTGTCTCTCAATACACTGCTTAAATCTTAACTGCTCATCCTTATTTATAGTGTTTTGTGACATGTGTAACTTCCTCTAGCCTGAATGATGATTAATTGCATAATGTTTCGAGCTTTATCACCAAATTATTACTACATTTGATTAATATGGGAAATAAGTTAAACTCTCCATTCATACTGCATTTTAGTCCAATGCCACAACTGATCCTGTTTATAGAGACTGATCATCAGATGTCTCAACATTTAAAAGACTCAAACTTTAAAAGTTTTAAATCATGTGGTTTAGCTCAGTGATCCTAATAAATGTCTTGAAGATATACAAAGTATTACAAATAATACACAAGTTTTAACAGAATAATTAATGTAAGTGCTTTTATAAAATAAGCTTCACATTTCTGCCTTTAAACCCTCCAAAAATTCACTTCCATTGTAAGTGTCTCACAGTAACCTTGATTTTTGCTTTGTTTTTAAGAAAAGGAGGAAGGAGTCAAAACCATTTCGATTGAGCTGAAGTTGTATTTAACCTAGAATATTCCTTGAATGGATAATAATTAATAACCACTGTATCACACGTTGTAATTCAGACATACAAACAACACCGGAATCGGATATAAATATTATTCATTTTCATAACAGCCAAGATACTACTGTTACCCTGCACAAAAACGCATACAGTATCATATAACCTTTTGACATTTTGGGATCGGAGCGTATCTGATTTACAAATGATGACATTTGGCACGTTATTACATGCAGTTGGAACAAAACATTTCTAAATTATAATCAGAGGCTATTTGTATTACACTTTTAAAAGCATTGTAAAATGTATCTAAATATTTTGCAAGGCACTGTAACAGTGTACTCTCCAACAATTCACAATCTAAAAGAAAATGCTGCCATTTGATTTAAAACAAAATATAAAGACTGGCTGGTCAAAAGCATAGAAGGATAATAAGGAGGAGTCATAAAGGGATAGTTCACCCAAAAATGAAAATTGTCTCATCATTTTCACACCATCATGCCATCCCAGATGTGTAGAAATGTGTAATGCAAGCATAGCTCCAAAAATACAGATCAATATTTAAGTCCTTTTTTACAATAAATCTCCATTTTCACAGTCTTTCACATTCAGAAAGTGAATGTGGAGATTTAAAGTAAAAAAAAAGAAAGAAATTATGTTTCTCATCTTAAGTGTTTGAATAACATACTTTAATGTTTCCTTTACGTGATTTTTAGAGCGACAATATTCTAGCCACCATTCACTTGTATTGTAAGGACCTACAGAGCTGAGATATTCCTCTAAAAATCTCTGTTTGTGTTCAGCAGAAGAAAATAAATCATACACATGAGATGGCATGAGGGTGAATAAATGGTGAGAGAATTTTCATTTTTGGGTGAACTATCCCTTTAATTGATGAAAGCAAATTGCTAGAGTGCCTGCAACGTTTTGCTTTTGATTTGGTGCAGTGCCATTTAGCTGAACTTATTCAAGGTAACAATAAATAATTCCATTATAACTCCTATAAACATTATGCTGCTCACATTCTCCTTTAACGTTCCTGGCATTTCTGCTAAAGTAGCAAGTATATCATTTTTATAGACTATATATAGGTGTAACAATTTGACAGCGCATCTTTAATGATTGTCGCAGTAACTGTCAGTAACTTTATCAAACCAAATCTAAAGAGGAACAAAAACCATGGTACACTTATTGATGGCATGAATAAACAACTTTAGTTTCTGGTTCATCCTCCTAATATAACAGCACCAAATAAAACTCAAACTGTATCCCTTTAATTAAATAAGTCTTCCATACAGTGCAGACTAGTGGTTGTGCTTTTGCACTACCCCATACGCCTTGCATATAAACCTCTCTACATAGACCATTAAGATGGCTGCAGCAGTCCATGCATAATTCAGCTGATCTTTGATGAATCCTTCCATATTAAGCAGTTCAAATGAAGTATTCCTTCTTGTTATCAGTGACGGTGTCATTGTAGACCTGATCTGGGTCCACTCCTGGAGCAGGCTCACCTGCAGTTCTGTAAACTCCTTTGTTGAGGCACAGGTATCGGTACAACAAGAACCCAAAGATGGCTAGTGTCAAAAGCACAAGTGCAATGACCACTAGAAGGAAAACAAAAGAGCGGTCAATAACAATGAGCCCAATTAAAGAAAGACTACCCTCTAAAGAAGGTTTGATACAAGTTGAGCTCAATCGACCGCATTTGTGGCATAATGTTGATTACCACAGAAAATATTTTCTACTCGTTCCAACTTGTTTATTTACCTCGATCACAGTAAGATCACAGTTATTTTAGGGTTGTGAGCACTATATAGATTACACTAATAGATACATATTGAAACATTCAATTATTAATAATAAAAATGACCAAAACCCAACCCGAAACCTACCAGTTTGTCCTACCTGGCTCTGATAAGATATCAAACTTCTAATATGTAGCATCAACATGACACCTGCTGGCAAATACTGTGTACTATGAAAAACACTGTAAAATGTTTCGAAGACGTGCTGGTCATTAAGGGGATCCAATGGCTAAGTCTAATATCATTACCAGCATTAAATTGTAATCTATCCTAATTCACTACCAGTTCTTCACTGAAAGTAGGTTACCTCCTATGACAGTCACGTCTGTTTGATGTGGAGCTGCAGTTGTTAGTGCAATGTCTGTTGCTGTAGAGGAAAGATAAAAACACTCATAGAGACATTGTGTGCACTACAACAGACATGGGGAATAACGACCATTTCCAGCGGGGGAAACTTTTCAGCATTGTTAAAAAAGTAATCAGATTAGGGGAACTGAAACATGGCACAATGTTGGGCATTAACCAAATTTTGTGCATGGATTTTATTTAATACTTCTACACAGAAAATAGCATCTAATGAATCATTTCTACACCAAATGAGGTCAGGTTAGAGTACAGCTATTATTTGGTATATAAACTGCATTGGCATTTAGGAACAAGACAGATTACGTTACACTAGCCTATTGTAATGATCAGATTCCTTGTTTGATATGGGCGGCACACCCAAAATCATTGTGGGAAACATTCCATGCCTAGATACGTTATAATATTAGATTAAAAAGTGAAGTACAAAACTTACCTGTAGGTGTAGTGTAAGCCATGGTGGAAACCATAATTGTGTTGAGACGGATACCTATATGGAGCATTAAACAAATGGTGAATCTCATGAAAACATGTCTAGGTCACAATGTATCCCAAAATCAAATTATATTTAGCATATAAAAAATGAAGCTATAGGGGGACCCTTACGATTGATTATTCTTTCATTATTTTCCTGACACGAGTACATTTTTCAGTATTGCAATAGATGAATAGTTAAACATTTTTATTATTTTTTGCATTAAAGTTACAATGCAAAACATCTTAAAGGTGGAGTAAGCGATTTCTGAGACATGATATTTGAACTCAACGGCCAAACAAACACACCCCTCCTTGCAGTACTCCTTCGGAAGCTCCACCCCCAAAATGTATGCACACAGCAATAGTGTTGTGTGGATCGGTCTGATCCACTTAGTTTATTTTCCCATTTACAGAGCCAGGGCTGTGTACAAACTCCAGATTTTTATTTCAGCGCACACACAGAACGGACAGCTAGCGGACAGTGAAGAGATATTCGTGGGATTTGGCAAAAAGCGTATTGGATTAAAATGACTTACTCCACCGTTAATGTTTCTTAAAGGAACAATATTCCAGGATTAATACAAGTTAAGTTCAATCAACAGAATTTGCAGTGTAACGGTAGCCAGCTGGTAGGTAGCTGTGCAGTGCGTAATCCTCACTCCCCTGGCCTCAAGAGGTGCACTAGCGACTTACGCTAGGGGCTGTAGCCTTTAGCCTCCATGTTAGAGTGCCTGCCTCCGATACCTGAGACCCCGGTTCGAATCCCACTCAGAGCGGATCGAGCAGGACCTACAAATGATGATGAAATGCAGTGACGTTTTTGTTCTGCCAAGGTGTTCGTTTGGTGAGATTTCTCCTGTTCGTGCACATCTCTGAAATTCTTGACCCAAGAGAACTCGGCTGGTAGAAGAGCGTTGATGATTTGCTAAAACTACTCGTGGGTGTGGCTTTGATGTGACGATTTTTATTTTATTGTGCCAGATGAGGAGTTGTTTCCTAGGTTACTATCATTAATATGGATAACTTTGAAGCCCGTCTCTCAGAGATTTTGTGGAAGTATACTTTTTACATGATTTGCGACACAAACTCTACAAAGACAGCACAGCCACGACAAAGGAGTGTAAAGAGATACATTTTTAAAAGTGAAAGGGGCCATGACATGTTTAATAAAGCAAAGAAAGGGTACAGCGCTAAAAGCTGCGGTCCACGGAGAGGAAAACCTGCATTGTTGGCTTTACTTGAGGCTGGAACAGTACGTTAAACACCATGACATTACCCTAAACAAACTCATTTTAAAACAACATTGCGCATAGTATAAATGGCGGCTATGTTCGCATAGGGCGCTTTAGTTCATCCAGGAGAAAAAAGTTCTTCCAAAATATAAACCAGGCAAAATGTTGATTACCTCGAAACATATTTCTGACTTGTCCCTTATTTAATTTTTTTTTACAGTGAAGCACTTACAATAGAAGTGAACGGGGCAATTTTTTAAGAGTTAAAAAGCAGAAATATGAAGCTTATAATTTCATAAAAGCATTAATTCTGCATTCTTCTACTAAAGTTGTTTATATTGTGTTTTTTATGGTCATTTTAATGTTTACTGTATTAAGTTGTCAACAAAGTTTTAAAATTGGATATACTTTTGAAACAGTGAGTTTTTACGGATTGGCTCCATTCACTTCCTTTATAAGTGCCACACTGTAACCCAGGTTTTTGCTTTTTTTTATGAAAATGAGTAGCAAGTCTAAATAAATGTTTGTGGTAATCAACATTATGCCACAAATGCTGTTGATTGAGCTTAGCTTGTACTGAACCCAGAATATTCCTTTAAAACAGGCTTCATTTTCTTATAATTTGGAGTGAAATATGACCCTGACATGTTCTCGAAAGGTTTCATAGTGTTAACAACAATTTATGACTTGGCATAAATACGTCCCTTTACTTTTTTCTTATGTGATTTTCAATGTAAAACATGGTTTTCAACAATTTAAAAAGTGTGGAATTATTGTGTGAACTTCAGTTTAAGCATTAACCACTAAATGCAGAAAAGCAGCACTATGTTGTAAGACAGATGTGCTCCATCACTTCCCAACGGTGTAAACCTATACTCACTGACACTTATGAACCCTTTTGTTTAAAAGGTAAGTGAGGTCGCTCAAATGTGTGTGGTGGAATTCAAAATATGCATTAAAGACCTCAACAAGCAAGGACTATTAGAAATCATAACGGGGGACCTGGACAAGCATTCTTTTTGGGAGTTTAAAATTATACCTTTTTTTCTCCCCTTTTTGTAATCTCCAATTCCCAATGCACTCGCCTTCATGTCTGAGACCGTCAATCCACGCATTTTATCACGTGGCTTGAGCGCGTTAACGCAGAGACATAGTGCGTGTGGAGGCTTCACGCTATTCTCTGCGGCATCCACACACAACTCGCCACGCGCCCCACTAGGACTTTTTCACAGGGATGGCCGGGCAGGATCTAGCGATCAGTGTTTGGGGGAGGGGGGTTCGTATCATCGGACAGGGGTGTGGGTGGTGTTCGTATCATCGGACGGTGGGAGGGATGGTAGTTGATGGTGTAGAAAGACTAAAATTGTGCCCAAGACAAAAAAATGACCAAATTACGAGTGGGGTGACCAAGCTTCGGTCCATGGTGACCATGGCCACCCCCCTAGCATCACCCCTGTTTATTCATAAAATGTAGTTGGTTTGACATCTTTAGATAAAACAGCCATAACCTTTAATAGATTTATATGGATAGAATATTCTGTATAAAAATACCAATTTTAAACTCCCACAAAGAAGGCTTGCACTGTGAATGAAATAATATATTGAGTTTCTTTTTTTAAGTTGGTTTGACATCTTTAGATAAAACAGTCAAAAGAGTTTAATAGATATACATGGACACAAATTCTGTATGAAAAATTCCAAGTTTACACTCCCAAAAATAAATCTTGTGCTATGTAGGAAATAATATATATATATATATATATATATATATATATATATGTTGGTTTGACATATATATGACATATCAAACGGTCATAAAGTTTAATAGAATTAGAAAGAAAAAAAAAACGGGAGATACCCGTTTTGAAATCTAAGCCTTGTGGTATACTAAGGACATCCATATCTCAGTTGTTTTGGCCTCTTGATGTGAACAATGAATGCATAGAGCTGAATGGGTTTATTCGAATATCACACGATTATAAGATAAAACGAACTTTACCGCACCAGGCTCGAATCCGACCTCGGTCATGTTCCGATCCCATTTTCTCCAATACCCTGTCTGTCTCTTTTGGCCTGTAAATAAAGCTGAAAAAGGCCAAAAATAAAATGATAAAAACAGCCTTTAGGCTATGGTTTAAGTAAATGAGTGTTGCGTCGCTCACTACTAAAGTAAACAAACTAAACACACCTCTGTTTGTTTGTAGACGCAGACAAAAAAGGACACAATTAATCCCTCTTTAATTCACCGGATTTGATCGATAATATTCGGACACCTAAAATCCTTTCTAATGGCGCGAACGATCCCTTTAAATAACTCTAAAACTCATTTGACCAGCTGTTCAGCCATTTGAAACCGTCATATCTACTTTCAGCCAGACAAAAACAACAAAACTTACCTGCTTGAGCGCTAAAGTCGCGGTAAACTTAGTTCAGATAAAAAAAAAAGGTCGATGACGAGGACCCGTCTTTTTAAAACGTAAACTTTTAACTTCCGATCACACCAAAAATCATGAAAAACGGAGAGCGTTCAAACTAAAGAAGTGAAACACCATGAAACAACTGCTGGTCTAGAGCATGTGCGCGTTCACGAGCGTTTTCTCTTGCGCGCACTCGTGACGGATCAAACAATGGTCGAATTCCACTAAATGACTAATGTTAATAAACAACAAGCACAGCAGCACCCTGCCAGCATGCTGGACCAACCTATGAAAAATACAGAAACGAGGACTTGGATCATTCGTTTAATTACCAAATAGTGAAGAATGGAAAAAAATCAATAAAAAGTAAGCCTTTATTCACAGTAATTTAATGATGGGTCATTATAATGATTTTCATTCTAAATGTTTCCATTTGTTTGCAGCATAGCTACATGACAATCTCGTCAATAATTAAATACATTAAGCATACATTACTCTCAAATAAAGAGTATTAGGCTAAAAACATACAAATCCTGAAATAAGGAACACCACCACAGGTGAAAATCAAGTGACATTAAGACAGAAAAGTAATTATAAACTCAAATAAACTGTACATTGAATTAAAAATGACAATTTAAAAAAGATCCAGAATTTATCTCTATGTATAAACAAATAGGGGAGAAATAATTATGACTGCAGTGATACAGCATTTTGAATGTTTTACATTTATCGGCAGATTGCAGGTTTCAGTTTATTGCCAAAACACCATGCATATTTCCTGTAAACAGATATAATATTAAGTTAAAAATTATATATTTTATCTGTTCATAATGGACACATGATCAAAACATGAGTATGTGCTGGTCTCAAATTGTGCTGACCTTTTGTCTTCTATTTAGGGGTGTCCTCCTCCCCTTCTCCTGATGAATGGTTGTCCTTGTGAACAGCCTAGAAGTTCAAAAAGTGAATTACAACTATTTAAGTTACATTTAAGTTGTTACATTTTTAAATTTCTTTAAGGAATGAATATAATGGCTATGTTCCGAATGGAATACTAACTTAAGCAAGTGGCAGTTATGCAAACATTTCAAACTGTAGTACGCTACAATGTCACATGGCTTCATCACATTCCATGTGAGTGGCACTCCGTTATGATCTTGGAAATAAGTATCGACATTTTTAGTGTCAATTTAAAATATTCAATAAAAATCTTTATACTTTAACATTTGACAATCCAATCAAATAATGAGTCGAAGACTGATTTCATAATAGCATACTACCAAAATGCTCCTATTTTGGACATATATACTGTAGATATGGCAGAAATTGTATGAGTAGAATGCCATTCCGAACCCAGCCATAGAGATTATAGCTCATAATCATAGCTGTAATTACTTCCGGTTCATCCGCCAAACTGGAAATGGAGGGTCAAGTTGAGCGTATTATATTTGTGGGATACAGTACAAAAATGTGCATACGCTGTACAGTATATAGTATAGGGGTTGCACAAATACTGATTTTAAATAGACGACTAGATCCCATTAGTCGAGTTGAATTTGACTATTCGTTATGTCATTCCAACCCCAAATCACTGCACTTGAAGCACTTTTCTAAACTATTGCCGAATCACGTTATTGTAGGAGCAAACAGCATCTAAATCAATGTCGAAATTTTTTTATTTTTGCAGGTTGTTCAGTTTACTAATTAAAATGAACTACAGCAACACAATTCTAGAGAATATTTTTGGTCACAATTTGATTTCATTGTGTTCCATCCAATTTGATTTGTAAAATGTACGTTTACTTAATCCATTGGGACTACATAACTTTTTGTAGCATTGATGAAACTAGGCATGGGATTTCCATTTTCCAGCATGCTTTGCATGGAGCTGGATGGGGTGAGCAAATGTTGAAATTAAGTGTTATTGTATGCATTTTTGAGCAAGATGAAAATAGGAGAATTGTTCATGTTCTGTAATGTAACATTGGTATCTAAAAAGAGTGTCTGTTAGGCTGGAGTTTTGGGGGTTACCATTGTGGTGAAGATTGGCGCTTGTGCTTATTTTGAGGATTCACACTCGAGTGCTGATTAGCGCCTCAAACGGTAGCTTTTAAATTTACAGTACAGCACATTCCCTTTCACACCTGGCATATACTAATGATTAATAAAATAAAGTTGGACCAACATTAGAAATGTAATTATATTAAACACTATTAAAGTTGAATTTAAACTACCATAGAACATTGATTTGACCAAATTTAACAAAATTATGTTGGCTCAATGAAAATGGCTTAATGCGAATGAAAAATAAATTGCTTGTAAATTCTTAAATTCAATTAAGTAAGAGTAATGACTTCATTTTGACCATCGGGATGTATTCTGTCAGGCCATTGGACTCCAACTTGAAGTGCTTTTCTAACTATAGCCGAATTGTGTTCTCAAAGGAGCGAATAGAAACGACAAGTCTGTGCAACGCCTAGTATACACATAGTCTACTATGTACTAAAGATATAGTATGTTAGAATCCTATTCCAACCATAGACAGTGATGTGGAATGACTACAATGACACAAGTGAGGATGTTTTCTGTTTGCAAGAGCTTTACATTAATTTTTCTACACAATTGAAAGAACCATAACATGCACAGAACTCACATTGCTAGAAGCTCCTGTTTGTTCCACATCTAATAGACTGTCAAGAGCAATGCCATTCTCCACACCAGAAGACCTAGTGTTCTCCACCTTCTCAGGCTCTGGAGAGCCATTGGGGGCTGTGGTTGCTTTGATCTTGGCGCATTCGGTTGGATTCGAGTTAGGTCGCATTTCACTCTCATCACTATTGTCCTCAGAAGAGGAGTCATGTTTTGACACAGGGCTGTCTTGATCGGAGGCTGGTACAGACTCTCTCTTCTCTGCTTTCTTCTCCTCTACTGGTTTATCTTCACAGGAGCTGGTTTCATCCACCTGTGACTCATGAGAAGGGGTGACATCCTCTGAAGGATGGTCTGTGTTTACTGAGCTGGCTTTGGCATCACTGGCACCCGGGGCGTTCACATAATGGGGTAGGGGGCGGATGGGGCTGGTCTGTGTAGGGGTGTATGACGCATATGCTGGTCTGTCAGACTTAAAACTGGAAGAGTTGTCTCTCCTGTAGCAGCAAATATTTGTGTTGAATGCTCATTTAAAGTTGTAAGTGCTTCTGTCATGGGTTGACAGCAATGTTGCAATTACAATCTCAATAGAGTGCAACAGTCTGGTTCCGGAAAGTCAAATACATTTTTCCCATAGGACTAATTGATTTTTAATGAAGAAACCTTGAAAGAAAGGTTGTTAATGCTTTTGTAGAAGCCATCGGTTTGTGTTATTTCAACTTAAATAAAAAAAATGTTTAAGAGTGGTATTCCTGGTGAATACACTACTCATGATCCTGAAGAAAAAGATCCACCAAGCATAGAATTGTGGCAAACAAAGCACGCCAACAGAGTTTTCGAGCGACCTACTTATGCAAATATATATATATATATATTTGCATATGTCTGAATAAATGTAAAATATATTGTATCTATAGTAATGATACATTTTCAAACACTTTTTTTTTTTGCTTCAAATTAAAGTTTGTAATGTTGTGATTCACCTCGTAGCTGGTTGGTTTGGCTCATGGCTTAGCACTCTTTTCTGAAGGAAAATTATTAAACTGAAAATCTTCTGAAATGAAGAAATGAATGGGAAAAAATACTTCCGGAACCAAGACGACTGAAAAAGTGGCTGGACACTGTTTCACTCTTTAGGGAATGAAAATTATTTTTTCACAATGCTCAGTGATATTTTTTAAGAGAAAACAAAATCCATCATAACAGTAATCCCAATATATTTGGTAATATGAATTATGCACATTCACCAACAGATGGCATGAGTTCTTAACTTTTACTTA
Source organism: Xyrauchen texanus (assembly GCF_025860055.1). Classification (NCBI taxonomy): domain Eukaryota; kingdom Metazoa; phylum Chordata; class Actinopteri; order Cypriniformes; family Catostomidae; genus Xyrauchen; species Xyrauchen texanus. The sequence continues at coordinate 13,188,132 of NC_068300.1, read as the reverse complement.
GATAAAGCAAAGGAAGAACATTCTTTAAACCTTACCTGAGAGAGCCCCTGGGGCTGTAACTTGTGTGGAAATCATAAAAGCTTTTAAGTGACTTCGGGGACAAAGTTTCTCTAAGTGACCTTCTCTTCAGTGAACCAGAGCTTAAAGGGAAAACAAGGAGAGTAATTTGTGACTATTTGCAATAGGATTCATGAAAGCCTTTAACTGTTTGTTATTATAACTAAATAATAATTAAAAACTTAACATGAAATTCCTTTATTAATTGTGTTACACTAAATACAATGAAAATATTGACCTATTAAATGGGCAAAAAGACAATAAATTCATATACCGGTTGAAGTTCTTCACCACAAAGCTCTTGTCTGGATGCTGGGCCATCAGCTCTTTCATCACAGTCTGTAGATCCTGATTTTTCTTGGGGGGAAAAGACACTTTTCAACTAGGAACCAATTTTTTATTTTTTTTACAGAGCCAAATATTTCATTGGCACAGCAGTATTTTAAACTTTACCTTCGTCATTTCCTTGTAGAAGATGTCTCTTTGGCTGGAAATGGCTTGGAAGACTGTGACATAACATCCAATGCGACTATAAAATGTGAGATAATAATTAAATGAAATGTTTGGAGAACATTGACAATGAAATGAACTATATTATATTTGTGTGCCCCTAGGCAATTGGTGGCTCAGTTGGTAGAGCGGGTCGGCCACTAATCGCAGGGTTGGTGGTTCGAATCCCGGCCCACACATTTCACATGACGAAGACACTGAACCACAAGTTGCTCCCAATGGCAGGCTAGCGCCTTGCATGTATGGTGTACGAATGTGTGTGTGAGTGGGTGAATGAGTCACAGTGTAAAATGCTTTGAATACCGTTAAAGTTAAAAAGCCACTATATAAGTGCAGACCATTTACCAAATTGTATCATGTATTTATGTGCAAGCTGTCAAAATAAAATTTCAATATTCATAGAATTTAAGAAAAACAGCGCATTCGAATTTTGGATGTGTGCAGAGCACTGGCGATGAGTTCAGACGATCGCATTCTTGTGCTAAAAAAAGGCTAGATGAAGCACAACAAAATACAGTTTAACAGAAACCAGTAGTCTCGGGATGCATTTTAAAGTTCTTTTTAACTTGACACGTGCTCCTGCACAAGACACTGAATAAACAAAAACAAAGCGAAACAAAGACGTTCATCTATCGCGTTTACATAGAAAAACAAATGGTGGGGGGCTGGATAGCTCAGCGAGTAAAGACGCTGACTACCACATCTGGAATCGCAAGTTCGAATCCAGGCAGTGCTGAGTGACTCCAGCCAGGTCTCCTAAGCAACCAAATTGTCCCCATTGATAGGGAGGGTAGAGTCACATGGGGTAACCTCCTATTGGTCGCTATAAAGTGGTTCTCACTCTCGGCGGGGCACGTGGGGAGTTGTGCGTTGATGCCACGGAGAATAGCTTGAAGCCTCCACATGCGCTATGTCTCCACGGTATCGTGCTCAATAAGCCATGTGATAAGATGTGCGGATTGATGTCTCAGACATGGAGGCAACTGAGATTCATCCTCCACCACCCGGATTGAGGAGAGTCACTACGCCACCACGAGTACTTAAGAACTCTTTTGGGAATTTGGCATGCCAAATAGGGGAGAAAAAACCCAAAAAGGAGTTAAAGTTGGAAATGTGTGTCCCGAGATACTTGTGTTCTGTTCCTTTCTGTTGCGTTCCATCGGTTTACATTTACATTTATGCATTTGGCAGACCCTTTTATCCAAAGCGACTTACAGGGGACAATCCCCCCCGGAGCAACCAGGAGATAAGTGCCTAGCTCAAGGTCACAATGATGGTGGCTGTGGGGATCGAACCAGCAAACTTCTGATTGACAGTTATGTGCTTTAGCCCACTACGACACCACCACTCCATAAACAGCCCCATTTGGAACAGTTTGAACAGCCCCTGGCCAGGGATCATGAGCCGCTTTACCACCAAGTTCAGCCAAATACCACTGCTATCTGGGAATAATTCTACCCTACATACAGCTGTAATGAATGAAAACACTGTGGTTTATCATTGTTATTATGAAGTTTGAGTCTGTGATATTATATACTGTGGCACCAGTGCAAGTGTAACATGATGATAACACAGAACTGCCTATTAAGGCATTTCCCCCTCGTTTTACTTGTGACTTATAATTTGAGAGTATGAACCGACTAAAACTCTATTTATTTTTTATTTTATGCACTTCAGTTTAAAATGGAATGGTTTTTTTTAACAGCCAGGAACGTTCTTTGCAATAAAATAACATGGTGTTGTATGGTTATATGTATTCAATGCGCCCTCTTGTGGACTATGTAAATAACATCAATTTCAAATATCTGCTGACTTTAAAAGGTTAATGCGAAGTAAAACTTTGAAATTAGTTTCTCTGCCCAATTAACAGCCCTAAATAGTATGAAACAACCTACAAATCTAAAACTAATTACAAACTTTATCTTTTTATGTCTTCTTTTAATACCTTTATATATTCTAAGCTATTTTATCAAATTAGTGATTAATGTTAATATTAAACTTTGGAAATGTAATAAAGCTTAACTTGCTATGTAATACTAATAAACCGAGAAAGACATTTAAACAAGATACATCATTGCTCTCCACAAGCCCATTATATTTTCTCCAAGAGCCAAGTAGCTGTGTTTATAGTGTATAAAAAGTAAAAACAAAGCTTTAAAAATGACTATAACAATGTTGATGGGTTTCAAATATGCTTGCAAACAATGAAAGCGCTCACCTGTCAAATAAAAGTGGCAGTTCCTCCTTCAGCTCCCTGTTTATGTCCTCAAAGATCATCTTGGCTGCATTCATCTCATCCTCTGCCTAGAAAAACAGCAAAGGGAAGGAAAGTACCATTCATTTTAGATGCATTTATATGAAACGAACATCAGCTCAGAATAGTAATAGATCAGAAACAAAATCAACATGACTGGAAGATTGGAACTTTATATCTAAGGCTATAAACAAACTGGTTTAAAGTCATAATACCTTGCCTATTTTGATGTCATCTGTTTTTTTGGCAGTCTTCAGTCCTGCCAGCTGGTGTCGTGTGGAATCATAGTCTACGAGTTTCCTACCTCGCTTGGCCACTTTTTCCTGAAGCATGGAGAAAGTTCACTGATGAAATGTAGATTAAAAATATCACTGGGAAATTTTGGGAACAGTTTGTGTATGCGCCTGTATTTATAGAAGCAGCTGTCATTACCCTGACATCGGGAAACTGGCTCATGTAAGAATTCATGGTGAGTAGCGACTGATCTCGCAGCTTGGACTCATAGTCATCCCATAGAGATTCTTCACCCTTTGGAACATGGTGAACCAAATTAGAGTTAAAGACGCAAAGTCCATATTGTGTGGTATTTGCATTATATAACAAAACAAATCAAAGCAAGTGGCATGTATTTTGAAAAAATATAGCACAAGAACATGTTTCAATCAAAACATTTCACAAAAATAAGTTTATTAGGTTATTATAAATCAACATACTGTTCAAAATGAAGACTAAAGGTATTTGTAACTTCCTGGCTTTCAAACTTTCAAACAAAACACCTGTGGTGACACTGTAAAATCTAACAAGTTGACTTTACTAAGATTTTTCAAGAAAATCTGTTTGCATGTTTTTTTAAGTAAACTACACTTATTTTTTTTAAGTTAAGTTAACTAGCTACAAGTAAACTTAACTCATCTGTGATTAAAGTATTATTGTTTAAATTGTATTATTTTAATTGAGTTATACAGTATAAGGGAAATTATGACTGGAATCTCGGTTAGTCATGTTTAGTTATTTTTTATTTCTTACCAGTTTTCTCCCTCGTGAGAGTTTTGTGATTCCTGTTTGTTTTTCTTTCGTATAATAAAATAACTTATTTAACTCGTTCCTGCGTTTGGGTCCCCCTTTCTGCTAATGTACCATGACAGAATGATCCAACCAAGATTGAACCCAGCAGGAATGAGTTTTTTCATTTAAACCTCGTTCCCCTGTGTGTCGTCAGGATTGCACCCCCCAGAGCATCTTCAATCTCCATCAGGGAAAACAGTCGGTGAGGGAGTATGTGCTTGAATTTGTAGCACTGGCCTCGGGTTTGGGCTTCAACCAGGAATGCATCATTGATCTTTGTGGCAGGCCTGGTTGAGCACATCAAGTCCTGTATTCCAGTTGGGGGTGAAGAGGGGTTGCCATAAAATCTCTCTTCATCCCAGACCGAGGACAGTGACACCCCCCTCACCGACAGTGGGTGCTGCAGCCGCTCTTCCATCATCTGCCAGGAGGCAGGGCCTGTTCCTGCTGCCAGGAGGCATTACCCTGTTGCTTCCAGGAGCTCCTGACCGTCTAGAGAAGGAAGCAGAGCAAAGTGTCCGATCCACAGTTGCTGCCACAGCGGTAGCCGCACAACCTGTCCAGTTCCCGGTCGGTGGTCATCGAGCCGGTCCTGATGCCTGAAGTCTCAGGACCAGCTTGTCGACGGCCTCGGGAAACAGGACCGGCTCGTCGACGGCCTCGGAGAACTGGACCGGCTGTGCGGCGACCGCTGTGTTTGTCGGATTGTTTAATTCCCATGCCTGTTGACCTGTGGTTGTGTACAAAAAACTAACATTTTCCAAATATCTTAGACAATTAGAAGATAATAAAATACAATAAATGTTTGTTTTTCAGTATCAAAGAAACTGCAGCAAATCAGGAAAAATCTAGGAACAGGATTCGTTAGTTTCGCACTGATATTTCATGAGACTGGCTGTCAAAAACCTATTGAGCTTCACATAACACAAGATGCACAAGTATTTTCTCAGGCACATATTCAGTCTAAATAGATGCACAACATCAGTCAGTATAAATAATTTCGGTAGTCCAAACACCATGCTGTTAATTAGGGGTTAAATCGGACGTTTCATCACGATACGATCTTGAATCAATTATCTTGGCCTGCGATCTGATATTATACTTAAAGGTCTGCCGCGATATGATTCGATTCAGAGGCCTGCAATCGATATTCCGATATTATGTGTCTAGTTTACACAATCAATGAAATATTTATCCTCAAATGCAACCAAAATATAATTTGATTAATGTATTCAGTTCTCTGTATCCACATTGCGACATCCACAACAAAATAATGTACTTCAGATGTTGAAAAACATGATACAGATAAAAAATAAAGTCTCAGTAAGTGATCATCAGTTTAGTGTAACTTACATAGCCTACACGTGGCTGATGCTAAGCAGGTGTTTCTCTTTCCCTCATTAGTGCTGTTCAGAATGTCGGAGTTTTCAAGATGTTTCACATGGTTGAACCTTCCCATGGTACTTTAAAATAGCACATTCTCGTGTAAAATTCAAATGGGTCACATGCGCAACGATATCGATGGAAGCCCGAATTAATCGCGCATTAGGACCGCTCTGCGTTTGATGTACTTGCACTGATTCTGTCAATGGAACTGGCATTTCGCGGGAAGCTCGGTAGAAGCGCGTGCACAGAGATAGCAGAGCAAAATTTGCATTCAAAGGCCCTCATACACATCCGTGTCCCACATGAAAAGCATATTAAGCGCTCATAAAGTGAAATGAATGTAGTATGGTTGCTTCATCGCCTGACGGAAATACATACGGACGTGGCTGACATGAAAGTATAAAATAAAGGTAAATCTTGAAAAAAACGTCTTTATTTACGCATTTAATCGTTAACATTGGATCGTCGGTCATATGCATCGATCCAGATTGATGGACCGTTACACCCCTACTGTTCATGTGTAGTACTTGCTATAGTTTACTTCCGCATTGTTTGTTTTAACCAAATAGCTATGTCAAATGTAAATCAAGCCAATCACTGAAACAACAGTGCCACCTTGAGTAACATGGCAACAAGAAATAATATGTACGGTATAATAAAATGCTTTTCGGATACTGATAATTCACCATTGTTTATAATTAATTGTTGCACAGAAAATAAACATGAAATAGTATTTTATTTGTAATTTTATTTTTATGTATGAATATACTCATTCCTCTTGTAATAAACTAAGAAATAAAATAATCAAAAAAATATAATTCATGGAACTTTAACCATTAAAACAAATAATTATATATATGTAGCAAATTTCATTATAATTATTATTATTTATTATAATTATTTGTTTTTAATTTTATGCCATTTTTGCAATATTTTCATGTTTTCTAGACAATTTATAAGAGAGAGATTGTGGAATACCAAGCGTGGGCACAACTCCAAAAAATGTATGAGGTACAGGGGGTGTAATGAGGTCCTGGGTCACTAAAGACCCGAGGTATGCTTTTAAAGGTTAAAAGTATGTATAAAAATCAATATAGGTCAATCAATCATTTAACACATACCACTTGCTTTGATATTTTTTTTATCTAATGCAATGACATTTTTAAGTGTGGCTTCAAGGTCCAAATACTTTTAGGGGCAACTGTACATTAGTATCATACAGAATGCCCTGGTCATACCTCCACAAAACCCCCAAGATCCTCTGCACCATCCCACTCAGTGTCATAAACTTCATTGAGTGTCTGAAACAGACGACTTGAGGCATCCCTCATTACTGTTAAACATAAAAGATTTTAGTTGAGTGTTAACTTGTGCGTACACAATTTCAAGAAACTATGCCAGTAATACTTTATAAGAAAGCTGATTTCCTAGAAGCTTTTGCATAAGAATGGATATAAATTTAAATAACGAACCTCTGACAGCATTCAGATACGCTTTCAGGTCCTTGTATATTCTGTATGCATCGTTCTACAAAGGTGTGGAGTCATGTCATTGTACTAAGATGTATTATGAATCTAATTAATATATTTATTATTATTAATTTATATATCATAAAAAGTTACTTTGTTTACCATGATAGATTTAGTTTACCTGCTGGACTTGGAGGTTTATCACACACTGCTCAAAGTGCTCATCTTTGGTCTCATCTGACTTACCAAGCTTCTGCAACACCTGCGAAACACATAAGACATTACAGCATCCTTACATACACCTGTCAGCCATGACAAGGATATTCTCAATGTACACTGACAGCACCTCAATATTCACATTTGATGGATATTACACCTGACCCTTAAATAATTCATAAGCACTCACTGGCAAAAAAAAGAGCTTCAGATACTAAATCCATCATGTTCACCAGCCAGTAGGTTCCTGCAGATCAACTGACAGTGGTGTTTGCAACGCCAAGGTCAAGGGTTTGATTTCTAGGAAGCTCACATCTGTTCTAATGTCGGCAGTGTCTATTTACACTAAGTTCAAAGAGCCAACGTTATTGGCTATTGCTCAGACAATTTACTCTAAGGACAAAAAGAATATTACTTCTGTTTACACTTTATGTGAATGGGATCTATTTTCACTTAGAGCAAACAAGAAGCTGTATTTTTTTTTGCTATTTACACTGGCATCTACCATCTTTACACTTAGTGTACCTAAAATGTATAGGTCTATTTTGAATGTGCTGTAAGTCAATTTGAATTAAAGTGTCTGCCATTGCATTAAACAAACTATTAACCTGTCCACTTGTCAATATTGAGGGACAAACTGGTAATATTTAGCTTAAATGTCCAAATCTGAAGCGGTTAATGGGACTGCATTTTTAAAAGGAAGTGAAAGCAGCAAATTAAATAGTTACTTGCTCAGCCTTAGTAAACAAATACAAAATAAAAATTAAAAATATAAGAGACTGTTAACCAAAGAGGGAGGCTACATGTGTGCATTGGCTAATATCAATGGAGCTTCACCCCCACCTGATAAAACAGATAAATGGTCATGTGACTGTTATAGTGATTGATTATTGAATCAAAAGCACAATACAAATTCTGCACTCTCTGCACTCACTCCTTAAAGGGATAGTTCACACCAAAATGAAATCTGTTGCTATTTACTCACTTTTTTAATCACTTTCTTTCGTCCGTGGAACAAACTGAGATGTTATGCTAAATGTTAGCCTCAGTCAACATTCTCTTTCATTGTATGGAAAATATATAATGAAAGTGAATGATGAGGCTAACCTTATGCATAACATCTCCTTTTGCATTCCATGTGTGAAAGTAAATAATAAGGGTCTGAAACTAGATGAGGGTGAGTAAATGATTCATTCATGAATTTTAATTTTTCTGTGCACTATCCCTTTAATTAAGACTGACAGTATTGTGGATATAACATTGGTTCTCTTGACATTTGTGTTTTATGTGTCCAGGCTACGCACCTTCTCCTGCGCTCTGTTGATTTTTTTCTGAACCCGTTTAGTGAACACATTGGCCCCTCCCTTTGAGTTGATGCTTGTCTTGCTCTCTGCCATCCTCTTCAATTGTGTTCTTCTGTAATTTTCGATAGACCCTTAAATTATTTGACTGATCCTGGAGAATAAAAGAATGTATCTAGAACAAATGATGGTTCACTTGGTATATTCAACTATGCCTTTTGTTTGAGCCCTAACACACCTTCTCCAGTCTTCTTCTAAAAGTCATTAGCAATAAATGTCTTATCTATCCAGGTCATCGAGCACTGCAGTTGGCTCCTGAGTCATATTTCATTGTAAATGGTTACTTGCTGTGCTGAACTCAATAATAAGGGGTTCATTTGTCAAAGCCTAAATGAAGACCATGTGGAAAATGTTGATTTTTTAAATCAATGAAATTTGAAGGATTATTTTATATTCTATTCCTTTCAATATCACATTAGTGTATTTACTGTAGAATGTGTGTGACTATTCTATTCTACTCTGGATCAGATGAGTGAAATTTAAGTGATTGTATTCTATTTTTATTCAAAATCAAAAACATTTGTTGAATGATAATCCATGTGATTATTCTATATCACATAATTAATATTTGAATGCTTCTATTCTATCCTGAATAATAATATTCTGTTTTATTCTGTTCTATTTTGGATAACAATATTCGGATTTGAATGTGTGATTATTTAATTCTATTCTGGATCAGATCACTGACATTTCAATGATTCTATTCTATTTCAGAACATATTAGAGGAATCAGAATGTTGTGACTGTTCTGTTTCATTCTATTCTATTTTGGATAACAATAGTTGAAGTAGAATGTGTGTGACTATTATTCTGGATCAGATCAGAAAATTTCAATGATTCTATTCTATTTTATTCAGGATCACATTAGTGGTAGAATGTTTGTGAATATTCTATATCACACTAGTAATATTTGAATGCTTCAATTCTATTCTGCATTATATTAGTGGAGTTAGAATGCTTGTGAATTCTATTTTGTTCTATTCTGTTTTGGAGAACATTAGTGAAATTAGAATGTGTGTGACTTTTTATTCTATTCTGGATCAGATCAGCAAAACATCATTGATTCTATTCTGTGTTATTATGGATCACATTAGTTAAATTAGAATGCTTGTGACTTCTATTTTATTCTATTATATTTTGAAGAACATTCGTGGAAATACAATGTGTGTGACTGTTTTATTCAATTTCAGATCAGATCAGTGAAATATTAATGATTTTATTCCATTCTACTCTATTAAATTTTATTCTAATCTATACCTGAGTAAGACTAAAATGCTTGTGAGTATTCTATTCTGTTCTATATACCTTAGTGGAACTAGAATGTTTGAACTTTTACATTCTATTCTGCTTAACATTTGTGGAATTAGAATGTGTGCGACTATTCTATTCTGGATAAGATCAATACATTATGAATGATTCAATTATATTCTATTCAGCATGTAGTACATAAAAACAGTGATAACAGATGTTTCAAACTACACTTCCCAAGAGTCACAGCGCATACATAACAAGTATTAGCCACCCCTCCCCACTAGTATGTAGGATTTGAACTTTGCTCTGCTCGGTTGCTCTGCAGGGTCGTATGATTGAAGTCAAGTTTGTAACACTTATGCTTCAGGACATGCTGGATATGATCATGGGAAGCACGTTGGCCAAGTGTGCAGCCACTGACCTGGGCATTCAGTGGGTCGGATGGGCACTAGCGTCTGCGCTCAAAACGGAAAAGTTTTACGATTTGGCAGGTAAATGATTTATCCGAAAGTCGTAATCATAAATTGTTAATTATGCTGTGACTCACAAATGTATTGATTTGGTCTTTGTTACTATCGTTGGCTTTGTCGTCGCTATTCGTAAGCATCCAAATAACTATTATTTCGCCTTAAAGGAGGTTCAGTGGTTTAATTAATCGAATCAAATCGTTGTTTGTTTCATTTAAATTATAAGGACATTATGAGACGGCGGTTATCTAAATTATTATGAAAGTGTTGTGAAACGACCATAAGTACTTCTCCGCCCACAGCAGCTTCTCCTACACTTATTCCGACAAATCCTGCCTCTTGACCAATCAGATCAATGGCTCTACATTGTAGACGTCGTCTGATTGGCCGAGTTGTGGACAAGTCACTTTCAATCCTGCCTCAAGAGGCGGGACTTGTCAGAATACTCGAATGCACTCTTTCATAATCTACATGTTCAAAAATACATGCCATTTAAATTTTATTTTAAAACGTGTGCATATACCTAGAAAAACAATTATAATTTTTCAGTTAAATTACACGTTTGTAAGTGGTATTAACTTAGTTTCTAGTTCTGCAGGGGTATTTAAAATACAGTAGATATCAAACAAATCTTCCAATATGAATTCCTTCATATTATGAGGTTATATAGCCTATTAACAGTATACTGTACATATTAACAGTTATATTACTTAATGACATATCGAAAGTGCTCTTATAGTAGTACCTTTCCAAAATCAGGATATTTTATTTATCCATGTTATGCAGATCCTTATCTTTTAACATACCTAATCAAGCAAATCTTCTACATACCTTTCAACATTCAATGTGCATTTCTTTTCAATGGAGTCCAAATATTATCCAATCGTTTCAGCCTTTCAAACTCCCTAAGCACTCTAGTCTTTCCTTGATGAGTGTGCTCTTGAGAATCCTTGAACTTTGGTACCAAATGCCTCTTAAGATCATTGGTAAAATATTCAGTGAACACGCCTCACTTTTCAAATGGACGGAAACAGGGGAATGGCTGTTCCGCTCATAAATTGCAGGATAAAGGATACCTTATCAGTTTAACTAAATATTAATTTCTCTGTTCTGTAGGATCTGGTACCTTTATATTGCTGGCTCATCTGAGTCGTGTTTGGGGCGGAACTGGACACCTTAGACAGAATGTACAAACTGGACTTGTCACTGCCTGGGGACTGAGGTAAGATAGATAGATAGGAAGACAGATAGACAGACAGATTGATTGTTTTGTTGCTTGACACAGAGTTGTTGAATGTGCAGTCCGCCCAGCTTTATGTTATATTAATGTATGTCATTAAGGTCTGGTTAATAAGTCAATAATTGACAGATGGGGCCTTGTCCTGCAGACTCGGGACATTTCTCTTTCTTAGAATCCTGAAGGATGGGCAAGACCGGAGGTTTAACAATGTCAGAGACAGCCCGGGGACATTCTTTGTCTACTGGACCATGCAAGGTCCACATCTATTGATTGTTTCCATCGTTTCTGTTTTGATGTTAATTGATAACTGCAGAGAGTTTCTGTTGGTCATATGCAAGTGTCCTCATGCATTTAACTAAAATAATGTCACAAATACTTCAAAAATGATCTTCTTAATCGGTATTTTTTCTTATTTTCCAGTAAAAAATATGTAAACATATTTTAAACATGATACATAACAAGTAAAATTACATAAGATATGAAGTTTTGATATTGTTTTTAGAGAACTCTAACAAAATTATGCTTAAAACAAGAAAAAACTATTTGCCAATGGGGCAAGAGAATCCTAAAGGGATAGTTCACCCAAAAATGAAAATTCTCTCACCATTTACTGACCCTCATGTCTTCCCAGATGTCTATGACTTTCTTTTTTTCTGCAGAACACAAATTAAGATATTTAGAAGTATATCTCAGCTCTGTAGGTCCATATAATGCAAGTGGGTTTTGGCCAGAACTTTGAAGGTCCAAAAAGCATATAAAAGCAGCATAAAAGTAATCCATACGACTCCTGTAGTTAAATCCATAGCTGTGTCTGAAACGACACACTATACAATATGCACTTACAAAATATACTATGCAGTCAAAACATTTTTTTACTACACAAAAGCATAGTGATGTTTCAAGTGCACGTGAAGTGTTGCAGATAGCTTTAGCATGTTAGCCAACCTCAATTCAACATTGTATCTTAAACAACATACATATTCACACAGTTTGGGGTGATTCAACTAAAATTTGTAAGATGATGTATCCACTGAAGTTTCATTAGTTGATACATTCTTCATTATTTTAGTTTTTTGAGACCAGCAGCGCAGCCAGGTGACTCCACCCCTTCTGCTATGTATGGCAAGCCATGAGCATTAAATGCATAAAGTGTCCAACATTCCACACTTGAAAAAGTGCATCATCTGGGTACACTTCTTTTTGCTGCATTGTCAGTGTTAACATACTACTCACACTTATTACACTACAAAATGGATTAGAATAGTGCAGAAGTGTGTGGTTTGGGACACACCTCATGTCTTCAGTAGAGACATGTCTGTGTCCACCTCTGATAGGTGTGGGGGAGAAACAGATCAATATTTAAGTGCTTTTTACTATAAGCCTCCACTTTCACTTTCTGCTTTTGTTTTTGCTGATTCACATTCTTTGTGCATATCACCACCTACTTCGCAAAGAGGAGAATTTATAGTAAAAAGTACTTAAATATTAATCTGTTTCTCACCCACACTTATATCACTTCTAAAGATTTTACCACTGGAGTCATTTGGATTAAATTTATGGTGACTTTGTGCTTTTTGGATCTTCAAAGTTCTGGCAACCATTCATGCATTGCATTGTGTGGATCTTTATCTTCAAGGACTTGATATATTCTTCTAAAAATCTGTGTTTGTGTTCAGCAGAAGAAAGAAAATCAAACACATCTGCTCATTTTTGGGTGAACTAATCCCTTTAATTCAAAGGAAAACCCCCATTAGCAAATCGTTCCCCCACCGTATCACATATCACAATGATGTTTGTTTCTCTTTCTTTCTAGCTTTGTGGGTATTTGTTACCCTCTTGCCCACCCTAATTCTAAACAGTGAGAGAAGAGATGAGCCCTTAGGCCCACGTGACTATATCGGGTGGGGAATATGGGGGCTTGGCTTTGCTACACAGGCCATCGCAGACCAGCAGAAGTGGAACTTTAAGAGTGATCCAGATAACACTGTGAGTAATAACTCCCACTGAAAATAGTATGTTGTAAAATGCTTTTTTCCCTTCCATAAACAAATAAGAAATCTCTGTTTTGTAGTAATAGATATACTGTATGTATATTCAGAGACTTGCTTTTAAGATTCAGTGTATTAAGTTTATTGACTAGTAGTGCATAAAACGTTTTTTTTTTTTTGTCATAAGCTTTACTGAGAAACTCAATACTTAGTTGAAGCATGTTTTGCAGCGATTACAGTCTCAAGTCTTTTTGGGTATGACACGTACAAGCTTTGCACACCTGGATTTGGGGATTTTCTGCCATTCTTCTCTGCAGATCTTCTCAAGCTCTGTCAGGTTGTATGGGGACCATCAGTGGACAGCCATTTCCAGGTCTCTCCAGAGATGTTCGATTGGGTTCAAGTCTGGGCTCTGACTGGGCCACTCAAGGACATTCAAGGAGTTGTCCGTAAGCCACTCTTGCATTGTCTTGGCTGTGTGCTTAGAGACATTGTCCTGTTGGAAGGTGAACCTCTGGCCCAGTCTGTGGTCCTGAGCACTCTGGACCAGGTTTTTGTTAAGGATATCTCTGTATTTTGCTGCATTCAGCTTTCCTTCAACTCTGACCAGTTCTCCAGTCCCTGCTGCTGAAAAACACCCCCACAGCATGATGCAACCACCACCATGATTCACTGTTGGGATGATATTGTGCAGGTGATGAGCGGTCCCTGGTTTCCTCCAGACATGATGCTTAGGATTGAGGCCAAACAGTTCCTTCTTCAATTCATCAGTCCAGAGAATCTTGTTTCTCATATTCTGAGAGTCATTAAGGTGCTTTTTAGGTGTCTTGCACTGAGGAGAGGCTTCTGTCTGGCCACTCTGCCATAAAGCCCAGATCAGTGGAGTGTTGCAGTGATGGTTGTCCATCTGCAAGTTCTCCCATCTCCACACGTTCTCTGGAGCTCAACCATCGGGTTCTTGGTCACCGTCTTACCAAGGTCCTTCTCCTCCGATTACTCAGTTTGGCCGGGTGGCCAGTTCTAGGAAGAGTCCTGGTTGTTCCAAACTTCCATTTAAGAATGTTGGAGAACACCATGCTCTTGGGAACCTTCAATGCAGCCAAAACTTTTTTGTAGCCTTCCCCTGATCTGTGCCTCAACACAATTCTGTCTCCGAGATCTGCAGGCAATTCCTTTGACCTTGGCTTGGTTTTTGCTCTGATATGTATTTTCAGCTGGGAGACCATTTGTAGACAGGTGTGCGCCTTTCTAAATCATGTCCAATCAACGTTGGACTCCAATAAAAGTGAAGAAACATCTCAAAGATGATCCAGAGAAATGGGATGCACCCAAGCTAAATTTCAAGTGTCATGGCAAAAGGTCTGAATACTTTTGTTAATGTGATATAATTTTTTTATTTTTAATAAATTTGCAGTTAACAAAAATCTGTTTTTTGCTTTGTCATTTTGCGGTATGGAGTGTAAATTGATGTGAAAAAAAATTATATAAAGCATTTTAGCATAAGGCTGCAACATAACAAAATGTGAAAAAATTAAGGGGTCTGAATACTTTCTGTATGCACTGTAATATAACTTATGTAATGACAGCTATATATTTTCAATACATTTTTCTGCATTTAAGTTAAGCTCAATTAACAGAATTTGTGGCATAATGTTGATTACCACAAAAAAATTATTAAACTCTTCCCTCATTTATTTAAAAACTAAAAGTAACTACCATGGTTACAGTGAGGCACTTACAATGGAAGTTAAATGGACCAGTTTATAAACATTAAAATTCACATGGTTTCAAAAGACATACATATTTTAGGTCAACATGATTTTAGTGTGATAAAATCAGGGAATTACCCACATTACCATTTACCAGATTACAGTATTTACTAGTACATGGTCATGACAATGAAATTATAATATTTTATATAACTTTACAGAGACAAGGTTAGTAATGTACATAAGTTTTGTTGCATTGTACTTACATTTAATTACATTTGTAGTTACAATGTCAAACTTACCCCTAAAGCTAATCTAAACCCTAACCCTACTTTTACAGTTACACAATAAATACATTATATTGTATGTATTTTAATGCTAGTACATAGTAGTTAAAGACTTCTATATAGAAAAAAGCGTATTCTTAATAATACATTCTGGAAGTTTGCTTCACGAAATCCTGACCCTAGTGCTTATTAATTTACATGACATTTTATCAATGTTGTAGAGCAAAGGCATTAATCACACGTGTACTTACAGGGCAAATTTATTCGCCATGGACTGTGGGCATACAGCAGACATCCAAACTACCTGGGGGAGATCCTACAGTGGTCAGGACTGTTCCTATCGGCTTCCTCCGTCCTGCGTGGGCCTCAATACCTCAGTGCGATCTCTCCCCTTTTTGTTTGGTTCCTACTTAGGCATGTTAGTGGGATCCCCATTCTAGAGAAACAAGCTATGAGAAAGTGGGGATCGGACCCTGCTTTCCATGATTACATCCAAAACACTCCACTCCTTTGGCCCTTTCCCAAATTTAAAGGTGAATAAAGCACTATACAGCTCACATATTTTGTTTACAGCATTTGTAGAATTTAATTCAGGATGTCTTGAGTGACCAGACTAGATGTTGAGTGACAATTTCAATTCTACACCTTTTATACATTAAAGCTACAATTGCAGTTATAAGCCTCAATGACTTGATATCTATTACTTCTTCCCTTTATCCATTAATTCATCAACCCAATCTTCTAACATTGGGCAAACTTTGTGTCTCAGTTATTTTGTATTGTACTTTAAATGTGAACATTTGTTGGACTGCACAGATGATATTGCTTCAATCTACCTTTAAACCCCAAATGCATTTCATTTTGAAAAACACTGACTCAAATCACTTGCAAAAATTATTGTATTTTACAAACAGCACAAGTCTTACAAAAGTATCACACCACTCAAGATGAAGTTATTGGAATTGCTAAATCAGCCCCAATCAATGTTCCACTTGGTTACAGGTTGTCATTTTTAAACAATAAAAATACTTGACAGGTCTGTGCTGCATACAACTACTGGTCAGTTTCCACTGTTCCCTTCTGGAGTTGTTCTGCTGAAAGGAAATTACTTAATACAATGAAAATCTTCCAGTCAGTATACGTTTTACAAATTGGACAAAGTATATGAAGTCCTTAATGATAAAGTCATTTCACAGAGGACACCATATTTTGTTTCTAATTTAAATATGGTAGCTTTGAATACAATAAAACGGCGCTCAAAACAGCATATTGACAAATTAAGGTAATAAAAGCCAAATCTACGAAAATATGGGCATTTACGATCAAAAACATAATCATGAAGCTGAAAGATGAAAATAAAGTAAAAATATAAAGCCCAATCACAACAACCAATAGTGTTTTTGCATACCACTTGCATAGTAATAAACCTTCAATTTTTTCATACGATCCTGAATCACTACTCTCTCAAATCTCAGAGGGCTCAAAGCGCAAGTATATATAAAACAAATTAATTGTTCAATTTCCACATTCTAATTCTATATTACATCAAACATGAAATGAGTTTAAAACAGAGTTCTAAAATACCTAAATCTGATGGGACACTATGGCCTTGAACCCTCGAAGATGTTGAGATTCAGCTTGTGGATTCATGTAAAGCACAAGATTACAGTTGCAGATTACACTACATACAAAATATTTTACATAGTATAATCATATTTTTGTTCTGTCAGGTTTGGGTTTCTTGACAAAGAACTCCCAAACTAACATGGTTCCTGTTGCTATTTTTACGAGGATTAATGGACTGTTGGAAAAGCTTGTATCAGTCCATCCCTTTGGTTGAGGATGTTAACAGTACATTAAAAAATTTAAAAAGTGAATTAAATACAAAATGTTACTAGAAAATACTGAACAGATAAAAAGGAGTGTTAAAATGGTTGGAAGCCATTATTGGAGGACAAATCAAATTAAGTAGGATAATGTTATAAATTGCAGCTGTTTCCCAATAAAAGGCATGAGAAATAAATCGCTTCATGGCTACTTCAGAAGAGGCGAAGCAAAGAAGCTCCCCTGGCGAGGGACACCAACTGCAGCTCTGCTCCTGCTAGCAAACCTGAAAACAGGGACGGATGTTCAAAATGGTTAGCTCGCCACTCATCAAACAGAAGGTAAACATCCGGCTTGCCCAAAATCTTGCAAGAGTCACATGCAACATTCACACACCGTGTTTACTTAGTCCCACAGAAACCCTCTGCCAAGCTCGAACCTTAACCCTACCACTAAATAAAAATCCTAACCGTAGTAACAGTAAAGACTCTTGTGACACTTAGAGCAGTAAACATCCGTGGGCTGTACATACTTTGGAGTGATTGCGTTGAGAGTTGCGTTTTTCATGCGTTGGGAGAGAGAGCTGGATGACGGGGTCTTGCTCATCTGCTGGTCTGGGGTCGTGAGGGGCCCAAACATACTCGCTACAGCACAGAGAAAACATCATAGCTTGTTATTCAAATCAATTAAGGGGAGGTTATAAAAAGTTAAACTTTAACATTTGGATGTGAAATTCCTACTTTTTTGATCAGGAGTGGCATGGACATTGGAGTTTTCAATAATCATGTGATCATTGTGAGCCTGGTCGTTGTCGCTGATCATGAACTGGCTCCAGTACTCCACTGGCAGACCCAATAGACGCTCAACCACCTGAAAACAATTGAGCATTTTACTTAAACATTACAAAAAACTAGAGGTTGAACGATAGTGGATTTTGCCGAAAGGATAACTAAGGTGGTGGAAAAGGCAGATTACCAATATAATCGGCCTATGGTTTTTAGAAATCGATTTATTGTTGTCAAAAAACGAATTTGGCAAATGTTTTTTCTGATAACCAATAGTTCAAAAAAAAAAAAAAACTATCAGCACTGATTAATTAGTAAAACCAATATATATCTGCCTACCTCTAGAGTAAACTACTTATGGGGCTTTTCCACTGCACGGAACAACTCAACTCGCTTTTTTGGGGGTTTTCCACTGTGGATAGTAGCTGGTACTTTTTTTAGTACCACCTCGGTCGAGGTTCCAAGCAAGCCGAGGCGATACTAAATGTAATGTCAAAATCCTGCAGATGACTGATTGGTCAGAGAGAATGGTCACTACCAGCATCACTGGAATTCCGACATGCAACATCAACAGTGATAGCAGTATCAATTGTTCACGCGACTTTCGGATTGTGAAAAAATAAGTGGATGTGTGCAAAAACACGACCACGCCGTATTCAATAAACGAGGTGCAGACGGTCCACTCGTTAGCGATGAGCAAAACAAAAAGTCTTTCAGGAAGTGTATCAGTGGTTGGCCGCACACGGCTACCCCCGGACCTACCAACAGTGTAGGGAAAAATAAAAATGTGACAACAGAACCATCAAGGAAAATTGGAAGTGGTTCGACCAAATGGACGCTATCTAAACTGGCGAGTGGAAATGCAAGCTCAGAAAAAGCGAGTTGAGTCGAACCGTAACATGCAGTGGAAAAGTATTTCTACCAAAAAAACCCAACATAAAATATCTACAGAGGATTGACTGGATCAAGAAATCTGGGTGTTCATGTTAATAGAATGGACCAGCGCAGTAAGCTATGCGTAGCTTCTATATGACGGGGGGTTGGAGAGGAGGAGTTGAATAAGAGGGATTGGTGACAACAACTGAAAATAAAACTTGTTTCTGAGGCAGACAAAGTTATTCCATTTTGATGAAAGATTACAAATTTTTTTTATTTGGAATAAATTGTTCACCATAAGACCACGAACTGCATTAAGAAAGTACATTTAATTTCTAGTTGACTTTAAACAGAGCTTTTCAGCATCACATCAAAAAGACTGTCAGCTAAATAGTTGTAGCTCCACTAATATATATATATATATATAAACATTTAAAAGGCTTCGCAAACTAGAAAAACAAATGTAAAAAAATACAATTTGCCATGGGCACTTACTTTTGGCTGGCGTTTTGTGTCCTGCAGCATGGTCATTGGATCTGGGTCTGGCACGGCATGCCCCACTATTGTAGGTCCAAACACTCGAGCCAGATTGAAGATGTCCATCTTTGTGTCTGTGCTCTGGGCCACTCTGAAGATACCAGTCAAGATCAGTAACTTTCAAGTTCAATGTACTCAGTCTCATTGCTTAAATTCCTTACCATGAAAAGTGCTGACTTTTAAATATCGGGTCAATCTGGCTTTTGCAATTAACAACTTTTGGCAAGTAGCACAGGTAACAAAGCAGACAAGGGAACCAAGATAGCTGAACTAGGTTCTGCAGAGACAAAGTTTGCCATTTACCTCTGCAAGTGGATGACGAGGAAGGCCAAAGTATCTCTGTTGGGCTGCGGCAGATCACTGATGTTCTGATACATCAACGCAATGCTGTTGTCATCATCGGCCAGCTCTATGAGAACAGGGTGACTAGTTATGGTTTATTGTACTTGGGAAAAATGTGGCATCTTTAAAAAAGTACTATCATAGACCAGCACAAACCTGCAGCATCCATAAAGGCATGGTTGAGACGGAAGGTTAGCAGGGGCTCTTTGAGGTTCCTCAAGAAGTCTTTGAGGAGACCAGTGATGGCATGTATGTCTTCCACCTTGCTAAGCAGAGGAATGGCCTTTCCACGCAGGAATTTCTCTTTCAGTTCCTTTACAACTCGATCAGAGCCAGAAAGTCGATACAGCCCAGTCTACGAAATCGATACACAGGTAATTAGAACACAGGGGACACACTTTACTGAGTTTTGTATTTTTCCCTTTCACCTTTTTGAGCTTGACGGGCCAAAGTAAACATTCACTATCATTATATAGCAAAAAGCTGTGAAGTCTTTTCACATTTTTCATTATGTATTACATGGAAGAAAGAAACTTGTATCGGTTCAACCGATTATTCAGTGCCAAAATTTGCTTTTGGGAACTATCAGTTATCTGCAAAAATGTATGCCAATATTTGCTAATAATATATATATTTTTTTATTCTACACTTATACCAACTTGGTTCTACAGAATAACAGGCTCCACAAGCCACGTGATAAAATGTGCAGATTGACGGTCTCAGACATTGGAGGCAACTGAGATTCGTCATCCGCCACACGGATTGAGGCGAGTCACTATGCCAAAACGAGGTCTTAAGAGCGCATTGGGGAATTCCAAATTGGGGAGAAAAATCCCCCCAAAAGTATAATAATTTTAAAAAATTATGTGGTGAAATCCAGAATTTTAGGCTAATTTATAGAGAAAAGTCCTCCAACAATTTTCTGGTTATAAGTTAGATTTTGGTATTGCATTTGAGATATTATAAATTTTGGACACTTGTAGCCTCTATGTCTGTGCCCTTCATAGTATGGAATGACTAAGATTATTTTTTATTATCTAATAAATAGATTTTTAAAATGATCAGCTGATTAACTCTATCAGCCTTTTCCACCACCTTTGTTATCGTTTATGGAAAAATCCACTATTGCTCAACCTCTAGTTTAGAGTGAAATAAGGGTGAGTAAATACTGAAAATATTATTTTTGGGGGGGAAATATTCCTTTACTGTCCTATGCTCTATTATATAAAAGGTAATCATTATTTTTCTTGTTTCAAGGCCAAAAATATGCTGAATTCAGCCACTCACCTCATGTAGGCCTCTCTGCTCAATCTCATTAACGCAGTGCACCACCAGTGAAGGGATCATGGGAGAGGTGCTGGACACGTAATTTGCCAGGGTGCCCTAAGAACACCACACCAGAATCAGGGAACCAGTTTGACACATTGAAATAAATCCAACATTAGCCTTTTACCTTAACATCAATAATCAGCACAGAATACAGAACAAGAGCTCTGACAAACACTCAATTGCTTAAAATGCAACCATGTCAAAACTTCATAAAGTCACCTCTCCGATTTTGACTGGAGTTCCAGCCATACTTGGAATACAAGGCAGAGGGCAGCGTTCACGACACTCAGGGTGGGCCACAACACGGCAGTCCCTGCACTTCAGAGAAATCTTCCCAAATTTGATCCTTTTACCACATGGCACACAAGACTCTGGCTTGATCACCTGAGAAAAAAGAGAGCCTTTAAATATAGGCAAATTGCATCTATAATTTTTCTTCAGGCCATCTGAAGGAACTTCTTTTTGCCCAATTGGTGCCAGTGCTGCGGTCACAACATTTTACATTCAATGACCTTGTAAATGTGTTTTTATATCTTGAAAATTAAAAACATTGGCTTTCTGTGAATTCATTGAATGTTGATTCTGATTTAAGCTTTTAAACTGATAATCAAGGTGAAACTGGCTGAGACAGATGAGGTTTTGTTGAAATTTAGAGAGCATTGGTTCCCAAATATATATATTTTTTTAAACTGAGGCACCCCTTTATAGAATTTTTTCCTCCACAGCACCCCAACCACAACAAAAATATGCAATTCAAGACACACCTTTATTTAAAAAGTTTAATAGTGATATAAATATTAACAAATTAAATTAATGTAGCCTTCAAGTGTTTCTCCTAAACATCGCTTCATGTTTTTATAATAATTATTCAAGAGCTAGTAATAAAATAGAGAATAGTAAGTGTTTTAGAAACAGCAGCAATTAATCATTTAAAATTGTGATATGAAAACAAAAAAAGTAATTAAATGAAAAATAATACAAACTTAAATTTTGGGCTTAAAGCTTCTGAAGTTATCCAGCTAAGGACAGTGACTGCTTTTCACTTTTTCTTGTCATTATTGGTTTTTTATTAATAGGCTTATTAAAGCACATCTATTATGCTGCATTTACAAATCACACTGATCGGACATTTTTATGTATAAGATTTCTGTCCTGTCTGCATCACATGATACATTAATGGCTTGCATTAATATAGGGCCAAGACGGCACAGATTTTTTTCCCATCTGTTAACACTCTCGTAATTCATTAACGTCTGCTGCGTTCAGTACAGGAAACGAGCACTCTATACAGAGCACATGCACATGTAACAAGCTGCCGGCTGTAGACAAACAGCCCGCAGAAACAGGATTGAATCTGTACTCGGTATTGCTGGTACTTTTAACAGGTGGCTATTAAAATATTAAACCAAGCAGAAATTTCGTGGCATCCCTAGCCAGTCCTGGCGGTACTAGCCTGCCATTGGGAGCAACTTGGGGTTCAGTATCTTGCCCAAGGACACTTCGGCATGTAGAGTCATGTGGGCAAGGAATCGACCCACCAACCCTGCGATTAGTTGCCAACCCGCTTTACCACCTGAGCCACAGCCACCCCATATAGAGCAATGTAAAACAGAAAAGTGTATAGTCACAGCACATCATACCGTTTTGGAGACAAACTCATGCAGACGGAAGCCTCCGTTGCCCTGGGGAGTGCTGGGCTCTGCCTTATAACCTCCATCGGGCTGACAGGGCTGCTTGAACACATCCATTGATTGAACAGAATCAGTGTCAGCGGTGTCCCACTCCAGACCTGCTAAAGAACAAAGAGAGAAAACATTGCTTAGTACTGCAAAGGCATGGGCAGTTTAAGAGAAACAACAGTAAAACAGTGTGCAAAGCAGTCCACTCCCAACATTTTTTTAAGAGTTGGTTTGGAGATTCAACAAAGGATTTATTTAAAACACCCAAACTTGGGATGGGCAAAATTTTTTATTGAAATTATTTTCATAATCGACTAGTGAAGCATAATAATGTCTAATTAGGCTCCGTTATGTTCACGTGACCCCTATCAGACACATTTAAGAGTAATATATACTAAGCGCTTCAACATGGTGACTAGTGGTAGACCAATATATCGGTCAAGCCGATTAATCCGAATGAATATTTGTCCATTTTGCCAATCAGTGTTTGTTTAACTTTAGAAGTTTTTTGCACATCTGATTTGCTGTTGTTAAATTGTATTTCAGCATTTATCGGCCATCCTGCTATCAAGATATCGGTATCGGCTATTGAAAAGCCCATATTGATTGACCACTAATGGATATTCAACCAATAAATAGGCTAAATAACTATAACATATTATTGCAAAAAACTATCAAAGTAAAAAAAATAATAATAATTCTTATACACATCCTGAACACAGAATGACATGCTTCAACATATTTCAGGGCAATCCTCGCTACACATTCAGAAGTGCAAGATATTGTGGGTAAACATCCAGTTCACGAAAGCAAGCACTTTAAACCTTTTTTACGGCAACTACAAGCAGTGTCAGACAGGATCAGCAAAAACTGTCATCTCTCCCGAATCAATAATGGGAATATTACTCACAGCAGAGTATTTAACATCAGACAGTGATCGTCTTGAAATGTATTGTTGATGCAGCACTTTGCTTTAATAACAGCACTACCACACCACTAAAAATATGAATGTTAGTAGTTGACCCGATTAATCGACTAGTCAGTTGTTAGAGGTCTAGTCGATTAGTTGACCCCCCCCCCCACTTCTCGCACTTCCATACTGCAAACCACTTTCAAATGGTTCAAGTTAATCTTTGACACTGTTAAATGCAACAAAGCCTTTTTCTTTTCTTTCTGCAATCTCATATCATGGCTCCCTTCAATGCATATTTATAAGCACACACACAGTAGCCTGTGCATAATTCTTCAGTCAATAACAAAAATCACACAATCAATGACTCTGCCCTTTAGAATAATTTAACTTCTCCAGCTCTCTCACAAGAGAATAATTAGTTTGCAGTACTGAAGTAAGCTTACCGGTCTTTCGCCTGCTCCTGGTCCAGTAGGGAACAGCTTCCACTGTGGTAACAGCCTCAATGGGTCCTCCATTCGTGGGCACGGTCACTGTGGTCTTTGCCACCAGAGATTCATTACCCTGATAATAATGTATTAATTGTAAAACAATTTATAACCAATCATTTAAGAAAGACACAGGGTGGTATAAATAATGGCTGGGTGGCATTTAAAATTTCCATTAAATATTGGCAGTGATTTTGCTGGCAATGTAAAACAGTCATGATTTAATGTGCTTTTTATTTGACCATTAATTTTCCAGAAAACTGCATCATCAGATTAGATTAATGATTCTTCCTTGTCTGGCGACAGTTGAGTACGAGTGCGTTTACATGTTCAATCTTACACCGATTATTCTTACTACGACAGTGAATACGGTCAAGTAAACACATTAAACAAGGTTCTTTTATCAGAGTACGGTCATAAACTGTTTAAGCGGAAAAACGAGCAAAAGATATAGATTTTTGCAAATTTCGCGTTGCGAGTAAACACCTTTACCGGCATTCCTACCAGCTTATCCAGAGTGTTGTTCACATGCCACTTTACATTTTGATGCCAAAAGCTAAGAATAAAACAATGATTTGTCATGTAAACACTCGTTTATGTTGTCATTACTTTAAAGGGATAGTTCACCCAAAAATGAAAATTCTCTCATCATTAACTTACCCTCATGCCATCCTAGATGTGTAAGACTTTCTTTTTCTGCAGAACACAAAGACTTTTAGAAGAATATCTCTGCTCTATAGGTCGATATAATGCAAGTGAATTGTGACCAGAACTTTCGAGCTCCAAAAATCCCATTAAGGAAGCATAACAGTAATCCATATGACTCCAGTGGTTAAATCTATGTCTTCTGAAGCAATGCATTGATTTTGGGTGAGAAACAGATACATTTTTCAAACTTGTTTAACTATAAATCTCCACTTTCACATTCTAACAAGAGCTGCCTTTATGGGGTTTTTGGCACTTAATAGGTTTGGCCACCATTCACTTGCATTAAAATCACCAAGATTGGAGACATTCTTTTAAAAAGCTTTGTTGTGCAGAAGAAAGAAGTCATCTTACACAGATGGGATTATATGGCGGCGAGTAAATGTGAATTTTCAGTTATGGGTGAACTATTCCTTTAACTGATCTGTGGTAGTTATCAGCATATATTGGTGTGCATGTAATGACAGATGTTCTGTTTGATTAATTGAATGACGATTGGTGAACGGATTCATTTGCGACACATTTTCACAGAAGATGCTGCATGGCATTTTGCCATATATTTTAGTATAATTTATACTGTTTATCGTTATGTATTGTAATATTGGTACATATAAATTAAAAGGACTGCATTTTCCATTAATTTGTTGAAAATGAAAAACAAGCTTTGATTGTGATTAACTAGATATTTACTGCATTTTACTTCTTGCTTTAAACATTTTGAATCCACTTTGAGCCATTTCAGAGCAAGTCCATAAATATTAAGAAATATACACAACATCTTCAAAAAGGGTACAGAAAAATGTTGACATGCAATTTTTAGCTGCATCAGCCAGACTTGATATCAAACGGAACATCAAAGTATTGAGAACAGATAAAACTTACTTATTTCCACACTTAAAGTGGCTGCAGAGAGCACAGTGGAATAAGTTTGAGAAGTTGACCATTCACCAAGCAACTGAATTAGTTTTTTTTTTTACTCATAATGCCTACATTAAAACCCAGTAGAGGGCTTTCACCCTGAAGATACTCAATCCCTAATATTAAGCAGTCGGTCATCTCCTTATGTAAACTGCTCTTACTTTCTCAGAAGTGCGGCCGGTGGAACGGGATCTCTTGGCAGCAGCCGGGGGACCTTCTGTATGGTTTCGGGAGGAGCGCTATATTGGGGTAGAATAAATTATCATACATCGATTCAATTTTGGGATTAGTTTGTTTAAACGTGGCATTGTTGGTAAACTTACTCTCTTTTGTCGTTTCTTGAGACGAATGGTCCTGATTGCAGAAGAGTCCCAGTCCTAAATTAAAACCAGCACAAAAGAAATCAATAAACTGAGGCTAACACAATAAAATTCAAACACTGAATTGACTTTCTTTAAAGGCAACATAAAATAAAAAAATGACCCCTTTCTTAAAACACATTCCTGGTTTTATTTCAAATGATTCATCACTACACATTATCCCAGAGGAAGAAAAGGTTGCCTTTGTACACTTTCTTCAAAATGTAATAATTTGTTTTGCCTCCAAAATAACTTCCGTTGCCAAGCTCTGTTATTTTCAGACCCCTCCCTATTCTATGGATACAATTTTTGGAATATTCTGTTTCATTCATAAATACAACACATGTTGACTTTAAAAGGTTTCACCCTCTCCTAACTATGTTTGACAAATGAAAATTATTCCTATCTTTTCAAACAAGGAAAAAAGGGAGGCATACCAAGGAATCATCAGTTTTATCATAACTGATGTCTGACAGGATGGAGGCCGATTCATCAATGGTGGTCAGTCTGGAAGAAACCAATTTTGAAAACAAAATTAAAGGAATAATTCACACAAAATGAAAATTCTCCAATCATTGACCCTCATACCATCCGAGAAAATGACTTTCTTCTGCAGAACACAAAGATTTGTATTAGATATCTCAGCGCTGAAAGTTCACAATGCAAAGTGAATGCTACCCAACACTTTCAAGCTCCAAACAACACATCAAGGCAGTATAAACCTAATCCTTAAGACTTCAGTGGTTTAATCCATGTCTTCTGAAGTTCTTGAATCAAGATTTCAAGCTCAATTACATTTCCTAGCGCCATTGAGCGCTCTGCACATGCTTCTAGTGCTGGGAAGTGTAATTGAGCTTGAAATCATGATCACCAAGGAGACTGATGTCAAGATTTATTGTGAAAATTTTTATTTCTTCTGTTCTCACACAAAATCCATTGGACCGCTTTAGAAGACATGGATTAAACCACTGGAGTCAAATATTACATTTATGCTGCCTTTATGCTTTTTGGAGCTTCAAAGTTTTGGTCACCATTCACTTGGTCCTACAGAGATGAGATATTCTTCCAAAAATCTTTGTGCCCTGCAGAAGAAATTCATACACATCTGTGATGGCATGGGGATGAGTAAATTGAGAGAATTTAAATTTTTGGGTGAACTATCCCTTTAAGGCAAGACAAGTATTTATTTCACAGCAGTAAGCAACATAATTTAGTCATGAAAATGTACTAATTATCTTGTCTTTTATCAGATTAATGTCTTTTCAGAGAAGATCCTGTAAGTGAAAGATGCTTTATGACTGTTTTGAGATAAAGCAATTATGGTAAAAACAATACTGTGGAGGCCTTCTCTCACCGTCGGCTAGTGTTGAGGTTTGAGTGATTCTGGGAACGGGCATTCAGAAAGGCCAGGGCCGAACGTTGCTCCTCATTTAATTTGATGCTGTTACCTGAACCTTCTGACACCAGCAGCTCCCGGATTAGCTGGATCTGACGATCCTGCAGAGAGGGACATGGAAATGTCAGGTTATATCCAATCAATGCCAAAATGTCAGCCTCTTTTCATACAGTGAAAGTGAATGAGTGACTAAGAATGTCAGTACTTAACATTCTTCTTTTGTATTTCATTGAATAAAAAAGGAAACCATACCAGGTTTGGAACAACATGATGAGTTTGGAGAGTACACGACAACAGAACTTTCTTTTTAGGTTCCAAATCAAATATGGACTACTAACCAGTTTCGCACAATCAGCCTCAGCTTTCTGTCTCCGACGGATCTCTATGTCCACTTGGTTCCGGGCATGTTTGAGCTTGACCTCCAGTGCCCCTCTTTCAGTCTCGGCCTTGGTGAGAAACTCTTTACATGTGTTCAGCTCCTGCTCGAGTCGCAGCCATCTGCGACGAGAGTCCTCAAAGTTCAGGGCCATCTGAATGAACTCTGACAATGAGACAAAACCACATGTTAGTGGATATTCAAAACAAGGGGGACTGATTTCAGACATTATAGTACAACAGCAGGCATTTACTTATGTTTAAGCAAGAATGGCATTAAAAAGTTCAGACCACAGAAGGTAGATACTTACGGGGCTCAATGCTCTCACTGAGGACCTCAACCTGCGACTGCAGATTTTCAAAAACGCTGTAAATATTCAGCACAGCAGTCTCCATCTCCTGCATCACAGAACAATATAAACCATATATACACAACTTCAAATAATGAGAAAGGATAATTAAACCTATTTAGCTGCCAGCAACTAATTTGTCAACTGCAGTAAACATAGGTGATAGAAAATCATAAGTGTTTGGACATTTTGAAATTATTGGCATTTGCCGATGGCTGATTAACAGAAGTGTATATTTATTTAGTGTTCGTTTTGAATTTTCAGTATGTTTGGTGTAAAACAAAACATTTTAAGTATGTTTGGTGTTTGTTTTCCAAGCAATTTGACGTATATCTAATTTACCATGCATTTATCAGGATTACATCGGTCACCCTGCTCTCTAAATATCGGTATCGGCCATTGTAGGGGAGGAGACAACAAAAACAACAACATTGGTTTCCCACTAGTATACTTTTGTTAATATCTATGATCCTAAACATGCCAATGTTATAAGTTCTAAAGAAGACATCCGGGGCTTTTATGACACGCCAAATGTTTGGGGGCGTGGCCAATATGGTAATATGAATATGTAAAATCCGCTAACGTAAAATTATGAATGCAATAAAATAGAATTATGAATAACAACAAAATATACATACAATATCTACACACACAAAAAAAAAAAAAAAAAAAAAAAAGCTGCAATACAATTAATTGAAAAATCGCATGGCTAAACCCATTTTTGGGGTGTTCGTAAGACGGCAGAGTCAGACAACATCAGTCCCTAAATTTACCTCAGTATGTTCAATGGTGAACAACAACGATTTCTATTATTGAGATATCGTATTAGCGATAAACATGAGCATTCGTTACTTTGTGTTCACTGCGTTACCTCAGCATGGCAACCAGATAAACAACTCGTCATTCAACACAAAAACATTTCATAAAAAGTTTAATAAAAGCAAACTACCGTGTAATGCCACTTACAGTTGTGTGTAGATGTTCAGCCTTGTGTGTGAAACGATGTGATTGAAGATAATATCTTGAAAATAAAATTTCTCAAGTGAGAACAGCACCACACCGGTCTATCCGACAAGGTTTATCCGGATGTGTTGCGTTTCAAATTTACCCGCCGGCCAATCATCATCACCCTGGCGTGATGACGTAGCCGGAGTTTGCGATACGCTGCTGGAAATTTTAAAAGTGCCCGATCTTATTTTCAGGTAACCTGTGGACGTTTTTCATACGCCCTCTCCTCCTGTGCATATGTCGTTTGACCGTTATTGAAGCTTTCAATATGTTTCGTAAAAACAATGCAACTATAACGGTAACAAAATAGTAATAAGACCATACTTAAAAACAATACTGTTGGTATTCTAGTCACAGTAACATCAGTTTTGGAGCTTCTTGATCAGTCCAAAATAATTAAAATAAAACAGCCATCTTTGAAACTCTAAACGTAATTTTTTTTCTTATTCTTTTTTTGTTTTCTGTTTGAATTTAATGGAATAGGTCGACCAAAAAAATAATTTATCTCATCATTTACTGCAGATGTGTAGAATTTATTTCTTCTGCAGAACCCAAATGAAGATTTTTGAAGAAAATCTCAGTTCCCTTTCGAGAGGTCTCTCCTATTGCGTAAGTAGCTTACGCTATGGGAAAACTCAGTTTCTCGAGAAATATTGAAGTCTTTATGTAAAACGCATTGCAGCTGCGCAGCAGACAGCAATGAGCGAGGCAGCTCGGTCATTGGCTGTGCTGCGGCAACTTGCTCGAACCAATGACGGGGCGACTCTGAACGCGCGACCAATGAGCGCGCTACGCACGCGCCAGAGCTCCGCCAAGATGGGCGTGGCTAAGGCTATATATTAGGCTCCGTCATGAGAGTTCTTTAGATTTAATCTCCTTCAGCAAAGACCTTCTTCGCTGGATCCTCCGGATTATTGGAGTCTTTTCACCGCCGTCGACAAACCTACAGCAGGACTGTTACGAGGACGCCGGCGCCTTCAGTCGCTTTCAAAGCTTTCTGCTATGCCTATCCGGCGCAGCATCACCTTGATATCCTTTTACTAAAAGCTACTTTGCAAGTGTTCGCTTCTGCAACGCTTTTTGTCCTTTAGTGAAAGAGCAAATTCGAGGCGTTGTTTCAAATGCCTTCGACCTGCGCCGCGGCAGAGGCCCTCTTCCTGACGGGGACCATCACATTTTCTGCGCCGCTGCCTGGGACCTGACCACGCAGAAGCTGCTCTCACTGAGGCGGATGCCCCGAATGTGACTCCCTGGCCTCACCGAAGCTGCGCCGCTTTGCTGCCTCGCCGAACGAGCCTGCTACCACCGTGCTGCCATCCCTCTGTTCGAGCCGCAAGAAGAAAGCGCCGCCACGGAGGCTGCCAGAGCACGCGGACTTCAGTGACGCCACGCCGGGCCAGTCCCGAGGACTCCCTGCCGCCAGTTCAATTCACGCAGGCAGACCAGCACCCCTCCAGAGCGGTGGGTCTCGCCTCGCTCGGGCGCCAGGGGACGACGGTGAAAAGGATGACAGCCTTCCATTGACGCCGCATCCGACGACTGGCCGGGCTCGCCTTCGACCCCGCGTCGCCGACATTAGCGGACACGCAGCAGGGGCACCAGCATGGACTCAGAGATCGTCCGCGATCCTGTCTAAAGCCGTGGAAGACCTCGAGCTCGACTGGTCTTCTCCGAAGAACCCACCACGAGCCGGCTGGATCGAGTGGTTCCTGCAGGCGCCGGCAGGCCCCTCGACAGAGACCCTCCCCTTTCTTCCCCGGTTCACGACTGAACTCACAAAGTCGTGGAAAGCCCCACGACTCTGCTCGCCTGAAGCCTTCTTTCTCTTCCTCGCCTCCTCGGTGGACGGCGCGAGAGAAAGAGGCTACGAGGGAACCCCCACTCGAGGAGGCTATGGCCAACCATCTGTGCCCACCCTCCACCGCTGGATGGAAAGCCAAAGCTTTCATCCCTCGAGCCCTGCCGATCTACCTCAGCTCTCGCCGGTCACGCGATACGCCGCCGCCAAGCTGTGTCAGCGCTTCATTCCATGGCTGTTCTGCAGGTCTATCAGGCCAAACTTCTCCGCACCATGGACGCAGTCTGGACCTGAACCTGAGGCTTTCAGGACCCGCGCAGCGCCACTGATGTAGCCCTGCGAGCCACAAAGGCCACCGCCCAATCCATCGGCCGGGCCATGGCTAACCTGACTGTCCTTGAGCGCCATCTGTGGCTGACGCTAACAGAAATGAAGGACGCGGATAAGGCGCCATTCCTCGACGCCTATCGCCCAAGCCGCCTGTTCGACCGGGCGGTAAGAGAGTTCGCTGAACGCTTCACTGAAGCCCGGAAGAATTCGCAGGCTATGCGCCACTTCCTGCCCAAGCGCTCCAGCTCGCCACAGAGCCGCCAGAGACCGCCTCAGCTGCAGCAGCGAGCCAGGGTGGCGCCTCCGCCTCCCAGCCCAGACCTGAAACGGACGCCGACGCCGCCGCGTCCGCTAATCAAAGCAGCCGCCTGAGCGACGGGACCTCGCCCAAGATCGTGCTGAACCCGAGCCTCATAAGTCTTCCTAGCCATAGGAAGAAAAGAGAGAGTGCGTGTCTCGCAAAAGCCGGACCACTCTCTCCAAAACGTGTAAAACATTACCCAGTCCCCTTACAGGCGGCTGGAAATGTCTGTACAGCAGTCAATGGGCCAGTCACAGAACTCGCTCACCTGCAATCAAACTCCGCTTTAACGGCAACACACAGAAATCACAAAAGAGTCATTTTCTGCCTGTGTCACTAAGGGGTCACGTGTCCACACTAAAGTGCGATTCCCACATATCAATACTGTCCAAACAGTGCCGAATACTTCCCCAGCTCAAGCTGGACGCTCCATAAATGTGGATCGTGTGCCTATTGTCATGTATGCACCACTACACACAAGCACTGTTCCCACAGTTATAAACACTTCCCCAGTAAAAGCGGAAATACTATAAAGGTAGCGTGCGTGCTGCTGTCATGCATGCACCCCTACACACAAACACTGTATGCATGCCCAAAACCCCCGCCATGAAGCCGGAGGCTTTATGAAAATGGCGCCGCGTGCCTACTACGGTATATGCACCCCCACCCATAAGCTGCCCATACAGTTTCAAACAGTTCTCTGGCTCATGCCGCGAGCATCACAGATGCGACGCATGAGCTAAGAAACTCCCCGCTAAGAACGGAAGCTTTATGAAAGTGGCGCGTGCCTATTACAATGTATGCACCCCCACCCGTAAACACTGTCTATACAGTTTCAAACATTTCTCCAGCTCATGCTGCGAGCATTACGGAGATAGCTGCGTGCCTGTAATCTCACACGCACCCCTGCACTCGGCACTCAACAAAGCTGCTCAGCGCCTCACGCTTCTGAGAGCTGTAAGCTCAGTGTTAGCACAAGGCAATTCACCGGCAGGGCCCATACGCCACTGCGACACGCTTCCAGCCAGCATTCAGCCCATATCTGTGCGAGCAAAAGCCTGGGAAAAAATCCCTGACATGCCGAAATGGGTTTTGAACATAATAAAACACGGTTACTCGCTTCAATTCGCCAAGAGACCACCCCGCTTTCAGCGGTGGTCGAGACGAAAGTGAGGAAAGATGTTTCACATGTTCTACGCACCGAGGTGCTCAAACTGATAGAGAAGGGCTTATAGAAACTGTTCCTCCCTCTATGAGCTGAGGCAGGTTTTACAGCCGCTACTTTCGTCCCGAAAAGGACGGTGGCCTCCGCCCCATCCTAGATCTCAGACATCTGAACAAAGCTTTAATGATTCGGCTCGTTCAGAATGTTAACGACCAAACATATCCTCGCGCAAGTTCGCCTCGGGATTGGTTTCTATCAGTGGATTTGAAAGACGCTTACTTTCACATTCGATAGCGCTCATCACAGGCCATTTCTGAGATTCGCTGAGGGACAGTCATACCAGTACACAGTACTACCATTCGCCTATCATTGGCCCCCGTACATTCACGAAATGTATGGACGCAGCACTTTCCCCTGAGACAGCGGGAGTGCGAATACTGAATTACCTCGACGATTGGCTAATCCTAGCACAATCAGAGAGTCAGTTAACGACGCACAGATCTTGGATTATCAGCCATCTAGAATGCCTGGGTCTGAGAATCAATTTTGCAAAGAGCGTGCTATCCCCCAGCCAGAATATCTCTTTTCTGGGAATAGTGCTAGACTCAGTGCAGATGACGGCGCCTCTCATCAGAGCGCGCCGCTATTCGGCGCTTTGCAACATCATTCAGAGCGGCGCGCGTGCCTCGCCAAACGATTTCAAAGGATGCTCGGTCTCATGGCCTCGCATCAGCTGTACTCCAGCTAGGATTGTTGCACATGCGTCCTCTCCAACGCTGGCTCAAGAGCCGTGTCCCCACTCACGCTGCGGCGCCGGGCCACTTTTTAATCAGAGCGAATCACGGCTGTATAAAAGCCCTGATGCCCTGGAAGGCCGTCGACTGGTATCAAACCGGCGTGAGTCTGGGCGTGAACACACGGAGAAAAATGATCACGACAGATGCCTCCAAAATAGGATGGGGGCCCTTTACGAGGGCAGGCCTGTCTCCGGCTTTTGGTCAAACCCGAAAAGCTCTACATATAAACTGTCTGGAATGAAAGCGTCGCCTTGGCTCTCAGAGCCCTGCTTCCGTACCTGAAAACTAACACGCCCTGGTCCGAACGGACAACATGACGGTAGTATCGTATATAAATCGCCAGGGTGGACTCAGGTCGAGCTCCCTGCACTCTATGGCCAGGGAGCTCATCTTATGGTCACAGCACAACCTGCGCCGCTGAGAGCAGCGCATTTGCCAGGCGCCCTGAACCAGGGAGCGGACATGCTGTCCAGAGACAAAGTTCTCCCAGGAGAATGGTCTCTCCACCCCCTGACGGTTCAGTGGTTATGGCAAACCTTTGGCGAGGCAGAGATCGACCTCTTCGCTTCCAGGAAAATGCGCACTGCCCTCTTTTCTTCTCAAAGAGCACGGACGCCGCCCAAGTCTGGCCGAGCCGCCTCTTGTATGCTTTTCCCCGATCGCGATGCTACCTCAGGTCATCAGTCGGATCAGGGAGGTGAAATGTGCAGTGCTCCTGGTAGCCCCACTCTGGAAGAACCAGACGTGGTTTCCAGAACTGATGCAGATGATGCAATCTGCCCCATGGCCGATTCCGCTGAGGCTGGACCTCCTCAGGCAGGCCAACGGGATGATTCTTCATCCCCGCCTCGATCTGTGGGCCCTTCATGCATGGCCCCTCAATGGGTTCCAGAGAACCTCCCCAGCGGAGTGTTGAGAACCATCACTGAGGCGTGAGTGCCTCTACGAGGCTTTATATACCCAAAAGTGGAAAGTGTTCAGTGACTGGTGTGATACCAAGAGCTTGAACCCCAAATCGCAGCGAGATACCAAGTGTACTCGCTTTTTGCAAGAGCTGCTGGAGGCGGGCCGCACACCCTCCACGCCAAAGTCTATGTGGCTGCCATAGCGGCGCCACACAATCCTGATAAAGGATGCTCATTAGGGAAAAACGACCTAATCATTCGCTTTCCTAAGAGGCGCTAGGAGGATGAACCCTCCTCGCCCTCGGTACTCGATCTGGGACCTGGCCACGGTCCTGACGCACTCAAGAGTGCCCCGCTCGAACCTCTCCGAACCGCACCTTAAACAGCTCTCGCCAAAACTGCGCTCTTGCTGGCACTCGCCTCAGTCAAGAGAGTGGGCTGACCTGCACGCTGTCATCAAGCTGCTTGCTTGGAATTTGAACCTAACGACTGCAGAGTTGTCCTTAGGCCAAAGCACGGGTATATTCCTAAAGTGCTCTCCACACCCTTCAGAGTACAGGTGATATCTCTGGCAGCGCTATCGCCTCCAGCAGATCTAAAGCAACGCTAATTTACTCTGCCCGGTCAGGGCGCCAGAGTATACTTGGAACGTTCTGCCCTGCTCAGACAGACGGAACAATTATTCGTGATGCTTTGGCGTCGCACTAAAGGTCTCGCAGTTTCAAAGCAAAGAATATTGCGCTGGATAGTAGATGCTATAGCGCTGGCTTATGAAGCCAAGGGCCTTCAATGCCCCTTAGGCGCCAGAGCTCACTCTACGAGGAGCATGGCCTCCTCGTGGGCGTGGTCGAGTGGGATACCCATTGAGGATATTTGTGCGGCGGCAGGCTGGGCCTCGCTTCGACATTTATCAGTTTTTATAACCTACAGGTCCCCTCATTGCATTCCAACATTCTATCAGCCTGACTGTAGTATGGACTGGAGTACGTATATGCTGAGCATTACCTCCTCCCTTATAAGGTCCGTCTCTGACTGACTTAGAGAGTTTTTATGCATATCAGTAAATAGAAAAATCAGTACATAAGTTATGTGCTTGTGTTTTTACAATGAGCTCCCACCATGGGCCACCTTGGGCAAAGGCTCTGTATTATCCCATTATATAGCTCGCCGTTGGTCGGCTCGTTGAATAATCACTTTGCTTTAAGGCTCAGGCATCTGCCTCTGGCTTTATAGAGTGAAGTCAGCACGCACTGGCGTTTTGCATGGTGTTCCCATAGCGTAAGCTACTTACGCAATAGGAGAGACCTCTCGAAGGGAACGACTCGGTTACTAACGTAACCTCGGTTCCCTGAGAGGAGGGAACGAGTATTAGCGTAAGCTGCCGTGCTTGTGCTTGGTCAGTCGCTTCAGTCGATTGAACCTAAAGAACTCTCATGACGGGCGCCTAATATATAGCCTTAGCCACGCCCATCTTGGCGGGCTCTGAGCGCTGGGCTCGAGCCGCTCATTGGTCACGCGCTCAGAGTCGCCCGTCATTGGTTCGAGCAAGTTGCCGCAGCACAGCCAATGACCGAGCTGCCTCGCTCATTGCTGTCTGCTGTGCAGCTGCAATGCGTTTTACATAAAGACTTCAATATTTCTCGAGAAACAGAGTTTTCCCATAGCGTAAGCTACTTACGCAATACTCGTTCCCTCCTCTCAGGGAACCGAGGTTACGTTAGTAACCGAGTCGCTCTGTTGGTCCTTACAATGCAAGTGAATGGTGACCAAAGCTTTGAAGCTCCAAAAAGCACATTAAGGCAGCATAAAAGTAATCCATATGACTCCAGTAGTTTAATCCAGGGTTTCTCAATTACCAAAAATTGGTTGCGGATTATTGTCTGCTGGGTTGCGAGATGTTTCTCTCCTGAGTACAAATGACCATTTTGACCAATTAGAGAATTACAACTGTATATGCAATGTTTGGGGCAATAGTGACCTCTATTGTCGAATCGTTATAATATCTTCAGGTTTACTTAAACGACTGCATTTTTCTGATGTAAATTATTAGCTGTCCAATCACAATAATCTATCAATGCTACGAATCATACTTTTTGGACAAGGTCTCTTTACGTAGCCTTGCATGCGCTAGCTTCATGCATTATCGTGATAATCTGAATGCAATCCAATCTCTGGACGTCATCATTTTAGAGTGGCATTCCCAAGTAGGGTTGCCACCCATCCCATAAAATACAGGATTGTTCCGTATTTAAAGATGAAATGATGCATCTCTTATCGAATAGATCATGAATTTAACCTTGATATTTTTTGGAAATTGGAAAATGGTGGGTAAGGGACTGTCTGAAAAATCCTCACATTGAGCCAAAACCATGGAGGGTGTGGTAAGAGACCATCTGAAAACTTCAGCCAGCAGCACCAAAGCTATAAATATTGGGCTGTAGACATAAAGCCGCTATATTATAATCATATAAACATAACTACATTAAGTAAGTACCTATTCATTTATTTACAACCCCCTTGGTTGGTCATGGATGACTGGCATTCCAAAAAAGTGGGTCGCATTGGGCAAAAGGTTGAGAAACCCTGATTTATGAAGTGATCCAATAAACCTTTTTTGGTGAAAACAGACCAAAATGTAAATGTTCTTTTACTGTAAATCTTGAAATCAGCTTTCTCCTGGGTGATCACGATTTCAAGCTTGATTGCACTTCCTAGCCATCTAGCGCTCTGTGCATGCATCAAGAACTAGGAAGTGTAATTGAGCTTGACATCATTGTCGTTTATAGAGGCTGCAATTACAAGATGTACAGTGAAAAAGGAGTTCCATTTTTGTCTGTTCTCACCCCAAAATTGATTGGATCACTTCAGAAGGCATGGATTAAGCCACTCAAGTCGTATGGATTACTTTTATGCTGCCTTTATGTGCTTTTTGGAGCTTCAAAGTTGTAGTCACCATTCACCATTCACACATATATTCTTCTAAAAATCTTTGTGTTCTGCAGAAGAAAGAAAGTCAAAAACATCATGAGGCATTATCCAACATATCCACTTCTGCCATTACATACATTGCACTGTACATAATATACTGTATTTTAGTTCTTTATATAACGGATTTGTAATAGATTTGCACTATGTGTGTGTATGTGGGTATGTATGAAGGTGTGTGTCTGAGTGTATGTATACGTATATATGTATAAATATTTATTTTTATTATTCTTTTTTTTTAATTATTATGTCTTGCTGCTGTTTTTGTATTGTTTTGCACTGGAAGCTCCTGTCACCAAGACAAATTCCTTGTATGTGTAAGCATGCTTGGCAATAAAGCTGATTCTGATGAGGATGAGTAAAATGATGAGAGAATGAGGATTAACTATTCCTTTAATTTAAGAAGTGCTTTACATCCTGTGTGCTACTCATAATCTAATGAGGTCATGGGGCTGCTTTTCATACCAGACATAAATTATTTATATAAATGAAAACATTAATATTTCTGTAGAAGTATAAATAAATAATTATTTATGCTTATTCTCCCTCATATCGAAACATGTCTTTTTACACTATCTATCTATCTATCTATCTATCTATCTATCTATCTATCTATCTATCTATCTATCTATCTATCTATCTATCTATCTATCTATCTATCTATCTATCTATCTATCTATCTATCATCTGTCTGTCTGTCTGTCTATCTATCATCGTCTGTCTGTCTGTCTGTCTGTCTATCTATCCATCTATCTATCTATCATCTGTCTGTCTGTCTGTCTATCTGTCTGTCTGTCTGTCTCGCTCTCTTTCTCTGTGTTAATTCTGACTGACGCCTCAGACATTTATATTTAAAAAAAGAGGCAAAGCAAGAAGATGCTGCGTGTTATCTTTATGTTCTAGTTGGTCCATGGGCTTGTTCTTGAAATTGTGTGTGTGTGTGTGTGTGTGTGTGTGTGTGAGAGAGAGAGAGAGAGAGAGAGAGAGAGAGAGATATGGCCAACTTTACCCCATCCTATTGAATGAATATACCAGTGGGGTGTAGAGAGTTGCAGCGCCAACTTAAACAACGCTGTCAAGTACTGAAGGAGCAGTCAACTATCTGTGCAGGTTTTGGGACGTAATCTGTGGACCGCTGCAAACATGATTGCCACCACACAACAGAACATGACAACGGAGCTAGTAAGCCTAATTAAACAGCATGATTTATTTTATTATTATTATTTTTCGTTTCCTTTTTGCTTGTCATAAGCATGGACTAAATACAGACTGGGAGTAAAGCGAAGAACAGGTTTCGTTGGTGATTTTATGTACACCTCTATGCACTAGAGCCGCAGCAAAGCAGCGCGTGCATGTGTTGAGAGAATTGTGACACCTTCACGCGAACACGTTTCTCTATCATTTCATGTTTTTAAACTATACCTACATATGTTTCAGCTGAATTACCCGTTAGAGTGCACGCGCGTTTGTAGCACAGGTGTTACGGACATTAATTCTGCATGGTGTTCATTCATACTTTCAAATACTATGTTTTGCTACGTTACATCTGTTTTTCTCTCAAATGTACTGCAGTGCTTTCTAGCGTTGACTGATCGAACGAGGGCTTTTCCGACAGATTTTAATATCTGACCATTTAAATTCTTTGTGAAAATTGTAATAATTGTGCGTGTGTTTTTTTCTCTCATGATGTTCAGTAACGCAAGGCGCTGCCTCGTGCTAATATATTTTTTTTCTCATTTATATTTTGTGGTTTGAAGAACCGCAATAATAATCTCAAAGAACCCCCTCTGAGACCATTTCCCCATGCTCCACAAACATCTGCTCGAATATGAGTTCATTATCTTTGTAAATGTATTTGAAAGAGCTCATATGAATTCAATTAGTTTTACCTCTGTCTCAAACGCTAACAACTATCATGAATATCATCTTTCCAAATCTCATTCCCTTGCACTATATCTCACACCACTGGCATACTTGCTCAGTGTTTGCATATGAATTCACTTACTGATAAGGATGATAAACTCTTTGGCTTTATAAATCTAAGGAATGGCATTTATATTATAATGTTTGGTGTTGCAAGAGCTTTTTCTAAAAAAATAAGGGCTGTTGAAGTATAGGGAGTGTGCATGAACTGTGTTTATCCTCTATATGCTGGCAGATGACTTGTATGATGCATCTTTAACTGAAACGTAATCAAATAACCCACTTTTCTTTGTAGTCTCTGCCTGATTTGCATACCATATACTGCGCCTCATGCCACAAGCATTTAGAACAATCTGCTTTCACTGATTTTGATGAATGTCTCTCTTAGCCCGAGAACTGCTGACACCTCAGAAGTTTCACCATGAAAATAAAATGTTGTGTTTGAGAGTAAAAAGAGTCAAATGTAGGTGCATAGTTATAAACTGCACACATCACAGCTGTCAATACACCAAGCTCTTGATAAAAGAATAAAAGAAAAAGGAAGATATAGGAAGAAAAAAATGCCATTCAATTTCTAATAGTAATCAATATCTTCACTATAATACATCATGTTACCCAGAGCCTATAGAGTGGGTGGGATTGTTCACACAGCTCTGTTTCCCTTGGTTAGAACACTCAGAGTAATTCGTTTATTTTCTATTGTATTCCCCATTCACATTGCAAAAGTAATATTCTGCAGCATTCCTGTAATTTGTTTCACAAACAACTACTGCATGAAATTCAATGTGCGCTTGGAGCGTGCAGGTACTATTGAACTCTAAAAGTGTGTGCTGACAGGAGTTTCAATTATTTAAAAGCTAGAATTTTTCACGCTTGGTTTTTGATTCCCTTAGTATTTTTACCTAAAATTGGCAGTTGCACAGCTAAATGTTGAATGACAAGAAATAACGAGAGCCTGAATGAATTCAAAGAGGTATTTTATCCACATAATGGGAAGGTGTGAATTGAGTCTCACATCATGTCATACATTTGCTGACCTCAGCAGGAAAAGCTCTAGAAATCACGTCCAATGTGTTGGAATGAGCTTACTGGCTGTATTTGAGGGAAGACTAGCTTTAGAAGAAAATGTGCCTTACATTAAGTAAATAGAACAATAGAGTAAATATACTGATATTGTGTGCAGTTTTGCCACATATTATCATTGATTATATTCTGATTATTACTGCCCAGTTAGTCAAAATTATATTGATCAAAACCACAGCTTAAGTCACATGCATACTTACAGTGTTTTGCAATTTTTTTTGGGCCAGTGTAAGTCAGGGCTATCTATTGGCCAGCCTCAGACCTCAACCGCGAGACCAAACTCAATCTGCATTGCCACCATCGGGCCAATTGTTCTGTAGCGTTGCCCTAAAACCTGCCCTAAATATGCTGCCCTGGTGCCAACGTCACACACCCCACATATTTCACAAGCAATAGGGAAGCTCAAGTTGAGGTATCATGTTATCTAGTTATCTAAAATATTGAGTTTATATCGTATATAAAAATGAGCTAGCTAGTAAGATAAGTTAGCATTGACAACTCACCAACTGTATCTGCCATGGTGTCCCGAGTGGTCTCTCCACTAACAGAGGCAGGGCTGGACTGTTAGTCTGGCATACTGGCATTTTCCCGATGGGCTGACGCACGTTGGGGCCATTCATGGACGGACTGACCATCGGGAGAACCGAGCGGGCCATGGGTCTGCTGTAAAATGTGCCGAATGGGCCGCACGCGATAAGCTAAAATAAGGCACCGCGTTATGCAGAACGGACAACAAACGGTGCCGCGATATGCATAAAAGGACAGTGATGTGGAATGTGGTAGAATGGGAGATTCACAGAATGAATGTGCAGCTGACATATCTGCAGAAATGGTATGGTGCAATTATGTAAACATGGACCAAAATATCAAAGGAATGTTTCCAACATTTTGTGAAATCCATACCATGAAGAACTGAGGCTGTTTTGAGAGCAAAGGAAGGCCCTACCCAGTGAGTGTATGTCCAATATATACATTTTTTGTAATTCTTTGTAATTGTGCTTCATCAAAACAGATCTGGATATATGTGTAATTTTGATGGGTCTAACCACCAGTTACATTGACTTTTCAGCATCTTTTCCAAACTCGTGCTATAATAGGCTTAGCGACGTTCAGTACAATTATACATATATTTTGGCAAAATAGCTAACAACCACATAGCAATGTGCTAAAAAACCACCCAGAACACCATAGCAACCATACTATTCTGGCAAGTTGCTAGAAAACCCTATCATTGTACATGGTGTGAAATGTATGCATGCATTATCTTCAGATGTAAAAATATAGTCCATCAAATAATATGAAAAAAGTTTTCTGGAACCGAATCAATTTGTCCATCCAAGTGCTATTCATCAAAACATCCCATAATCCATGTTGATATCTACAGTATACTGTATTCTGAATGAGAAAGTGATATTTCAAACTGTATCTTTTTGCTTATCTAAAATTATCGACAGGTAGAAGTTTCCCTGGGAAACCAATTACTTTGTCACCTACAAGAAACGTTAACGAGAGAGAGAGAAAGCCTGAGCAGAAAGCTCATTAATAATGTAATGCTACTTTGTGTGATCCATTGGAACTGCAGAATAACCTTTTCAGACTTTCCTTCTGCTGTGTTCTTGGGGAGATTTTTAACAGAAAGCACTTGTTGTTGCCTTATTCAGGAGGTTCTGGATCAAACAGATCATGTTGTCTGGAGAATAATTTGGGTGGTTCATCTTTACATCTACATTTATGCATTTGGCAG
Source organism: Xyrauchen texanus (assembly GCF_025860055.1). Classification (NCBI taxonomy): domain Eukaryota; kingdom Metazoa; phylum Chordata; class Actinopteri; order Cypriniformes; family Catostomidae; genus Xyrauchen; species Xyrauchen texanus. Next base: position 13,145,960 of record NC_068300.1, on the reverse strand, counting down.
ACACTCTTATCCAAGGTAACTAACACTGCATTCAAGGTGTGCATTTGTTCATACATGTGCTCCCATTGAATCAAATCCTTGATTTTGCATTTGAAGCTCCATGATATATCACTTGTGCTACAGGAACCCCAGCTTTATTTTAATGTTTGAGAACACTATTACTCTGAGTTTGTAGTTCATCACCCTATCTAGGGGTCAGAAAATTGCAACCTGGTCTCAGAGAATCACATTACTGTCCCTACATTTTTGCATAAAATATTTTTTCGTAGCTCATTGTACATATTGTGGCACTTTTCTGGTAAATGATCAATAGATGTGCTACAAAAACAATTAATTTAATTCCCATTCACACAAATCAAGTGTAAAATGGTAGATTTTCAGTTAACAAATGCATACTTTCACCTTGTTCCTCACACAGTGCTATCTTACAACATCTAAACACTTTTACTATAGCATAGACATTTGAATTACATATAAACAATTACATTTACAAGCTTATTCAAACTGCGATGCAAAGGAATGCATTAAGCGTACTTAAGAGCATGCAAGTTGAAATGTAATCTTAAATTGTAATAGAAGCGCCACAAAATAACATGGTCAAAATCAAATCAAATCAAATCACTTTATTGTCACTCAACCATGTACACAAGTGCAACAGTGGGTGAAAGTCTTGGGTGCGGTTCCAAGCAACATAGCAGTCATGATAGTGATGAGACATAAACCAATTTACAATAAACATCAGATTTTCAAAACACAATTTTCATATCTAATATACACATAATTACACACAACACAATATAATAATATACAATGTGCAGTATACAATACGCACAATATAGAATACACATACATAAAATATAGAATACACAGTATTCTATATTTAATAAAAATAGTATATAGCCTATATATTATACAGTAGGTTGTATTGTGCTGTATTGACATTCAGGCTGTCGGTTGATAGTCAGTTACTAGTGTGTTAAGAGAGAATATAATTTATGACAGTCCAGTGTGAGATTAATAAGATTAATAAAGTGCAGTGCTGATGTATATTGATTGTGAGAGATCAAGAGTTCAAAAGTCTGATTGCTTGGGGGATGATGCTGTCGTGAAGTCGGCTGGTGCGGGTGCTGATGCTGCGATACCGCCTGCCTGATGGTAGCAGTGAGAGCAGCCCATGGCTCAGGTGGCTGGAGTCTGTGATGATCCTCCAAGCTTTTTTCACACACCACCTGGTATATATGTCCTGGAGAGAGGAGCGGCTGTGGCGCAGGTGGTAGAGCAGGTTGACTGCCAATCGCAGGGTTGGCAGTTCAATTCCCAGCCCACACGACTGATTCCCGGCTGAAGTGTACTTGGGCAAGACACTGAACCCCAAGTTGCTCCCAATGGCAGGCTAGCGCCTTGCATGGCAGCTCTGTGGCCATTGGAGTGTGAGTGTGAGTGTGAGTGTGAGTGTGAGTGTGAGTGTGAGTGTGAGTGTGAGTGTGAATGGGTGATTGGGACACTGTGTAAAGCGCTTTGGTAACCTCTAAGGTTAAAAAAAAAAAGCACTATATAAGTGCAGACCATTTACCAGAGAGAAGCTCACCTCTGTTGATATGTCTGCAGTTGTGTTGCTGTACCAGGCGGTGATGTGGCCAGTCAGAATGCTCTCTACAGTGCTGGTGTAGAACCGTGTGAGTATGTGGTGGATTATTCCAAGCTGTCTCAGCCCTGTGAAGAAGAGGTGCTGGTGAGCCTTTTTCACAACGGCCTTAGTGTGGACGGACCATGTAGAATTAAATGGTAGACACCGAGGAACCTGAAGCTGCTGACTCTCCGCCGGTGCTCCATTGATGGTGATGGGGCTGTGTTCTCTGTCTTTTCTCCTGAAGTCCACCACAAGCTCCTTGGTCTTGCTGACATTGAGGGAGAGGTTTTGCTCCTGAAACCAGTCTGTCAGAGTATGCAAATCCTCTCTGTAGGCTGTTTCATCATTGTCAGAGATCAGACCTACCACCGTCATATCATCAGCAAACCTAATGATGGTATTGTAGCTATGTGTTGCCACACAGTCGTGTGTGTACAGGGAATACAGGAGTGGGCTGAGAAAACAGCCCTGCTGGGCTCCAGTGTTGAGGGTCAGTGATGAGGAAATGTTGCTGCCCATTCTAACCACCTGGCATCTGCTTGACCGGAAATCCAGGATCCAGCTGCACAGCGAGCTGTTTAAGCCCAGAGCCCGGAGTTTCTCATCAAGCTTGGAGGGCACTATGGTGTTGAATGCTGTGCTGCAGTCCACAAACAGCATTCTCACATATGTGTTCCTTTTTTCAGGTGTGAGAGAGCATTGTGTAGTGTAGATGCAATGGTATCATCAGTGGAGCAGTTGTTGCGGTATGCAAACTGTAGTGAGTCCAGTGAGGCAGGCAGGTTGCTTCAGCAATTGCGTTTTTCATCTCACATTTGCTGTCACGAATCTGCTGAGAGGAAGGACCCAAATGCAGGGATGCAGAGAAAAAAGAATTTATTAAAAAAAACTAAACAGAATACAAACAAAAAGTCTCAATGGACAAATAAAACAGAACTTGTCAGAACTAGCCACATAAGGTAACATAAACCGACCAAAGCCAGTAGCTAGCTGAACCAACCAACCGACAACGGACTGAACACAAGGGGAGCTTAAATAGGGAGAGGTTAATGGTAGACAGGTGCTGCAGATAATCAGTAGATTGGAGTAATGATCGTTGCCATGGCAACTGAGGCTGCTATTCTTGACGTGACACCTGCAAGACACAAGAGGAAGAAACACAGGGAAACATGCAGACAGGACAAACTGACAGATAGAGGGGCCAGACTGTGACATTTGCTTTTTATTATGCTAATTGTAGGTTATGGGTAGGGAGGTAGATTTTATTGTTTTAAAACTTCCTAAAGCATTAAACTGTCTGTCTTTCATCTAACATTTGTTTTCATGACACTATTGGTTAGGTTTTGGTTTAAGCTTTAACGTAGGGTGGTAGGCTTTGTTGATTTAAAATTCGAAAGAGCATAAACCTTAGAAATCTCAATTGTTTGGGAGAAAATGTAACTCTTTTATAGTGGACAGTGGACAAATAACTTCCGGACTGCCACGATACGAGTCAGAAATCACATTATGTCATTTTGTTAAAATGTTGCCACAGTCAGGTCATTTTCATGATATCAGGCTGGGAAATTTTGAGTGCCGTTTATGTGTTCCCTCCGTTTTAGCGTATATCTGTGATGGGATATGACTGCAGCAAGCAGCTCTTGCTAGTGAGATGTTTTTCATTTGAAATGCAGACTTGCTTTCTGATGGGAATATTTTCATAACCTATGACTCAGTAACACCAATGCATCTCATTACCGTCACATTAACACTAGGCATTAAGCTGACTCTGCTTTTGGCAGATACTCTAAACACATCCTGACAGATACCCCTTAACTGATCATGATTGAAAAGGCTTTCTGTGTGCCTGAAAGATTCTCAATAAAGCATGCCATCTAATATTTTGTGAGTATTCCTATGAACTTGTGTCTTATTGTCATAAATCCTGCCAAAGGCCAGTTCAATTTGACTCGTATTTCTTAGAAAGTCATGTCTGACAACTGTAAATGATTCATCCCCAAAACTTGTACGTGAAGCTGATGGCTGCACTTTGTACTCATCAAAGGTTTGGCTTTTTCACTTTGGGCTTCAAGGCACATCCACACAGGCTCTTTTTTTGTAAGAATATTTTGTCTACCTCACTGGTACTAGTATCTGCCACTCAGGCAAACTAAATCCTACGGTTGAGGAAAGCCAAACCTGTAGATTACGAAAATTAACCTTGAATTGCCGGGTCCCTCTTTTATTGGTGGTGTGTACTATTACACATATTTTAGAGCTAGGGATTTGAACATACCTCTATACTCCTAAGTGTTAAACTTTGGTACATTACTCATCAGGCACAGATATGAATGGTAAATGATGTGACTTGTTGAGGAGAGGTTTGCTATTACATTTCTAAGTGATTGGATTTTGTGGACAATTTATGCCTAGTAGACATAAAAATGTACTAACTTTGAACACACTCAGAAAATGGTTCTGTTTAAGGTACAACAGCGGTCACTGGGATAGTACCCTCAAGGGGATCTTTACCTCTAGTTAAATAGTTTTGGGTACATAATTGCACCCTAAAGACCTATTGTGTACCTTTAAAGGAAAGTCAGAGAGAGAGAATATCAGAGCATGAGAGAGTAAGTAAGAAAGTGAGAGAGTGTAAGGCCAGTTAAGTTAGAAGAAGACCACTCACCCATTGAGTGCTATGAATTGCCAGCCAATGTATATCAGTGGACTCAGACTACATTCGAATAAGTCTCAAGCCTGTTTATATTCATATTCAATTATTTGTGCTTGATTAATCAGACAGTTTGCGAGCTGTGACATTTTTTCTAATTATTTGTGGGAACTAGCTTCCTGTCATTATCATAGTGAATACAAAATGAAGAGACATGCCGTGCAGTACAGTGCTCATTTGTAGTTTGTGATGACTTCTGGAAATCATTTAATTGTCTAATGAGAGTTAGGGCACACATAACATTAGTATTCATGTTAGTGTTATTAAAGTGTATTGAGTAATACTAATGAACAACATATACTTATAGGCGAAGTGTGTAATTTATGTACCACAACTGATACTTGGTTGAAAAAAAAAACAACTGATAGTCTCCTAAAAAACTCACACCATTGGTTGAGCCAGTCCAGATTACATTTACATTTATGCATTTGGCAGACGCTTTTATCCAAAGTGACTTACAGAGCCCTTATTACAGGGACAGTCCCCCAGAGCAACCTGGAGTTAAGTGCCTTGCTCAAGGACACAATGGTGGTGGCTGTGGGGCTCGAACCAGCGACCTTCTGATTACCAGATTACCAGTTATGTGCTTAGACCACTACACCACCACATTAGACATTTTTTTCCAGTTGAAATTGGTCTGTACTCACTGAAATTTGAACTACTGCCCCCATTGGCCACATATGTTCACAGAGTGGTACCAAATGCAAGTTACTTTTAGTTGTAAATGGTGTAATAAATACAGTCAACAGGCATGCATACACCCTAAACCAAAAGCCCCAAACCTAAACCTAACTGTCTTTTAAGATGTACTCTTTGTGAATTAATTTCAGATTAGTTCATGAATCTGTCATCATTGTTTACTCATGTTTGACATGTATGATTCACTCAGTGGGACGGAATGCTATACACAATCTCTGTGTTGATTTCCAGTCTACATCTTGAAAAAGGGTGACAGGCTTGCGGAGGCTCATCCATGATTTTTTATTTTTATTTTTTTGGTGAATGCGAGGACCTGTAGGCTGTTTGAAAAGTGAAGGAATGCGGTAAGACTTCCTGACTGCTGTGGGCGCACACAGAGGCAGCACTGCTGGCAGTTTCATGACTCTGGATCCACAAGCACACTGTGGATGTATAATGAAAGGTCTGCAGGTGCCTCCTCTCCACCTCCTTATTCCATGACATCTTTCTAATCCAGGCAGTGACAGCCTCTGTAGAAGCAATCTGAAAGAGTGCCATAGCAAATATTACTAACTGTATTACTCATTAACCACAAAATCAATATTTGTTCATTCGAATAACAATATGGAGAAATTGTGCAGCACTACATTTGCTGGTGTCACAAAATTGCATTAGAGGATTACAGCATATATCTTGCTGTGCTGGAATGGTGTTTGGGCCGGGATAATGTCACGGAAGTTGTGCATATGGAGTTCACCATATGTTTGGCACCAGTGTGTTGAACTGAAATAAAGGGCAAGTCATCGTCAGAGAATATTGGAGCTGGTCTGTTAGTTAGTATACAGTATGATAAAAAATATATTTCAGTTTGATCTTGATTCTAGTGCTATTAAAGGGGAAGTGTGTCGTTTTTTCCAAGTTTAACCCTTGTTAACCCTTGACATTTTTGTCTTTTTCATTTTTGCATTTTTAATCATTTTGGCTGTATTACTGCTAAAAGCATACATTTTGTCAAAGGTGTGTATTTTTGGGGGAAGTTTGATATTTCAACCTCAGTCCTATAATACATCTATAATACACTGTGTACACAAAATAGTTACACTCAGGACCTTAAAATTGTATGAAAATGAATCCCATTAAAACAGCTACTGTATATTTGATCCCAATTCCATTAAAGCATAAAATCAAGTATTCTATGATATTATGGTTTCATTCCTGAGCCCAGGCTACAAAATGTAAAATTTTCAATCAGATGGTGCCATTTTTCGCATGTTTAGCCTATGGAGTAAATAATATTTTTGTTGTTGTTTTATTTTTTTTCATAAAAAAAGGCTCTAACAGTCGCATTATATAAACAAACTGGCATTTAAAGGGTTAAAATCCTGAAAATGAATGAATATTTGGTTATGTTCAGGACTGAGGTTGGTTAAAAAATTAACTAATTGAAAGTGGAAAATAATATTAATAAATAATTTTTGTAATCTATGGACCTCTAAGTTACTTTTTAAAATTGACGCACAAGGGTTAAATACATTATATGCATGGAACACGGCTTGTGTGTCCAGGTTAATGCATAAGTAAAGTTCAATTATGCTTTTGAAGAGTGCACATGTGCGTGCATGCTCAAGTGCGTTTTGGAAACTAGCGCTGTATTAACGCACAGGTTTACTGGGGTTTATGTCCTGGGGCCCGTGGCTGTAGGGGGGCCTCGAACTCCCAGGTGAAGGGGCCCGGTTGAGGCATCCGCCACAGTATTCTCTGTCAGCATTCACAGGAGGATGCATATGTAAACACGTTCAGCGGGAGGTGCTGATGTAAACACAGAGACTGTGCACAACTGATATAACCATCCATGTAGCACATGGTCATAGAGTGACAACGTTCCCCTGTCTGACGACTACCAGAGCTAAGCAAAACGGCAAGCCCCAGAGTACCTTAATGCAGCCCTGGGGGGGACCCCGTAGTCTGTCGTATTACACAGTGCAAACCACTTTCGTGCCTTCAGCAGCTTTCATGCATTAAACAGCTTTTCTTATGTAAATGATCTCTTATAATTTGATATCTGCAGAAGTTATTACTCCACCCTCTTCATATTGTCATTAACAACAGCTCTATACTGTTGAACCAATGTGGTTCAAACAACGGATGTAGTTACTACGGTTTCTGGAAACAGTCATGAGTTCTTTTCTCCAATGACACATCATACTATGGTGGTTAAGCAGTGAGTTAGGTTGTTATACAGGAAATCCACCTCAGCCCAATACAGCAACATTGGCACAACCAATGGAGTGAGTTTGGGGCACTTTCCAATAGACAGTGTTTGGGAATGTGTATTTTTGCAATTTTGTTGGTTTTTTAATGTCTTTAGTTTTAGTTTTCAGTGTGTGGAATGACAGACAAAATGAAAAAAAGCTATATTTTCTGGCAGCAATCAGTGTGATGCTCTAGTTGATTAAATAGTTTCTGTCTTAATGTGTGTTTTTGAGAAATTCTTCCCAAAAAAATAAATAAAAATAGACAGAAATGATGTTGTTAATGTGAATGCGCCTTGAAACAGCTTATTTAAACTGATGTGTTCGACCAAAACAAACTATTTACGTTCAGTCCCTATGTAAGGTCATTGAGTATGACCACAATATGTCATCTTTCAAACAATTCTGGTGTATTTAACCATATTTAACAATTTAATGATCCACATAATCAGCAACTAAGGGCTAAATCCTAAAATCAACACATTTAGGGGCAAATTGTATGGAAACCAGCTAGGGCTTCATCAAACCAGTCAGCATAAATCTTCACAAGTAGACATGCTGTGGTTGCAGTGGATTGGGAATTAATTCGTCAATATTCACTTGATGTGCAGCCATTTAACAGTCATTTTTTATGTTTACTGGATCATTACATGTCCTTTCTTTGCCATCAGGGCTTCGACAGTCAGGTTGACTTCAGAGCTCCACCATATGTTCCAGAATTATGCAAAGCTTGGATGCTTCTCATTACCTCTGTGATTCAGCTCAAAGTGATTTATTCTAGTTTTCTCATCACAGCCAAACACTGTGAAGTTAAGAAGCTCCCATGAGTCTTATTTATGAATTGCTCACTTCCCATGGAAGCTGCTTAAAGTTGCCAAAATCCCCAGAGAGTGACATGAAAAATTGTGCTGTTGCCTCCTTTAATGTTTTCCAGCTGGAATGGCAACCATCAGGAAAAATATGTATGGCTTAATCTTAAAAGCATGAGATCTATTTTTTTTCTGAAAGGGGTGGAATTGATAGTAGATTTTTCGGAAGAATGCTAGGTGTTATGTGTGGTTGCTAGGGCATTGCTATGCAGTTGCTTGTTACATATCAAAGTTTAATACTTAGGATTAAAAAACATTGCAAACGAAGCAATCAAAATAAAGACAGTACAATATAAAACAATTTATACATAGTTGATTAAAAGTATAAAAACAATATATTTTAAGTTATATTTAATTAGCTTAAGAGGACCGACTTCATTACATCATTTGCAATGGTTTATGGAAGTAGGTGGTTGCTGTTTCTTGATTTGTATCAGTGATTTCTCTTATTGGTGGATCTCTTTCCAGGATTCTTGGTAGTGTAGTTTTTCACCAGGAATTGTCCTTAAAGCTGAAGTATTTTTTATTTTTTGGTTAAAATACTTTCTCCTATCCCATCTTAAAATGCAGAGCCAACTATAATTAGGCCATTCATAGATTCATTTTCTCAAAAACTGTAAGCATTGTCTTTCTGCGGCGCTATGAAAATTGCTCTGTTTATTTTATGCGACCCACTTAGACCTGCCCCAACAACGTTACTCAACCATTGGTGTGAGTTGGGGGCGGGACTATCTCTTTGTTTGACCAACGGCAGACGGGGTGGGGGCATATTCAGAAAGCTGTTTTGAAAAAGTTTATTTTTGCAATTCTGTTTGGTGGTACTAGTGGCACAGAAATGACATACTTCAGCTTTAACATGTTTTTTTTATTAAACTGAAATCACACTGGCTTCTACAGAAATATATACAGTATAAGCTAATAACTTAAGCTTGTAGCTCCTAGTAGGTCTGTGTTAAAAGGTTTATAAGTTATTGTTAGAATAATCAATTTCTCTAATTAGAAAATGAATGGTATTTTTACTTACGGAAACCAACTGTGAAGCTTGCCGTAGCCAGCACCACTAATAAACTCTTGGAATCTCTTGGATTCTACCAAAGAATATTCACACGAGACACATTCATTGCTCACATTAGCTCACCAATCTTTGTATTAAATGTTTTCCCCTGAAATCCCCCTTTGTATTGATCTCCTCTGATGGTCCTTAGGCATGGTATTCAAAGTTTTTCCTAATGTGATATACATTACTGACAGCCAAATCACCGGACACGTTTTTCTCCCTTCTATACCACGGGAGCATCCTTGATGAGATTGTCGCCCACACAAAGCCCTGCTTTCTGCATTGCAGGAGCGGTGCCATATATGTGACAGACAGCTTTATAGAGGCACTGCTTTGTGAACCCAGTGCTTGAGCAGAATACATGAGGAAACTGTCTACTTGAGACTCTGCTATAGGACAGAAAGTGTCACTTCAATACCTATCCCATGGTTTTTGAAGGCTAGGTTCTGTCAAATTTTCAGCATGGCTTTATTTTATCAGCCCTCTTTTCACAACAGCTCTCAGAATCGCAAAATCTCCCAGTTTCGAGTGGTGGTTGGCCAAAATGGGTTTTTCAATAACCGATACTGTTGTCTAGAGAACAAGGCGGCTGATGGCAATATAACAGTGGGGTTCAAAAGTCTGAGACCATTTTGAAAATCAGGGATTCAAACAACTCTTTCTCACGAGTCATTAAAAGTTGTAATAACGATACAAGATGAAAAAAATCGTACACAATTTTAAGTGTTGGCTCGTACAAAATCATTTGACTTTTATTCTTGCCATGTTATTAAGATTTTTACTAAGTCTAACTCAAACCTAAACCTAACCATGATTTTAATAGTAATCTAATGTTTGTGTACCACAGAAGAAAGAAAACACTGGGGTGTGGAACGAGACAAGGGAAGCGTGTACTCTACATTTGACATACATACTGTATGTATTGCATAAATATGGAATAAGGAACCAACTTTGTTCACAAATGTTTCCTTTAAGATAATGTGCTGGCTAGCTAAAATTTGTTGCCTGTATTGTATCAATTTCAAATTCTGTTGGTTGATTGGTTGGTCTCTACAGGAATAAAAGTCCTACTTTGATTTTAGGATTTTGCCATCTTGTACTAATTATTACGAGTTGTCTGACTCAGAGACTTTAGTGGATTTAAAATCCAATTTTGACCGGGAAGATTTTTTTTTAATTTCAAACATAAACTGTTCCAAAATGAAGATTTGTTTCCCTGTCTCAACATCGGGACTCCTATTCTGAGGTCTCCAGAACCGACTGGATCCAGCACCATTCCTGCTTTGTGTTGGACTCCACTGCTCGGGTCGCTGAATGACAATGACTAAATGCAGCCGGTGCCAGCCAAACATCACTTCAGACTTCAGAGGATGAACTGATACCAACTCCAATCATAAGACATGGGATACTTCATATTCCATTGTCTGAACCTTGTATTTAGGATGGACCACACCGAACCTCACCGAAATTACCAGCCAGGTTGAACTGCGTTTCACATCCCTGATCTCTGCCTACATCACCTCAGTCTATTGATGGACTACATTCTTGAAATCGAATGCATAGACTAACAATTGCCAACAAAAGCCTTCATCAGCCAATTAACAAGGACAAATGCATCTATGTGAATTTCTTCAGTTAATCCAGACTGGACTTCAAAGACATTAATTAATTAAATTAATTAATTTAATTCAACAATTAAATTTTTTGAATATAATAAGAAAAATACAAATTGATGCATTCTCACTATTTATCTCAGACATTTGGACCCCACTATATGTGAACCTATTTTAGAAAATTTAGTCAATTCCCTAAAATTGTTCAATGAAAACAGAAAGTGTGCATTATCCATTGCCATTACTGATAGATATTGGAACTGATTTAAGAAGGAACAACCTCTTGTGTTTATTGCACAAGCAGACACAGTTATCAGCAAACTCTTAAAAGACAAATATTGACTGATTATCGGTCCATTGCTAAATTGGAGGCCATGATAACAGCACCTCATCTCTCAGAAGGGGATTTCTTCTTCCCCAGTATGTGTATAACATATAAGTATGATATTCCCTCATCACTGTTGATGTTGCCTTCTCCCTCAAAACAAAGTGCTCTTAATTGGGAGTGTAGTATAATTTCAGAGCCTTTGGGAGCTGTGGAAGCTGAGCTGATGAGGCTCATTCAGAAAGAGGACTGGGCTCTCAGCCCGTAATGAGAGAGACGCTTTGAAATGAAAACAGTGTCTGTCTGGTAATCAACAGCGTGAATGAATTACATTAATTGTGTTGTTGCGGCTGACACCTTTTCCTCTGTACATAGTTTAGGATTAATAAAAATAGAAACAAATAATAAACAAACAATTGTTACCATAGAGTAAGAGTAGAGCTTTAAAAATGTATGTGGATAGCATAGCTCAGAACATTTTGTTTGGAAATAATCTGATGAGAAATTTAAGTTGTTCTATTGTATGGAAAAAAGATGCAATGAAAGTGAATGGAGACTGAGGCTAAAATTCTGCCTAACGTCTCCTTTTGTGTTCCAGGAAGAAAGAAAGTCATACAGAATGATGACTATTTCATTTTTGGTTGTGTAAAATCACGACCCGTCCCCACCCTCTACCCTGTCCTTCCTCGTTCTCTTAGGCTGGGGAGCCCCCCCACTCTTTCCCTGGGGGAGGGCATGCCTTATGCCCCGTCTGCCGGCAGGTCATCCCCACCTTCCTGAATCTGGGAGGGGACAGGAGGAGGGAAACAATAATGATAAATAGGGGGGTACTCCCTGTAACAGTGCAGTACCCCCAACAAAAAAACCAGTAAAATTTAAAGAGAGGGAAAAGGCCAACACGGAGTGGCAGTGGGAGAGAGAGAGAAGAGAGAAAGAAAAAAAAAATTCACTTACTCGCCGGTTCTCCAATATGCCTTAGCTTGGTTCCCGGCCACTCCTCCGCCCTCTAACGGACGACAGCCGCACCTCCTCGGTTGGATTGGAGGCAGTCCTCCAGCCCCTGGTGGACGGAATGCCCCGCCGCGTTCTCGGGGAACAGAAGGGGTCTCCCCCGCCCCTGGCAGCGGTTCTCCTGCTCCAGGCGGTCGGCAGTGAGCTCCTCCCCGCTCGGGGTCGGCGGTCTCAGACCCCGCCGTGTTTCAGCGGCTGGTAGGGGTCTCCTCCGCCCCTGGCAGCGGCCCTGACCGCTTCAGGCGGTCGGTTAGGACCCTCTTCTCCCCTCGCGGTTGGCAGCTATTCCTCCGCTACCAGGCGGCCGGGCTCCTCCGTCCCCCGGAAGATGGCCGCGGCTGCTAGAGAACTCCACTACGGCGTATCCCTCCTCCGTCCTAGGTTTTCGGCACCAGTGTAAAGCAGATTATACAGGACAGGAGGAGGCGAGAACCGGCTTAACATTATAAATAATAGTTTAATGAAGAAATAGACCAAATGATTCAAACACACACATAGGACGGACAGCTGCCCGTAAACGTTCTCTCTCTGTCGCACAACTGTCCACAGTCGACCTTTATCCCTCTCGGAGGCTTGATTAGCCTGATAAGGGACCGGGTGTGTAAAATCACGACCTGGCCCCGCCCTCTACCTTGTCACAGATATTTAGGTTATTTTCCTTTAAGGAAATTACTAAAGCATAAGACTAAACAGTATTATAGATCTGTGGAAACTTAATAGAGGCCATATACATTGTGATTCTTATCTTTCTGCAGCAGGAGTAGAGATGTTCATCAGACACTATCATCAGCAGTTTTAATTGTGTAAAGCAGCTAGTAAGATCTATTAAAAGTGAGACTTTGGCAATTTCCATGCTGGCAACCTTTGAAGCTTTTGAAGTTATATATATTTTATGTTTCACAACAGTATACAGCATCCAAGAACTCTGAGAGTCTAATTAGAGTTTTTGAAGCATTGTATTCAGGACACAGGAACAGAATTGTTTATTTATTTTGTATAAATTAAAACAAAAACAACAACAACCTAGTCTCATGACAACTCATAACAATTTGTATGAGATGGCAAAATCATAGGATATTTTAAGACTTGGCTTGTACGAAAAGGTACGACTGTTATTTCAAATAGGTACAATGCAGCAGATACAAGGCAACAAATGTTAGCTATCTGACACTTTACTTTAATATAGGACACATATAATGTTACTCATTCCATATTTATTTATGCAGTAAAATAATTGGTGTATGTGTATGATATGTGATGTGTAACATGCTTCTCTCATCTTGTTCTGACGTTTTCTTTCTTTCTTGGTACACAAACGTTATTGTGGCAGGGCGGAGGGAGGGGCCGGGTCGTGATCCTACACACCCGGTCCCGTATTAGGCTAATCAAGCCTCCGTGAGGGATAAAGGTCGACTGCAGAGGATCGTGCGGGAGAGAGAGATAGTTTACGGACATGTCCGTCATATAAAATTTCCTTATAGATGTATGGAACTTTCACCTATTTGTAGGCTATATTGATTTATTGTAATTTATTTTAATGTTTGAATTTGCATTTAATATTCGCTGCAAAATGTGTGCTTGACATTTCACAATAAAAGAATAATGTTATACATGCACAGACATAAACGAAAATTCTGTTTCAGCAGATATTAATGCCAAAAATACCAGGGGAAACCACAGTTAACAAAATATCCCACATTTAATGTAGCCTACAAATTCAGCTTCATCTGGTAGAAAAAAGACATAAAATAATAATTTAAATAAATAATGATTGAATAATAATAAAAATAACAATAATAATAATTTTTTATATTAACTATTATTATTATTATTATTAGGCTATTATTATGAATATAGGCATATATGAGGCATATTTTCTTTATAGAAACAATACATTTAAAAATGGGTGTTTCGTTTAGATTTGACAAAAACTACCGGTTTAAGCCCTACCCACATCCAGTTCTATCCGAATACAGTTCAGTTTGTCAAAGGAACTGGAACAGATACAGATAATGGCTTCACTGCACACCCTTAGTCTTTATAACCCTTCATGAAAATTTAACAATTTGTTTCACCTCTGAAATTACTCCTTTTCGTCTACTGGTTAATGTTAACCAATTCAAGAAATTTCATGTTGACCCGCTGAAATGGTGTACACAAAAGGTGTAGGTATAGGTAATATATGTTCTTGGCTGGCAGTCTGCTTTTGTGGTTGTCTTTAAGACGTCTTTCGTCCTGAAAACATTGAGGTGAGTTGAGCTGAAGCTCTTCACTCTTAAAGAGCAAAAACAAATAACAAAGATATAATAAAGGCAAAGTTTGATGGACAAGCAATGAGTAAACACATGCTCTACAGTCCCCCTCTGCCACCAGTAGTGAGTTTTCCACTAGCCTTGGAGTGGCTGTTTATTTTTCTTGATTATGATTGATGACCTTATAACTGTCCCTACCTACCCATCAACTGCAGTGTTGCAGCTTTTTTCTGCAGCCTTGGCTGTCAAAGAGGCATTCTGGGAGCTGAAAACACATCTAATAGACCTGCTTCATGTGGGGAATCTTGCTCAACATGACTGTAAATGCTTTTACCGTGCTGAAAAGACCAGTTTAGACAGGCTTACATTTTCATGGACCAGGCTGGTTTACGCTTGTTTGTTTTGGCCTCAGTCATCATTCACTTTCAATGCATTCTTTTTCCATTCAAACATGGTGGTGACCAACAAAAAGTAACTACTTTGCATTCTTAAATGTGTCATTACACAGTTGATAACACAATGCAATTGCAAATTGCATTCTCGGCATTGCCACGAGGGGCGCTGACGAGTTTGAATTTGCGTAAAAGTTTTTTTAATTTTCTCTTTCAGGTCAACTACTATCATGGCTGAGAAACTTGCTGAGCAAGTCAGTTGCTATGTTTCCATCCAAGTTGTAAATTAAATTTATGCAAAAAACAGTGTCACTGTGGAGATGAGGGCGTGGTCGTGTGTCTGTACGTGGGAGAGGGAGAGCGGTAAGTCTCGTCACCTGGGCTGTCATTATCATTAAAGGTTTAGTTCACCCAAAAATGAAAATTATCCCATAATTTACTCACCCTCAAGCCATCCTAGGTGTACATGAATTTCTTCTTTCAGCCAAACACAATCGGAGATATATTATAACATATCCTGGCTCTTCCATGCTTTATAATCGGAATGAATGGTACCTTAGATTTTGAAACCCAAAAAAAGCGCATCCATCCATCAAAAAAGTAATCCATACAGCTCCAGGGGGTTAATAACGGTCTTCTGCAGCAAAGCGAGACATTTTTGTAAGAAAAATATCCATATTTACAACTTTATAAACTATAATAATTGGCCGACCGGTACCGCCATCGAGTTCCAGACTATGATGTAGGCGTAGCGTAAGCTCCGGTGAATAGTGACGAACGAGGATGCCTGTGAACACGCTGACGGCCGTTACTGGAAGCCAGTGATTATAGTTTATTAAGTTAGAAATATGGATATTTTTCTAACAAAAATGCATCGCTTCATTTCAGAATGCCTTTATTAACCCTCTGGAGCCATATGATTACTTTTTTGATGGATGGATGTGCTTTTTTGGGCTTCAAAATCAAAGTACCATTCACTCCCATTATAAAGCTTGGAAGAGCCAGGATATTTTTTTATATATCTCCGATTGTGTTTGGCTGAAAGAAGAAAGACATATACTCCTAGGATGGCTTGAGGGTGAGTAAATTATGGGATCATTTTCATTTTTGGGTTAACTAACCCTTTAACACCTGTCTCTTGTTGATGAGGGAGACCTGAAAAGGCAGACTAGCGCATCAGTCGGCAGAAGGAGAGACCAGAGAGATAGCCAGCTGTGTGTGTGTGTTTTCTAAGATTGAACTCTCACTGAATTACGTGTGTGTTTATATTTGGCCGCAAAGAGCCCTTTTTATTTATGTTTGCTGATGCTAAAGGAGTAATAAAAGTACTCACATTGACTGTTTCCGCTCCCTCCTGACTCGTCCATTTGCCCTGAAATACGAACGCTGTTACAATTGCAAAAACAATATGCGAATAAAGCTCAGTTTCCATCCCATGTGTTCAAAAGAACAAAATCATCACTTCCGGAGAAATTGTAGCTACTGTGACTCTTTTACTAATAAAATACTCAAAGTTTAAAGCACAAAGGCAAAACACTGTAAAGAACTCCGTCTAATGTCTGGGAGCGACAACGCATCTCACAGTGCTTTCGTTCCAACTTCCTTATGTCTTTGCTGTGTGAATCTATAATATATTTTTCAAAAGTGTCAATTAATCTGCTCTTTGGCACAGTTCGTAGTTTTTATTTGACTCTATACAAGGTTTGGATTTTCTATACACAGTTATTTCAGGATGACCAGAGCAACATTTCAGTTGCAGTGTTTGGTCTGCTTGTTAGTCCAGTTATAAGCAAGTTATTTAGTCACATTACTTTTTTAATGCACATCTTGTATTCCTAATAAAATCAATAGGAGTTTATTCGGTACTGTATGTATGTTTCCATCATAGTTTATACACATTTCTTCTTATTGAATAAAACATTTATCCACCTCAAGCGAACGTATACTTTTTTAAGCACATATCGGAGACTTTATTTGCATCTTGTTGTTTCCATCCAGCAGTTTTTATGCAATATCCCTAAATATGCATAAAAATATGTGGATTGAACCCCAGCTAGTGAAACTGCAGTGCATTTGCAAGCATGTGTATTTGTGTATTTGTGTAATCTATGTTTCTGGCTTTATGTGACCCCCCCCCCCCCCAAAACAGGAAAATCACACACTTTATTGTACATAAGCCCCATTAGAGGTGAAATGAGGCACCATTAGGGGGAAATTAAGACATGACAGAAATATAGGACACAATTAGCTTTTCATATTTCACTTGAGGATTTTTTTTGCTGTTTTATTGAAGGATCATTCTAAATTACACAGATTTCTGTCAGTGTGAAGCCCTTTCATTCTCCCACAGAGGCTCGCTTCACTAATACACGCGTCACATGAAATGCCTGCTCTGAGGCGCTGGAAATGAGGCAGCACTAATACATTCCCTCTCAGCAGTGGGAGAGTACGTGTATGTTAATGAGAGAGAATGAAATTCCTATGAGTTGCTTTTCTCTTGTCTTTTTGAGCAGGACTTGGGTAGCACGGGAGGACCACCTAGGAATTGGAAGGGAATTGGGATCGCCTTGGTGGTTATACTGGGGGTCATGTCCCTGGTCACCCTCTCCATTATTATGCTCACCCCTGGTAAGGAGGATGCCAAAGGACTGAAGGAAAATAAAATAGATGAGATGGGTGATTAAATGGAAGCCAGGGTGAAGGAGAGAAAGAGGGAACATATAAGTAGGAAAAGAGAAAAACAACAGAAGATTATAGAGAGCTTGTGGGAGAGCAGGAAGGCTAATATATGAGACATCCATTGACAAAAACAAATACAAAAGGACATTCAGAAACAATGAAACAAAGCCAGCCAGACAGCCTGCTCCATTAAAAGACCTCATGAAATTGTTTGATGAGCAGTTTTCTTTCCTGTGTTGATGTAAATTGAAACAGAGAGGTTGAGTGATATACATTGGAGGGCTTGTTTTTTCTTCTTCTTGTAAATAGCCAATAGGCTTTATTTACATCACAGTCATGAACCATGATTTTTACTTGCTAGTCAGTTTTAAATGGTATCAGGGGGAGGGACATTCTCGTTCCAGAGAGCGTTTGATTGGACAAAAATATGTGTTGCAAAGGGAGTCAAACATTTGTTTTGCAGAAGAGTAAGTTTTGGATGAGAAGAGAAAGGCTGTAAATGTAAATGTGTACATACAGAGCTGTGCAAAAGTCTTAGACACATAAGATGTTTTACAAAAACATTAAACATTAAATTGGTTATTTAAATCTTCAGCTTTAGTGTGTTAATAGGAAATAAAAATGTTAGACTCCAAAACATTCCCATTGCAAATAGAAGAACAGGGACCACTGCAACAGATAGCCTGGCCCCCACAGAGCATTGATTCAGTCTGGGATTACATGAAGACACTAAAGAAATTGAGAATATAGATAAACTGGGATTAATTCTAATATGTATTTAATACTTATTAATACTATTTATGGCATTATGTTTTAAGAAATCCTCTATATGCAAAATATTTCACAAATGCCTAAACATTTTGCGCAATACTCTATGTACCAGCTAAAAGTTTGTTAACTTTTAAAAGTACACTAGAATGTACTAGTGGCTTCAAAGATATAATAGACATGGATAAAAGCCAGAAAACAATTTTGATATCACAAGGTCTTTAAAGGTGAATTGTGTAATTTTTACGCCACTAGCGTCACCAAACAAAATAAAAAAAAAATATTTATGACTGTTTTCAATCAGGTTTTCTAAACACTCCTCCAGTGCTTCATTGGTCAGAAAAACAGTTAGTTCCACCCCACATTCAAGATATTGATGAGCCAATGTTATGTCAGATTGTTTTAAAGTGCCACAGAGCTAAGCTGTTTACAATTTTCAGTCAATGTACAAAATGGCTTACTCATAGTTGTTGCATATCATAGTTCGCCCAAAAATTTAAATTCTCTCATCATTTAATCACCCTCATGCCATCCCAGATGTGTATGAATTTCTTTCTTCTGCAGAACACAAACAAAGATTTTTAAAAGGATATCTGAGCTCTGTTGGATATTACAATGCATGTGAATGATGACCAGCTTATTTAAACACCAAAATCCAGATCTTTAATACATATCTTCAGAAATAATATTATAGGTGTGGATGAGAAACAGGTTTTTTTCTATAAATCTCCATTTTCACTTTCACATTCTTTGTCAGGAGATTTATAGTAAAAAAAAAGACTTAAATATTGATTTGGTTCTCAGAGAAGCTTAACATATCTCTTCTGAAGACATGGATTTATCCACTGGAGTCTTATGTATTACTTTTATGTGACCTTTATGTGACATTTGGAGTTTCAAATGTCTGGTCATCATTCACTTGTATTGTAAGGACCTACAGAGCTGAGATATTCATCTACAAATCTTTGTTCGTGTTCTGCAGAAGAAAGTAAGTCATACACATCTGGGATGGTTTGAGGTTGAGTAAATGATGAGAGAATTTGAATTTTTTTGGTGAACTATCCCTTCAAGGTGGGATACTAGAAAGTTGTGTTTTAACATAAAAAACACTTCACCCTTAAAGATTTTGTCTTCAGACTTATCTGATCCTTATATAAATGGAACATTGTGATTGAGATGAAAGAGGACTCTTTGATATTCTTGTTACAGACAGGGTTTGTCCTCTAGGTTGTTTTTGTCCTTAACTGACTGTCTAATCTTGTATTTCAGACGAATCTCATCTCCTGCTGCTGTCTCGTCTCACTTTGGAGAACCTGGAAAGTGAAGATTTCAAAATTCACGACCCATGTGCAACGTGGCTAAATGGTGAAACCTCTGCATTGTACATACTGCATTTCAGTTAATGGATGCTGTAACTGGTACCAGTTAATTGACCCGATTTACGAATGCCTCCTACACACTACACGACTTTCAAAGACGTCGGATCATGTTACCGTTCATATTACACAACTGTCTGTCTTGTCATGGGAGTCGTAGCATTTTCAAATTACGTGACGAATCGGCGACAGGGGTGGACACATTACAAAACATTTCACTATTGACGAATCCCCGATGAAATTACGTTTCACAACAGAGTACATGCGAGAAGTGATATGAGATACGAAAACAAATGCATGATCATGTGTTATGCATTTCAGAATATGACGTTTATGTTTTTAATTATATATTTTATTGGTTACAATATGAAAAAGTACCTCCTACTGAAAAACCTATTTGCTTACCTGACTGTCCAAGACAATTGGCAATTTCTCTCCACCCAGTTGTGTTACAGTTCAGATGAAACATCAAATGCCAATGTTCCACTAATTTTTCCTCCATTTCTTCGGTCCAATGAGATTTTCTTGATATCGTAGCCATGCTAGTTGATGTTCAGTTTCAGGTACATCAGGACTCCTCCCACTGAAACTTCCCGTGCCCCGTTCCTTGCTCTCTCATTGGCTGTAGGCCAACGCTGCAGTTGTATTCAGTCAAAACATATTTCACATTGCACAATTTGGAATCGCAGACGGGTCCAGATATTTAACATTCTAGATATCTCGCTGACATCGGCGACGCTTATGCGCTTCTCTCAAATCGCGTCTTTGATAGTTCACACATTGCGTTCGTTGCTCACAGGAACGAGCTCTGATTTGCCTACAAAACTGTCGGCGAGTGTAAATCGGGCTCAAAATCGTGTAGTGTAAACTCGGCATAAGAAAGTAAATGGCCTTAAAATTTATTTAATGTTGTGTTTAACTTGTGACACTAACATTATTCTGTATATGTTGAAAGTTGAAATAGACTTGGCCTAGTTTGAAATTTAAGCTTTGGTTGTTAATCTCTGTTTCTTTCAGAGCATGAGGTATCACTATGCACTCGGGAGGGTCACATTCAAATCCATGATCTCAACACCAATCTAACCACCACACTGCTGGACAACAGCACCCTGGTAGGTGTATGCTGATGTACACATGCACGTATTTATCCACAGATAAACTTAACATACTTAATAAAGTCCATATTTAGTCTTGTCCTCATCTTAAACCTCTGACCACCAGCGTAGTGCAGCGCTCTGCAGAATGACAACCCCCATGAGGCATGTGATCAAGACAAGATATACAACTCCATTAGCTCAATTCTTAAGGAGCCTGACAAAGGGATCACTAGTAGGGTGGAGAAAGACTGAGAGAGAGAGGTTATGTAAAGGTTGCTAAAAGTCTTGTAGAAACAATCAGAATGATATAAAGTGAGCAAAGAAACAGCAAATAGTGTCCTGTGGCTCTGGTACTTAAAGCTTTTTATTGTATTCTCTTTTTTCTACGCTTCTCCCCAGTTGATCCCGTAGCATATGTCTTCAAAGAGACTGTTTTAGCAGGGCAACCCTTTGAACGCTCGAGCTGGGTGATGCTGAGAAACATATATGGGTCATTGCCTTAGATGCTCAATACAATGTTGTCTAGATTGCAGAGATTTCTCTTCTAAAGCCCCTTTACACACTGTCAACACTGTTATACTCACACTGCCTCCATGTCCCAACAACACAGTTTATTCATTGTGTGCGCACAATGGATTCACAGATTTGTAAATCGTTTTTAAGGTACATTCTGAGTTCATTATTGGTTAAGCTCGATTTGAGTCAAAATTATTTTCTGTTGCGAAATAGAGCTTGCCTCTCAAATATGTTTATAATGATGCACTTACAATGAAAGACTCTGGTACAAGGCATTGCACTGTGATAAAAAGACACTGTTTTGAAAGTATAGTCACAAGACTTTATGCGTCATCTTAACATGAGACGAATGTGATACAATCCTTGTCTGTGTAAAGTTACATCCAGTTTTTCAACTCTTGGCATGACCATGTTCATTAAATATAGTGCATTTGGCATAATATGCACAGTGATACTAGTAAGGGAGTGCTTTCCTGAAGGCAACTCCACCGACAGGAATTATGTTCGTAACACAATCAGAAGTTCATACGCCTAACAACAGTTAAGTAGTCCCACAAATAAAAGGACAATTGAAACAACTTTACAACTCAAGAAACACCTTTTTTATTTTTAGAAAAATGTATATAAGAGTGTTAACAAATGTTGTTTTTGTTTGGTTTTGTCTCGTTTTTTGTTTTGTTTTCCATCTCGTTTCTTGTTTTGTTTTGTTTTGTTTGTTTTGTTTTGTTTTGTTTTATTTTGCAAACTGAAAGACAGTATAGCTCAGATCTATCTTTGAACCATAGGCGGAAATCGCGGGGGGGTGGGACAACCCCATCTGAGGGTTGTCCCCCCTAAAATATCATTAAAATATGTGTATTGTAAATAATATAATGATATATTCTTAAAATAATTGTTTAAGAAATAAAATAATACAAATGCAAACGGGGCAACAACAAAAAAAAACCTTGGTGTCCCCTTCAAAAATTGCTCTTGAGAATTGTTATGTTTATTGCCCCCCCCAACATTTTGATGAAATTTTCGCCCCTGCTTTGAACCCAACATAAGATCAACAGTCAAGTTTGTTTCTAAGTATAAAATACATATTGGTATTGGTTCTTGTTTTAGGATCTGAAATCCATGAGATTCCAGGTTTCCGCTGATAAGAAGTTCATCCTGATGGCCTACGATATCCACCATGTGAGTAATATAAACAGAAATGCACAGAGAAGCTGTCATGCCCACATGGTTCCTTCATTACCTGTTAGGATTTTGGAAGAAAACTAAAATGTTCATAATGATTTTCTTTTAATGTTTTGGGTTTTCATAGTCAATGCAAACACACAAACACATACAAATGTTTAGTAATGCTTTTTAAATCATGTATACTGTGGATAGACTTCTATTGTTATTACATTTCTGGTGCTTGATAAGGCAAGCATCACTATTACTATTGCTCAATTACTAGCACTGGTAACTATTACCTTCTAAACAATAAAAAAATTCATACAAATCTGATAGTCTTACATTGAAGGAGAGAGCTAAGCTTATGGACCAGCATATCACAGAGACTTGGTGGTGAGCTCTTTAAAATTAAGGCAGTATGCAACCGCCTTGCAACCAGATTGCAATGCCCTAGTAATGCTGAATATCGACAGTAATTTCTGCAGCTTGTTCAACACTGAAAGCTGCTCCTTTTAATAGCAAACCTGAAAGGAATAGAATATTCAAATGCAGAGGATGTGGGGTTTATAGAATTAAGAAGGAGGGATACTAGGGAGAGGAGAGGAGAGAGAGAAGAGAAGAGAACAGAAGAGGAGAGTAGAGAGAGAAGAGAAGAGAAGAGGAGAGTAGAGAGAGAAGAGAAGAGAACAGAAGAGGAGAGGAGAGTAGAGAGAGAAGAGAAGAGGAGAGTAGAGAGAGAAGAGGAGAGGAGAGTAGAGAGAGAAGAGGAGAGTAGAGAGGTTGTTTCGGCTATAAATTGTAATGAGATTCACACTTTGTGATTACAGGAGGTTTTAGCAACAGAACTAAAGGGCTGAAAATACACAACTTGTAGACTATTTGTCTGAGTTACCATAGGAATCTGTAGTTAGAATCCCCTTGCCGACCTTCCACTTCAGAAATTATCATCTCTGCAGTAAACTGTTGTCTCTTCTCAAAAGAGAATGCTTTAGCAGAGTGCAGACATGAGTAACAGAGAAGAGAACCAAGCTGAAAACACTGACATATTAGAATCCATACATATCTGTACATACATCTCTCTCTCTCTCTCTCTCTCTCTCTCTCTCTCTCTCTCTCTCTCTCTCTCTCTCTCTCTCTCTCTCTCATTTTTATCTCCACTTGGGATTTTGATTCTTTGTGTATTTATATGTATTCCGTATTGTGCATTTATCTCTAATCTCATGAAAACATATCCAAGACTGCATATCACTAGAAAATTAAAAGAAGACAAAAGTAAGATATTACATTTTGCATAAAGAAACTTGAGCCTGTTGAAGGACTATTAAGATTATTTGCACTGTGACAGTATTTTCATGACAATTAAGCACATTTTTCACTTTAAATTCTTATACCATAATGTGTTTTGCTTTCAATTTTTTTTGTTATTTCCATTAATATCAGAGGTGAATAAATTCATAATTGTGTGATACTGTTTTACAGTAAACAAAACGGCAACCCCAATACAACCATAATAGAATAGAATAGAATAGAATAGAATAGAATAGAATTGTGTCTTTTATTGCCACACAGCAAGTTGTAGGTACAGCTAGGTAGAATACATGGGATAAAGTGCACATGAGCAAATGTACAGTTACAGTAATATTTGTAAGACAATACAATATACAATACAGTACAAAAACACTGTTCAATATGCAATGAGATACAAGATACAATGTACAATGTACAAAAACCGTACAGAAATTGCAATAGATAAGATAGGTGCAGACAGATAACCGATGGGTAATGATTTTTTATATAAAAATTCTTAATTTAAAAAATATATCCTTATTTTCTATGCATTAAACTTTGTTATAAAATATCACAATGCAAAAAAAATAAAAAATAAATCATATTGTTTCTAAAACAAAAATTATTTTTCTTAATTTTAGGGCTAAATATAACCCAGACGTGTTCTTGGCAGGTTTTGTGACTTTCATATAATCATGCATTTATGAGAACTCACACAGGATAAATGACTCTAATCTGTGTGGTCACAACTGCAGGGAAACACTGGATTTCTAGGTAGAGACTCTTCCTAGTCTCTACCTCTATTCCTATATCTCTCGCTCTCCCGCATTTCCTCTTATCTCTAAAGAGTATGTGCTGACTGAGGCAGTTTGCAGCTCAAGCAACCAAACTGAGCACAGCTGCACTACACAGAAATCACACACACGCACAGAGAAAGTGAGTGAGAGTGAGAGAGAGAGAGAGAGAGTATGGGGACAGAAGAAGTGGAGGATAAAAACGATGCGATCTGCAGTCGCCCTAGGATCACCCTGTCCAATCGAAATCAATCACCGGAATGAGATGAATGGGGTGTGTAAGTGTGTATGTGTGAGTACAGTATGGGGAAAGAGATTAGAAAAGACACTGGAAAAGAGTAAAAGGGAAAGAAGCAGATTGGAAAATAGAAAATGACAGACGAGAATAGAGATGTGAAAATCTGAGGGAAGGAAGAAAATGGAAAAGGGAGAAAGCAACAGAGAAAGGAGCGTTTTAGAAAGAAAAGAGGGAGCAAATAAAATATATCTTGAGAGTGAAACAGAGAAGGAATGAGAGAAATTAAAACGGCAGGGACAGCATGAGGGATAGTCTGGGTAAAACCAAAAGATACCTAGAGAGATAAAGATATAAGAGAGCTTTGGAAAGAGTAAAATGCTGAGCTGGTTTAAAATGTAAGCAGAGAAATTTAAAGTTACACAAAAAAAAAATTTTCAACAAGAGGATGCCAGAATTTTAGCAAATGTTACGACTTAATTTGTACATTAATTTGTACGACTTATACATTAACCAATCACATACACTTCACAAAAATGCGATTGGAACCCGGAAGTGTAGCTTTCTTCCATATAACACATCAGGCCTTTTAACATTAATATTATGGTTCTGTTAATGCTCTAGATAGGGTTAGGTGTTACACTATATGGCTAGGTTTAGGGATGACGTTTGGGATAGGGGTTAAAGTTACCATAACACAGTTTTGGATTAACACGGAACATTGGGTACTACAAGGACACAAGGGAAACATCTCTCATTGGTGGGTGTATAACTCTGACAATGTTGTACAAATTAACTTTAACAAATTGGTACAAATTCGCCAATATCTCATGAGATAAGGTTGATTTTACCACAAAAGTACAGTGACGATATTACAGGTAAAACAGGATGACATTTTGGTGACTGTATATTTTACAGTTTCTAACTGTATATGGGTTGTTTACATTAAAAAATCTATATATATATTTCCAAAATATTAGTAACTACAGTCTTGACCAACACAAAATAGGCATCGTTTGAAACCTTAGAAGCTGTACTTACCAATGCATGCAGGTATAATGACAAAAACTGAACTTACATCCATTCATCCATCTTCTATAGCCACTTGTCCTATGCAGATAGTGCTGGAGCCTATCCCAGCTGTCTCGGCCAAAGGCAGGGAAACACCCTGGACAGGTGACCAGTCCATTACAAGGCCCAAAATGAACAAGTGCTTTGAAATTTGCAGACAAATCAGAAGTGTTCCATATTGATAATTTATAAAAAAAACAAATGCACTGTACATATTATTCCAATCAGTAAAAACATCAAACTGATCAAATAGACATGTGTCATATGTTGTTTGAAAGCTCCCAAAGAGTAAAATACAACCAGCCTACCAACAAAAATATCGCGAGTATTAGCTAAGTATAATTATTTGTCAATTATGTTGGTGTTGCCTATATGCCGTGTTTTGACTTATAACTTCACAAAAAATAAACAGAACATAAAATGTCACATACCATTATTTAGAGGAGGTGATTATCTTTCAAACTAACACAAGGTAATCAGAGGCATTAGATAATACGCACAATGTTACATATGGCCAACAGGAGATGGCAGCAAGTAAATGACACAGACTCAATGATTCAGACTATAGGAATGTTTTTTCCTATAGTCATATAGAAATATACATTGTTGTGTCTGCATGTGTAATTCGATTTTTATGTACAATTACTATGTTTTATTTGTTTGGAGAGACTTTTGGACAAATGGAGATGTTTTTGTACACTAGGATACATTTTTTTTGTAATGTTGTAACTTTTGATTGCTTTGTCGTATTAACACAAATTCCTTCTCAGATACAGTTGACATGATTGGGAACAAAACAAAAGCAGTTTTCATCGAGCTACCTTATTTACAGCAAGTTAGTGTTGGGGAAGCTACTTCTTAAGCTAGAAGATACTCATTACTTAAAATACAGTAGTTAAATAACAGTCAAAAAAGTAAAAAGTAGTTAGCTACACTCAAAGTTACTAACAAGAAGATCTAACTACATTGAATTTATAAAGCGGAAAATATTTTTTCATATATTTAAGGTATATTTTACTGTTTAAGATATGTTATACAGATTTTACTATTACATTTTAACATTCTTTTTTACAATAATTGTTTTTACTGGTTCAATTTTCACAAAGATTCAGAAATATAGAGACAAGGCAATTTTGAATTGGGCAATGCACTGGAGATTGAAAGCACAGAGGAAGACGTGTTGTGTTGAACATGAATGGAAAGATTTCAAAGTCAGAATCAGCACTACAGAAAGAATGGACAAGAAAAATAAAAAATTGGGGAGGCAAACTAGGGCAAATCTCACCAGTGCTGTGAACTTTTGGTTCTGAGGATTTTGTGGGCACAGAATAATCTGTGCAACTACAGCAATGTCACTATAATGCGGATCCCACATGAGCAATATTCTGTTTCCTCCATTTTCTGTATGATATTAATTTTGTGAATCCAAAAGACAGAGGCAGAATGGTTCCCTTTTGTAGGAACTGGAGCTGCGTGATCACATTGGGACATGCCCTGAGTGTCACATGGTCTGAAGCCATTGTACTATCATGACAGTTTATTGCCTGGGTGGGGCTTAAGTGACCCTCCAAGGGAGCTACATCATGGGCTCCATAACAGCACTCGCTTTGGCGCCATCGAGTCAGATTTTCTGTTCTTCAGTGCACGATTTTGTCTAAGCCTGTGTTTGTTCACCCTTCTCAGAGAGAATGCAGCTTTTACAGCTGTTATTTTCTGGTCCCAAAAAAAGACGGCTGTCTGTGTCTCATTCGAATGAAATATCAATTCAGAATGCTGACGCAGAAACAAATAGTGTCACAAGTGCAGCCAGGGGACTAGTTTGTGAGAGCGTTTGGGGCCGGGGTTGCCCTGGCAATGCTTAAGGTCTATGTTGCCGCATGCACGTATCAGTGGAGTCTCTGTCAGTAGACATTCTCTTGTCTCTCGTTTTATGCATGGGGTACTCAGGCTTAGAACTTTTGTCCCTTCTGCATTCCTTTATGGGATTTATCTGTAGAGGCGGTTTCGAGTGCTCTGTATGAGCCCTTGGCAACAGTCGCTGGCAAATTTCTGACTCTTAAAATGGCCCTGCTGGTAGCATTGGCATCATTTAAAAGGGTTGGTGATTTGCATGCCCTGTCGATCAATCCCTTATGTATGGATTTGGTGCCAGGGTGTTTAAGAGTGGTGTTAAGGCCTCATTTGGACTATTTGCCCAAGGTCGTTTCTACATCATTTCGGTCGCAGACTGTTCATTTTCAGGCTTTCTATCCTCCCCATTTGAGTCGGAGGAGCATGAAAGATTGCATATGCTTTGCCCAGTTCGGGCGCTGCAAGTTTATTCTGACCGTTTTAGCCAGTGGCATAGGTCAGAGCAAAGACTGTTTCTTTAGCTTACTCATGCAATTACATACCTTCGCCTTTGGGTATTTGAGGAGCATTCTACGAGGAGCATGGCATCCTCATGGGCTTTGGCTAGAGGTGCATCCTTGGAGGACATTTGTATGGTGGCAGGTTGGTCCTCTCTGCATACATTTGTTAGATTTTATAATTTGGATGAGGGTTTGACTCCTGCTGCCCAGGTTCTCTATTTTGGAACAGGAATAAACTCATAATTTTCTCTGTTTATTCAGATGCTTTAGCTCGCTTGTGCACCGCTATATGCTTGCCACATGGGCGTAGACATTTGGCAGCTACTGTTCGCATGGTGTGAATGTATATCATTCCCAATGCAATTACGCAGCTCGAGTTCCTACGAAAGGGAATGTCTCAGTTACCTGAAACATAACCCTGGTTCCCTGAGTGGAAACGAGACACTGCATAAGCTAGCCATGCTCTCTAGCAGCTGCATAGACTCATGCCTTCCTGCAGAAATTCTGACTCGATGGCTCCAAAGAGAGCACTTTTATGAAGCCTGTGACACAACTCACTAGGGGCGTCGCTTAAGTGCAACCAGCAAATATATTGGCGTGATTGTACAAGGGCTTCAGACCACGTGACACTCAGAGCATTTCCCAATGTGATTACGCAGCATCTTGTTCCCACTCAGGGAACCAGGGTTACGTTTCACATAACCAAGATGATTTGTGACTCCCACAACCGGAATACATAATAGAAAATATTCTTCTAAAACCCTTAAACCTTGACTCATTGATATTTCAGTTCCGTCACACACACACACACACACACACACACACACACACACACACACACACACACACACACACACACACACACACACACACACATGTTGTGTTTCCGTGTTTTATGGGGACTTTCCATAGACATAATGGTTTTTATACTGTACAAACTTTATATTCTATCCCCTAAACCTAACCCTCACAGAAAACTTTCTGCATTTTTACATTTTCAAAAAACATAATTTAGTATGATTTATAAGCTGTTTTCCTCATGGGGACCGACAAAATGTCCCCACTAGGTCAAAAAGTTCGGGTTTTACTATCCTTATGGGGACATTTGTTCCCCACAAAGTGATAAATACACGCTCACACACACACACACACACACACACACACACACACACACACACACACACACACACACACACACACACACACACACACACATACTTGTGTTTCTCTTTGTAACATTGAAATGTTAAGCAGAAATATTTCTTTTTTTGAAGGATTTTATAGCGGTACAACATCTGAATATTTGTCCATTAACTAAATAATTCTTTATAGGTGAAGTGAAACCCCAATCTGGTGCCATTGGTTGAGACAATGTTGCTTTTTCAGGCTGGTCAGGATGCTTAAACAAATTTCTGTTTTGATTTTACCACAGAGTTTACACTTTAGGGGAAGTCAACCTCTAAAAGGTTACCTATACTGTATTTGACTCTGCACATTAAACTGGGATAAGAGAAAGTATTTTAACATTGGAAAAAAACACACAGTTAAACTGTGAGAGAAAGTACGAAATTCTGCTGTTCTGTTTTTAGTATGCAGTGCAAGGCATGACATTCAATCCTATTAGGCTTTTGGGAAGCGAATCCCGCTCAAAGCTTGTCGCCACACTGCATCCTGTACAGATGCAGAGAAAGTACCAATGGATGGGTCTAATTTTACAGAAATCATTACAAGCCTAACTGATCAATTCTAAGGTAATATATCTTCATATGTCCAAATGCATTGTAACGTACTGTTCTGCATGCAGACAAAAAACGTACAGTAGTCTTTAGAGACCTTAAGGGCGTATATATATATATATATATATATATATATATATATATATATATATATATATATATATTGATTGAAGTCCCTTTTTACATGAAATTCAGTGGAGTGTGATTTAAACTGGAGGATCATCTGTCTCAAGAAGGATATTGACTCTAATGATCATGCTGATTGAGATGTCCATGAGCCACTAGAATTCTGTCATATGATCCTATCCATGAGATGTACTGTCCTCTCAAGAGTCATTTAGAGACCGATATCCTTTCTTACTTTGATTGCGACATACAGTGGGGAGCAAAAGTCAACTAGTGAAAGGCTGAAAAATGTGTATACATTTCGGAATATCTTGTTTGGTATGTGTCCCTTTTGCTTTAATGACACTTGAACAGGCTTGAATTCTACACTGAAAAAAAGGGAAAGCAGCTCTTTTGAAAATACTTACCCAATACATTTGAAATCAACTTTATACATGTATGTTTGAGATTAGAACATTATTATATGTGATATTCAACACAGTCATTAAAAAGTGATATGATCACATTGATATGAAATGTTAAATTGATTCAGACTTCTAACGGATGGTGTTCACTCAATGAGATTTCTACTGCTTGCTCAGTACACTATTATTTCGCATTTGGACTCAAGTTAATTTCATTGTGTGCAATCCATCTATGTTCACTTAATCCAATTCCGCTGGGACTATGTGAATAATATTTGTTGCCTCAATATATTGCTGAAACCAGGCAGAGGATTTATAAATGTTGTGTTATTTTAATGTATTTCTACTCAAAATGAAACAAGTTTCTGTGAAGTTAAATTTTTGTTGGAAGTTAGCAATGTGGAGAAGAGTGGAGTTAATGGTTAGGTCGAAGTTGGGTATGAAAAAACAGTGTGTATTGCTTTTCTCATGAAGCAAATACAAGAGGGATCATTAGTTTAATGACTGATTGGGGAATCATTGGGGTCTGAAAACTCTCAGCAGCACCATACTTGTTAAACAGTACAAAAAGATATGTATTATACGGTAATATGTTTGTTTCTAGATTGGTTATTTGAACAGATCCAATTTAATTGGCTCAATTAAATTTAGTGTACTGCTTACTGCAGACTATACAGTTTATATTGATGCAGGCTACTATTTAAGAAAACTATTATGTGAAATAGTATGCAGTATGTAATGATAAATGTTTAAAATAGTAGTGTACATGTGTTGATGTTGCATGTTTAACTCAGTGAACAGTGGCTATTTTTAATCCAGTTTTCTGTATATATGATAGGTTTTTAATACACAATCTAACACCAGTTATGCTTAAAAACGAAACATTGTATGAGGTCATGTAAATGCCATTTATTGGTGTAAACCGTATTGTTTAATTGGATTAAGATAATTTTAAGCAAAACTTGATCAGTCCATTATTGCAATTTTAACTTTACATTTGCATTTAATCATTTAGCAGCCACTTTTGTTCAAAGTGAGGAATAGAATAGGCTATTTGTCATACAAAAGTCAACCATTGCTGCAGTATCCCTCTACCAAAGTACAAATAGTGCTTTGAATGTAAACACCTTTATTGCTGTTCTTGTGACTTTTTCTATGTGCACATAATTGTGCGCATGTTTTGAAAATGCTCCAGTCAAAACTGGTGAAAAACAAGACAATTTCTCAAAGTCTTGTGTAAATGTTAAAAAGATCATAAAAATCCTGTCTGTTTCTTCTGGTCCTTTCATCACACTGGAAAGGAAATTTTAATGCATTGCATTGAATCTTGTCCTGCACATTTTGGCAAATAAAGTCAGTCATTTGGGTGCATACATGCATACAGAATATGTACATGATGTGCACAGTTTTTGTACTGTACACTGAAGGAATATATAAAGTGGGGTGAGTAGCATGCTATTCGGAAAATATATGTGTCTGTGCAATTTAGGGATCTACCATGTCCTCTTCCCCTTTCCAGGTATTCTCACAGTCCTTCACTGCATCCTTTGCAATCTACACTGTGAACAGTGGGTAGGTAGAGACAGAGATCCCTCTCTGCATGGCCTGTTCTAGGCATGTGCACAACCAACCAACAGTCCAGAGTTCCCTCTCTGTTTTTGCCTTAATCCAAAGTTATCCATCAGGCATTGATTGTTTAGAAGTTTAGAAAGGTACTATTTATCCTAAAGTTGGCAGGGGTCCAGTTGACTAAATCACTTTTCACTAACCTGAAATTTACCGGGATTTATGTTTGCCAATATTTTGCCTGTGGTTATGAAACACCAGTAAAACGTAAAAGAATGTCTTGAAGCCCATTTGCTTGTTTTTGCAGAGTTCCCCAATCATCTACATTAACTTAGGTTCCATTGCATGACCAGACCCCTGGCCTTGTCTCTTTGTGTATTTTACTTTTTTATTTTGTATGAATTTGCATTTGCATCATGCTGATTTTATGAGCCCTTCCAAGCACTCTAAAAATGACCTAGAAAACCTGATAAATTTGTTCCACTCAGTGCTTCAGATTTCTATGCAAGAATAGCTCAATATTTGTGTGTGCATAATTAAGGGACATTATGGACCTCACCCCATCAGAGGAGGAAACGTCTGTACTTCAGTATGCAGCATGGGGGCCTCAAGGGAGCCAACTGGTAAGTATGCACACTCCATTCATCTTTGTCTCAAACTGTATTATAGCTAGTAAACATTGCCAGATTGCAGAAGTATTAATTACACAGATACAGTGATGCATGTAGGTACTGTTATGTTCTTAATTTAGGCCACATCCACTTTAATACATTTTAGTTTGAAAGTGCATTATTTTATGACGTTTACGATGACGTTAAAGGTGAAAACTGAAAATGGAGATTTCAAACGAAAACATATTAGTGTGGATGTGGCATTTAATTTAATTTGTATTTTATTTTATTGACTTTTCTTGATTGTCTTGTTAAGACCAATCGTAAGTTTTAGTGCAGATGTGCAGATGAGTTAAAGTAATAGTTCACCCATTAGCGAAAAATTCTGTCACCATTTACACACGTTGATGTTGTTCTAAACCCATATTTGTTCCTTTCTTCTGTGGAAAACAAGAGAAGATATTTTGCAGAATGTCTCGGCTGCTCTTTAATATTAAAAGTGAATGGGTACTGGAGCTTTCAAGCTCCAAAAATGTAAAAAAGCACATTAAAAGAAGCCCTTAAGATGTGTGAACTATATTCCAAGTTTTCTGATGTCACACAATAGCTTTTCTTGAGTAACAGATTATTACCTAAAAATGTTCCCCTTTGCTGTAGCTCTCAAATCTCATTTGCGCTTGCACCAGGTTTAATGACAATGACGATCGGTCATGAAACATGCTAGAATGTTTGACTTTAGTGACGTCCAACCTGGTATCAGGTTGTATGGTACTTTTATGCCATTTGTGGAGCTTGACATTCCCAGTCCCTATTCACTTTCAGTATATGAAATAGAGTAGCCAAGAGAATCTGCAAAATATCATATTTTGTGTTCCTCAAAGGAAAGAAAGTCAAATGGTTATGGAGCATCAAGAGGGTGAGTAAATGATGACATAATGTTGATTATTGGGTGAACTAACCTGTTAATATCCAGCCAGCCCACATCATTTTTGAATATCCCTGTAAGCATCTTGGATTGTAGCTTCATCTATCCATATTAATGCTGTTTTTGTGTCTCCAGGTCTATGTATTTGAGAATGACATCTTCTACAAGTCTGATGTGTCCAAGAAGGCGATGCGTTTGACCACCACAGGCAGAATCGGATTCGTGGTTAATGGGCTGTCTGATTGGACCTATGAGGGTAAGTGATCTTAGTTATGTCACCCCCTTTAATAATCTGATAGCAATCCATCACTGTAATGACACTGTGATGACCTTCATTTTCTGTGTTGCTTTGAGACAATTTTGACAAGCCCTTGAAGACATGGAAGTAGTTATGAAGTGATTATAATCTCGTTTGGCCTCATAAATACATGATGAGATGGGTAAATTAGAGTTATGGTAATCGCCGCTGGTCCACAGTGCCCTCTGTATAGATTAATTAGCCTCATAAAAATTTCATTTTTGTCCTTTATCTTTTTAAAATTGTGATATTGTAGAGGAGATTCTTCTGAAATATCCTGCTTTGTGGTGGGCTAAAGATGGTGCCCGTCTGGCATATCTATCCATTAACAACTCAGCCACGCCTTTTATGGAGATACCTCACTTCCTGAGTGGGATTTATCCTTCTAATGTCCTCTACCCTTACCCAAAGGTAACAGTAGACATGCACAACACTTAATTGTTTTCGAAAGTCAAAATAACCTTAATATGAATTGGATACCACACATAATGTATTCAAGGGAAACATTCACCTAAAAATAAAAATTCTGTAGAAAAATTCTCACCCTCATATTGTTTCAAACCTGTATCGCTTTGGATAAGCGTGGAAAACAAAATTTGACATTTTGAAATAATATTCATGTTCATAGAGGCCATTTCTGTTAAGCTCCAAAAATAGACAAAAAGGGCTCAATAAAACTAAAGAACATTTTTTGTCAATAATGACTTGGAAAAAAATCTCACACAAAGCTATCTTATATCTTTAGAAGACTTTTTATTTATTTATTTTCATTTTTGGAACTTAACAGCTATGGTCGCCATGTCTGTCGTTTGAATCAAGGTTCTTTAATATACACTCACCTAAAGGATTATTAGGAACACCATACTAATACTGTGTTTGACCCCCTTTCGCCTTCAGAACTGCCTTAATTCTACGTGGCATTGATTCAACAAGGTGCTGAAAGCATTCTTTAGAAATGTTGGCCCATATTGATAGGATAGCATCTTGCAGTTGATGGAGATTTGTGGGATGCACATCCAGGGCACGAAGCTCCCGTTCCACCACATCCCAAAGATGCTCTATTGGGTTGAGATCTGGTGACTGTGGGGGCCATTTTAGTACAGTGAACTCATTGTCATGTTCAAGAAACCAATTTGAAATGATTCGAGCTTTGTGACATGGTGCATTATCCTGCTGGAAGTAGCCATCAGAGGATGGGTACATGGTGGCCATAAAGGGATGGACATGGTCAGAAACAATGCTCAGGTAGGCCGTGGCATTTAAACGATGCCCAATTGGCACTAAGGGGCCTAAAGTGTGCCAAGAAAACATCCCCCACACCATTACACCACCACCACCAGCCTGCACAGTGGTAACAAGGCATGATGGATCCATGTTCTCATTCTGTTTATGCCAAATTCTGACTCTACCATCTGAATGTCTCAACAGAAATCGAGACTCATTAGACCAGGCAACATTTCTCCAGTCTTCAACGGTCCAATTTTGGTGAGCTCTTGCAAATTGTAGCCTCTTTTTCCTATTTGTAGTGGAGATGAGTGATACCCGGTGGGGTCTTCTGCTGTTGTAGCCCATCCGCCTCAAGGTTGTGCGTGTTGTGGCTTCACAAATGCTTTGCTGCATACCTCAGTTGTAACGAGTGGTTATTTCAGGCAAAGTTTCTTTTCTATCAGCTTGAATCAGTAGGCCCATTCTCCTCTGACCTCTAGCATCAACAAGGCATTTTCGCCCACAGGACTGCCGCATACTGGATGTTTTTCCCTTTTCACACCATTCTTTGTAAACCCTAGAAATGGTTGTGTGTGAAAATCCCAGTAACTGAGCAGATTGTGAAATACTCAGACCGGCCCGTCTGGCACCAACAACCATGCCACGCTCAAAATTGCTTAAATCACCTTTCTTTCCCATTCTGACATTCAGTTTGGAGTTCAGGAGATTGTCTTGACCAGGACCACACCCCTAAATGCATTGAAGCAACTGCCATGTGATTGGTTGATTAGATAATTGCATTAATGAGAAATTGAACAGGTGTTCCTAATAATCCTTTAGGTGAGTGTATATATATATATATATATATATATATATATATATATATATATATATATATATATCACAAAGTAAAGAAAATCTTTTTACAAATAATTTTTGGTTGAACAGTCCCTTTAAATGACGAAGGTGCTACTTTAAAGAATTTTTGATTTTGATGTTTTTGATAAATAAAAAAATGCACAAATGTGGACTACATACAGATTAGTTGATGTTATAGGTATTTACTTTGTACAGGCAGGTTCCATAATCCCATCAGCCAGTCTGTTTGTGGTGAATTTATATGGTCCAGCACACACATTAGAGATGATTCCACCCGACTCTCAGAACAGGTGAAGTTTATCTTTCATTCACAATTGTGTGCAATCACATGCCAACAAATGCATTGTACAAGTTGTGCATATAAAGGTGTACATTTTTACTATCCTTTTTAAAAATATGAACAAATGTTTAAAGAGCTGTTTGATTTTATGCTGTGATACTGTAAAGTATTTTTTTTTACTAAAGTACTCACTTTCATGGTATTTAGAGTGTTATTTTTTCATGTAGTCCCTTTCCCCCAAAGTATTTTTGGAGAAAATGCAGTCATGAGGTTTATTGGGTTTGTCCGTGTGAGCCGTTCACTATTATATTGTGGATTATTGCCCATTCTTCAGTGCAAATATACTGCAACTCTACCAGTTTAGATGGAGAATACCAGTGGACAGCAATTTTAAGGTCTTATGGCAGAATTCCAATTGCATTCAAGTCCAGAATACTAACCTTTAATATTTAAGCCATTCTTCATTGTTTTTGCTGTGTGGTTTGCTGAGTGTAACTCAATTAACACAGAAACATGTCAAGTCTTAACTATCACCAAAAAGACAATTTGGATGATGTATTATTACATGGACAGTGTCAGCGCTTAAAGCAGAACAAGATGACTGCAGCGATTTTCATGTGGAGTTCAGAGCAACGCTTGACAATTGCATTGATGCCCTGATGGGAATCATTAATTTGACTACAGGATTGCTATAGCAAAGTGGATAGCAACAGTCTTTAAGAGATTTAATGCACATAACAATGAAAACGCAATCTATGGGGAGATTAGTTCTTTCATTTAGTAAACCTCCCCCTTATACTTTGGGAAACATTTAATGTTATTTGAATTGGTGCTATTTTAGTGCATTTTTATTTTTATACTGTGGAAGGCTTTGTTTGGAAAATGTTAATAAAGCATTACAGTTTATTGTTGCATATTGTTTTGTTTTCTTTCCTCAAAAGGATATAAATGCATTTTGACATTTCATGAAATTTCAGCACTTTCGAAATCTGCAATTAATCGTGATTAACTATGAAAAAAATTATGTGATTAATCGTGATTAAAGAAAGTTAATCGACTGACAGCACTATTCTGAATAGATCTGAATACTTTATTTGAACATTATAGAAAATGACTTCTATGAGAGTGGATTAAATCCCATTTAAACTTTAATTTGCAACACAGTTGAATAAAAAATGATCAATCAGTGGGTGATTACTTTCTGAATGCAGTTTCTCTCTCTTTCTGCAGAGATAGTTATATCTCTATGATGAGTTGGATCAGCAGTACGCGTCTAGCTGTGCGTTGGTTGAACCGGGTCCAGAATCAGTCTGTGGTGTGTGTGTGTGAAGCCACAACAGGAGCCTGCTCAGAGGTGAGAGGTCATCTGCTCATCCGCTGTAGCTCGCTGTGTATCTTTATCTGTATAGTGTCTATCCATTTAGCTCTCATTCAATATTCTGCTCAGAAAACAATGAGAATCTCTTTCCTCTGCCAGCTCAGGCCAATTTTCTTTTGGAGGTGTGAAAGTGTCACTCAGCCTAAGTTTTTAGCCTGAATTTCAATTCTTCTAAATTGAACTTCTAAAGGTCACTATTTGTGTGTGCGTGAGTGATTGAATGCATAGGAGTGTCTACATCTGACAGACAGTTGTAGGGTTTTACATATATAATTTAGAGATGTGGACGGGATCAGTTATGTAGGGTATTTTGCACGCATTCTACACCATTATATGTAAGGATATTTGGTATGCTAAATTTAGAAGGGAATTTAGGGTCTTGAAATATGTGAGCTATGACCTAAATTAAACTGCTTATTGTACCTTATTTAGTAATGAAGTGTATAATGGAATTAGTGGTGTTCGACAACCATTATAAATTAGATAAATAACAAATAACTAGATTATTTGTTTTAATAGATTCTAATAGAAATATAGATTTTCTATTGGAATCTATTAAAGAAATCGTAATACAATGTCTAGTTGTATCAGCTCACAGTTTCTACTGTAAGGAATTAGCTTTAATAAGTGAATTATGATTAATTCACTTATTGGAGTGACATTATTCTCATGATTAATTGAAAATAAAATCACACGTATTTAGGTAAAACTTTGAAGCGAAATCTTGTTGTCACGAACGCTGGTGAAGGCGCCTCCTCCCTCAGTCGTCAGAGATCGCTTTCACCCGAATTCTGATCACTTAAACTACATTTCCCTTATGCCCGCATATCTAGGTCTGATTAATCCCCAGCTGTTTTGTGTTACCCTACCCTATTTAACTGTGCCTGTTTAGTCCTTCTTTGCGAAGTCTTGTTTGCCCCGGCGACATTACCAAGCAAGTTATTCTCTGACTCCCTTACTAGTTATTCTGTGTACCGTTCCAGCCTGTTACTTAGACCCTGTTAGTTTGCTGCCTGCCTTGTTTACCTCTTGCCTGTTCCGTACTACGTTTGTTTGCTGCCTGCCCAGATCTCTGCCTGTTCTAGTTACTCTATTGCCTGCCTGCTATATTCTCTGTTTGCCTGCCCACGACTTTGCCTGTACGACTTGTGTTTTGCTTATAAATAAACAACCGCAGATGGATCCCAACTTGCCTGAGCCCTCGTTACACTTGTAGAAACAGGGATGAGATTATTTATCAAAATATACCACAGTCATTCATCTTTGAACACAGACAAACTTTATTACTATTCTAAACATAAATCTAATCTAACACATATATACATAAGACAGGTTGGTGAAAAGAGTGGCAGAATGTGAAATAAAGGATCAGTACAGTGAAAATTAACTTTATGGAGTCTACATCGATTTGCAATCGGATTACCCAAATTATTTAATTAATACACCAGCACTTTGAGCACAGTATTGGAGATGTACTTGCGTGTCTTTATGGTGTTTACTTGTGTTCTTTGTGTGGCTTGGTTCTTGGTCGAAAGTTTGGTTTTGTCGATGTTAAATTAGGGCTGTCGGTTTAACACGTTAATTAAGTACGATTAATTGTATTAAAAATAACGCGTTAAAAAAATGTATGCAATCAATCGCAATGCCCCCGGATTGTAATAAGGAAGATTCCTGAGAAATGCAAGCTTGTAGTACCACCTGTTTACTCCAGAGGGCAGTAATTGAAATTTCAGCTGTGTGGCAACGCGCAGTTTATACAGTGAAGAAAACAACCAAACGGCACAAATCAAACATTCGTTACATTCTTGCATTCAAAACATTTGATGGAGCGCAAATTCGAAATAAGGGATCTCAATATGTTTTCTATGTATTAAACTATATTTAACTTGACCCAGTGACTAAAAATGTTATGTTTATGACGCAACGCACCCGAGATACTACACAAGCATGTCTGATGCTTGTTGAAATTGACCGGTCCTTAAACAAGCCCTCATAATAAATCTCAAACTGATTGACAAATTCACTTGCTAAATGGATTGCTGTGAACTGTATGCCAATGATTGACTTATGTTCAATAATATGGTAATAAACAATACATTGTATTCTCAAGCTGCTTTTTGTATTGTCTTATCAATGATTAACTCTATATATATATATATATATATATATTTTTTAATATTTAAAGATAACTATGTGTAATTATTTCAGCATTATATATTGATTATATTCAGTCACATGGTCAGCTGGGCTCTTTTCCGACAGTTGAGATATGGTCCTTTGTTTCAGACTCTTAAAAATGTACTGCTTAAAAATAGTGCATATTTAGTCATGAGCTTTTATATCTTGAGAATTGTACAAGAGACGTGATATTCTTTGTCATCAGCTTTCTCTTCATACACCAGCGAAAGCTTACATACTAAACATGACATTTTTTCATGGCTGTTATACGTGTAGGTAACAAAACATGAAAATCCCTGGTTACAAAATCATATTGGTCTTACAGATCATTGTATTTTATCAAGTTAAGCCTTATAGTTACCATTCTAAGTAGAATTAGATGAATCATACAAAATGAAAGAATATATTTATCAATTATAGGTGATTCCACATCACTAAACACATTTTAAAAATGATCAGGTCATGGTGCAGTGTCATTTATTTTGCATGCAGCTCGCCACTTTTTCCAATCCAGTGTATCTTCCGAGCATATTTCGATGGCATGCATATCTTCTCTGATGGTATCCATCCACAGTTTCTTTGGTTGACCTCTTAATTGTTGGCTGCCGAGTCTAGTCTCATCACTTTCTTTACCACAGATGCCCATAGCTTCTGACTACATGTCCACACCACTGCACTTTGCTTCTCATCTCACTGAGTCAATACAGCATTAAAATGCAAAACACAGTAACTGTTATAAAGCAGAACATGTCACCTCGCTACTGTGTATATCTCTGCGCAGGACATATAGTGGCCAACTTTATACATGTCAGGGAATATATCTTCTTGCGGAAGGTTGCTCCTAATGAGTTTGCTTAATAAAATACTTAATAGGGGTCACATTTGTATAATTTTATTTTGTTTCCCTGAGCCCAAGTGCGAGTGCGCAAATGTAAGTGTTTGGTCAATGCATTGGCAACATGTAATATTGTGTCACTGTGGTGGTAACAAACCTCAGTACTCAAGGGGGCAATAGAGTTTCCTTCAAAAGTCTGTACCATCAAACAGGATGTGTTATTATTCAGGTAACTTGCTATAAATATAATGACTTTAAATAACGTGCTCAGCAAATATGCTCTTCAAACTGTTGCTCCACCATTCCATTTATTGACTCGAATGAGAAAATTCACCGAGGCAGACAATTCCAGGTGTATCCGTCTGCGTCCTGCAAGATGACAAGGAACACCAATGACACGCCCACTCCCAGTAACGCCCCCCTTGGATCACAAAGCGATTCTATTTGCTGAAAGAACATTTAAACTACTATGCAATTGAGCTGTTCAGCTTGTTCACCATGGGTTCCCTCAGGATTTTCCAATGGGTTTTGATAATAGGATTTTTAAACTTATTAGAAAAATAAGGTCTGTCTAAGGTAAACATTATTTGACGATATGTGGATGTTTTGTTCTACAACATAAGTAGGTGGCATCAAAATTCACATTTGATGTATGACTGTGTGTAATTTATGCTGTAGAACAAAACGTCCACTTATCGTCAAGTAATGTTTACCACAGACCTTATTTTACATATAAGTTCAAAATCCCCATAAAAAAAAAAACACGAAGGAAAATCCAGAGGGAACCCATGGCGAATTAGACTTTCAGGTTCGCCTACAATTATTAAACCAAATATATAAATGGTTAAATAAAAATCTGTTTTTATCTTTGTGGCTATGGTTAGGTTTAGGGAAAATAATAGGTGTAGTTGTAGGGTCGCTGCAGGACTCCAAATAAACGCAACAATCCGTGTATGAATGTGACATCCAAATGTTGCAAGACCTCAGCATTTCACCAGTTATTTGAAGGGGGTGTAACTTGTAGTGGGCATGCTTTGTAGTAGTCTTGCAGGATGCAGACAAACCCTTCTCGACTGCTCACACTAATGTGCACTATAGCGGCATTGTTGAGAATGCAGAACGTACTTGCGTTGTGTTTTGAATCGATGTCTGGCACATTTTAGAACGCAACAATGCACAAAATCGAGCTTGCATTGCTAGAAGCCTCTGCATTCACATACCTGCTAGAAGTTTTTTTTGTTTTCTTAGCTAAAACCAATGATAATTTAGTTTTTCATGACCATTTTCTGATGTCAGAAACTTACAGCATGTTTTCCTAGTACAATGAACTTCAAAATCTGTCCTTGATATTTTATATTACCGTAATTTCCGGACTATAAGCCGCAACTTTTTTCCCACGCCTTGAACCTCGCGGCTTATACAATGACGCGGCTAATATATGGATTTTTCCCGCTTTCAAATTTTATAAAAAAAAAAAAAACATTCTGTGACGTGCTCAGTTTTTTGGCGGCGTGAAGCTTTCATTAGACCAATGAAATTGCCGAAGGGTTAAGGTCAAAACAACTTTTTTTGTTTACAGTTTAGATTAAATCGAGCGCGCTCAAACTTCCCATCATTCTGATTAGGCCTACAGTAGTCATTTTGTCACCCTCACCATGGCAAAGACATGGAGAAACGCATATGATGCTGCTTTCAAGTTGAAGGCGATTGATCTGGCTGTTGAAAAGGAAATAGAGCTGCTGCACGGGAGCTTGGTCTTAATGAGTCGATGATAAGACGTTGGAAACAGCAGCGTGAGGAATTGACTCCGTGCAAAAAGACAACTAAATCTGAGGCTATTCTGAGGCTATTCAACTCCGACACCGAAGGAGATGACTTCAGTGGTTTCAGTGCACAGGACGAGGAAGATAGTGACCAATGACTTGGTAGGCTACTATTTACTGCAAATGTTTTATTACAAGCCGTGTGTGGCAGCGGGGGCGTGGTCAAGCGCCCGTCCGGGAGAGAAAAGCTGTAAGGGCGCTTACACCTGCGCTAAATTATGTCTAACACCTGTGTCTAATTTCAAGTGCCCTGCTTCACGTGTCCTTCTTGGGAAAACTGTCACACGGGCACCAGTGTGACAGTTTTCAGCAGGGCACTTGACGTTCCAGGTAAGGCTTTTAATGGCCACAGCAATGTTTACAATCAATTTTATAAAGTTTCTCAATTCTTCTATGCGCCAACACTAGACTGACGTGTGTCACTCTCTCAGCTCTGTGGCTGCTGCCTTTTTATGCCGCTCTCCCCATGCTTACTGAAATTAGACACCGGTGTTAGACATAATTTAGCTCAGGTGTAAGCGCCCTTACCGCTTTTCTCTCCGGACGGGCGCTTGACCACGCCCCTGCTGCCACACCGTGTTTCGTTAAAGCCTGAGTAAAGTTCATTTGTTTCAATGTACCGGTAGGCACCTGCGGCTTATAGACAGGTGCGGCTTATTTATGTTCAAAATAATATTTTATTTAAAAATCAGTGGGTGCGGCTTATATTCAGGTGCGCTCAATAGTCCGGAAATTACGGTACTGTATGTAGTTAAAGTAATAAGGCACATAACATTAAATTGTGAATATAATCTCAACTCAAGGAGTTGCAGGCACTCCCTACCAATGCCCCTTAGCTGTGACTGTTTTTTATAATACAGCACAACCCCTTGTTCCTTATTGCTGAAATACAGTTTAATTAGATTTGCCTAATGGAATGAATATGGAACAGTAGGCACTCCAGACAGCAGTGAGACAGAACAACTATACCACAGATAAAAAATTAAATGGGCACATCCTTAATGTGATGTCAGTGAGAATGATGGATCGACTGAAACTCTGAGTTAGGTAGTGATTTTGTTATGATGTACACCTCTCCCTGGCAGGCAAAGAGAACAAAATATATTTTACTTATTATATATGACATGTCTAATCTTTTTTTAAATGTCTTTAATCTTCAGAAGCACCAAATGACAATGGACTTTTGGCACAACAATCAACGGCAGGTAAGTTCAGCCTCCCTGTCTCTCTCTCTTGCTCTCCAGAGAGGTGTTTAATCAATTCACTAGCACCGTATTACTGTTTCTAAACACTGCATGCACCTTGGACAGAAATGAATTGCATAAAAAAGGTGTTGTGTCATTGATCTGTTGTGGGAAAGTGTATTGATGGTGACTTGTCCTACAGGATGAGCCGTTGTTCAC
Source organism: Xyrauchen texanus (assembly GCF_025860055.1). NCBI lineage: Eukaryota > Metazoa > Chordata > Actinopteri > Cypriniformes > Catostomidae > Xyrauchen > Xyrauchen texanus. The sequence goes on along the minus strand of NC_068300.1, from coordinate 13,102,185 downwards.
GGCAGATGGCTCCCTGTTTTACCTTGTCTTGCCTGCCAAGCAAGGAGCCCGTGGGGAGTTCCTCCACATTGCCAGCCTCCATGCTCAGGTCTGTGGAAGTAACGATTTTTCAAACTCACACTATGCACAGTATATTTAGATGCATTCTTAATCTTCGTGTTTAGAAATCCAAAGTAGCCTACCTAAAGTATGTGTGACTAAAAAAGTTGGTATCTTTTTTTAAGAGGGTAATTTGAAACTCCAGTAGTGTATTGTAAAATCTTACAATAGGCAATATACACTGAAGTGCCAAAACATTATGACCACTCACAGGTGAGGCGAATGACATAGATCATCTCCTAACAAGGCCACATGTCAAGGTCTGGGTAGAAAAGATGGTAAGTGAACAATTAGGTCTTGTAGTCAACGTGTTGAATGCAGGAGAAATGCACCGGAGTAAAGACATGAGCAGTGGAAGAAGGTCACCTGGTCCAATGATTCCCATTTTTTTTTTACATTCATTGGACGGCCGTGTATGTGTGCGCTGTTTACCTGGGGAAGGGATGGCACAGGATGTTATTGTGGGAAGATGACAAGCCAGTGGAGGGAGTGTGATACTCTTGCTCTGCTGGGAAACCCTGGGTCCGGCCATTCATGTGGATGTCAATTTGACACGTGCCACCCCCCTAAACATCATTGCAGACCAGGTACACTCATTCATGGAAATGGTATTAAATGATGGCAGAGGCCTCTTTAAGCAGGAAAATGCGCCCTGCCACACTGCACACATTGTTCAGGAATGGTTTGAGGAACATGATGAAAAGTTCAAAGTGTTGCCCTGGCCTCCAAATTCCCCAGATCTCAATCCGATTGATATTATGTGGGATGTGTTGGACCAACAACTTGAAGGATCTGCTGCTAATGTCTTGGTGCTAGATATCACAGGACACCTTCAGGGGTCTTGTAGAGTCCAGCACACGGAGGGCCAACAGCATATTAGGCATAATGTTTTGGCTCATCAGTATATATAATGTTTATCTGTACAAAATGTTAGATTTGATTTTGAATAAATAAGCATATGTTTTCTGTTGCACTTATTTGCAATAATTTCCTAGCCTTTTTCTAGTTTGTTGTTGTAAGTCATTTGCGAATTCTGGCAGACGATTTTCCCTGTGAATAGACCCTATGATTTCATATAAGCTTCTTTCAGTCTCTCTCTTATTCTCTCTCTCTCTTTTAAATTTTATTTTTTTTTCAGGCTTCAACTCCCTCTGTTACTCCTCGCTTTCTAACATCAGGGAACTGGGATGTAACCTCACTGTGCGCCCTTGACGAGGACAATGATAAAATGTATGCAGTACAATTTTACGAGCAAACCATTTAGACTCAAAAACCTCAAGACTGGGTCGTAAAACTTCTTATTGTCAGCAGAACTACCTAACATGAATGATTATCAAATTATTGAAGCAGAGTGATCACATTTAGCCCACTGAATCAACAAAGATGACACTTAATTAAAAATAATACAGTAAATTTGTATTTAATTAAGTGTAATGCCATTGTCATTTTCTCTTCTGCTTTGTATTCGGAGTGCCCAAAACAAAACAAAAAACTCTCTTACCATACTAAATAGCTTTACAGATAGAAATGCATTTTCTCTATTTTTAATGCCTAACCTAGTCTAAAAAATAGTCTGATCTATAGCTCTAAACGTCAAGCCAAAATTTGGCTGCATAAATCAATGACTTGCAATTAATCAAATTGGAACTAAGAGAAATGACTGCATGTGGCTGACTTCCCTGCTTTGCATGTTTAACTGGTATAAACCTCCTTAGTATTCAACTGTACAGCAATAGCACTAAAATGATATACACTATTATCTGAGGATAAATGACTGAGTTCAAATAGTAACTTAAAAAACACTTTCAGCCACCTTAAAGATTCTTTAATGTGTCTTTCCATCATAGATTTTTCCTGAGCTCAGAGGAGTCGCGGCAAAGCAGGCACTTATACAGGTTTGTTATTTCTCATACCAATACTTCTTTTGAGTTATAATTGAGCATTTTATCATCACCGTCTAGGTATTCTGTGCCTCTCATGCTGGGCTGCATATTTGCATCTAAATCAATCTGACAACATTTGTACATCCTGTTGGGAGATATTTCATATTCTCAGCAATGTTTGTGGATTTTGGATGTACATTTTTTAAATTATTGCTGGTTCATGTTTATATAAATGTTTCTGAACTGATTTTCCCCATTTCTCTAACCAGTTTCAAAGTACAAATGTTCATACAGTAGATGTTATACATTTATGTACATGTCTGAGTAATGACTGTTGTCCATAGCAACACTCCCTGTAAGTTAGCTGATAGAATATTTTGCTAACACTTTACAAAAAGGATCTGTTATCATTAGTACATGCATTAGGTATCATGAACTAACAATATATTTATGAATCTTGTTTAATATTAATTGATAAAAACACAGTTGTTCATTGTTAAATCGTGATAGTTCATGATGCATTAACTAACGTTAACATGTCATATACAGCTTTTAATTCTAAAAACGTGTTAGTAAATATTGACATGAACATTCATCCAGATTACTAAACAATGTTAAAGTCTTGTTCATGTTAACTAATGTGGTAACACTTTACAGTAAGTTTTCATTTGGTAGCATTAGTTAATAACATTAGTTAACATGAACTATGAACAATACTTATACTGCATTTATAATCTTGGTTAATGTTAATTTAAACTACTAATACTGTTACATTATGCAAGTCAAGTCAAGTCAAGTCAAGTGGTTTTTATTGTCGTTTCAACCATATACAGTTAGTACAGTACACAGCAAAATGAGACAACCTTCCTCCAGGACCATGGTGCTACATAAAAACAACAAAGGACCAACATAGGACCACATGAGACTACACAACGAAATAAAATACCTATATAAACTACCTATATATACCTATATACCTATATAAAGTGCACGTGCAAACATGTGCAAAAAGTACAGGACAGTACAACAAATTACTGACAATGAACAGGACAATAGACAGTGCAGCGCCGACCAGTACTCAGTAGTGCAAAAAGATGACAGTTTCTAAAAATGTAAACATAACATACTATGAGATAATATTCTATGCACATAGCAGTTATTGAGGTAGCAGACAGTTATAAAGTGACAGTTATTAAAGTGCAACTCAGGACACGTGTGTGTCAAACCAGTCTCTGAGTATTGAGAAGTCTGATGGCTTGGGGAAGAAGCTGTTACACAGTCTGGCCGTGAGGGCCCGAATGCTTCGGTACCTCTTGCCAGACGGGAGGAGGGTAAAGAGTTTGTGTGAGGGGTGTGTGGGGTCAGTCCACAATGCTGGTTGCTTTATGGATACAGTGTTTTTTGTAAATGTCTTTGATGGAGGGAAGAGAGACCCCAATGATCTTCTCAGCTGTCCTCACTATCCTCTGCAGGGCTTTGCGGTCCGAAACGGTGCAAGTCCCAAACCAGGCAGTGATGCAGCTGCTCAGGATGCTCTCAATAGTCCCTCTATAGAATGTAGTGAGGATGGGGGTTGGGAGATGTGCTTTCCTCAGCCTTCGAAGAAAGTAGAGACGCTGCTGGGCTTTCTTGGTAATAGAGCTGGTGTTGAGGGACCAGGTGAGGTTCTCCGCCAGGTGAACACCAAGGAATTTGGTGCTCTTGATCGATCTCCACAGAGGAGCCGTCGATGTTCAGCGGAGTGTGTTCACCTTGTGCTCTCCTAAAGTCAACAACCATCTCTTTTGTTTTGTCGACATTCAGGGACAGGTTGTTGGCTCTACACCAGTTCAGTCAGTCGCTGCACCTCCTCTCTGTATGCTGACTCGTTGTTCTTGCTGATGAGACCCACCACGGTCGTGTCATCGGCGAACTTGATGATGTGATTTGAGCTGTGCATTGCTGCACAGTCGTGAGTCAGCAGAGTGAACAGCAGTGGACTGAGCACACAGCCCTGGGGGCCCCAGTGCTCAGTGTGGTGGTGGTGGAGATGCTGTTCCCGATCCGGACTGACTGAGGTCTCCCAGTCAGGAAGTCCAGGATCCAGTTGCAGAGGGAGGTGTCCAGGCCCAGCAGGTTCAGCTTTCCAATCAGGTGCTGGGGAATGATTGTGTTGAATGCTGAGCTGAAATCTATGAACAGCATTCGAACGTATGAGTCCTTATTGTCTAGGTGGGTGAGGGCCAGATGGAGGGTTGTGGTGATGGCATCGTCCGTTGAACGGTTTGAACGATACGCAAACTGCAGTGGGTCTAGTGAGGGGGGCAGCTGGGTCTTAATCTGCCTCATGACGAGCCTCTCGAAGCACTTCATGATGATGGGTGTAAGTGCGACGGGACGGTAGTCGTTGAGGCAGGACACTGAAGACTTCTTTGGCATGGGGATGATGATGGTGGCCTTGAAGCACGTTGGAACAACGGCGCTGCTCAGAGAGATGTTGAAGATGTCGGTAAGAACATCTGCTAGCTGGTCTGCACATCCTCTGAGCACTCTGCCAGGAATGTTGTCTGGTCCAGCAGCCTTCCGTGGGTTGACTCTACATAGAGTTTTCCTCACATCTGCCGTGGTAAGACAGAGCACCTGGTCGTTGGGAGGAGGGGTGGACTTCCTTGCCATCACGTCATTCTGCACTTCAAACCGAGCGTAGAAGTCGTTCAGCGCATCTGGAAGGGAGGCATCTTTGTCACAGGCAACTGATGTTGTCCTGTAGTTGGTGATGGCCTGGATGCCCTGCCACATGCGCCGCGTGTCACCGCTGTCCTGGAAGTGACTGTGGATTCTCTGGGCGTGTGCGCGCTTTGCCTCTCTGATTGCCCGTGACAGTTTGGCCCTAGCTGTTCTTAGGGCTGCCTTATCGCCTGCTCTGAAGGCGGAGTCTCAGGACCTCAGCAGCGTGCGCACCTCCGCAGTCATCCACGGCTTCTGGTTGGAGCGTGTGGTGATGGTCTTGGAGAAAGTGACATCATCAATGCACTTGCTGATGTAGCTGGTCACTGATGCTGTGTATTCCTCCAAGTTGGTAGAATCGCCATATGTTGCAGCCTCCCTGAACATGTGCCAGTCAGTACACTCAAAACAGTCCTGAAGAGCAGAGATGGCTCCTGCTGGCCAGGTTTTCACCTGCTTCTGAAGCGGTTTTGTGCGTCTGACGAGCGGTCTGTATGCTGGAATTAACATAACAGAGATGTGGTCTGAGTAGCCGAGGTGGGGGCGGGGCGGGGATGCAGTGATGAGATGTGAGATGATGGATCTACACACAGATTTTTAAATGGAGATGTAGGTGAATACAAACAATGTGGAGCAATACAAAGAACTCAATGGTATTAAAACATAAGGATCAATGATCAAGAACTGACAAGGGAGAATGGAAGTGAGGGCATATACACACACACACACACACACACACACACACACACACACACACACACACACACACACACACACACACACACACAGGACTGATGAGGGAACAAGTAACAGGTGAGGAAGATGAGGAGCAGATGGCTGTGATGAGGGCAGTGCAACATGGGAATTGTAGTATGGGGAAAACTAACAACAGAAGACAATAACCATGTCAAAATCAGAGTCCTTATGAAAAAAAAGGTGACAAACTGTGACAGAACCCTCCCTGTAAAGGGCGACTACTACAAAGACGGATGAGGAGGGCAGGATAAAACAGATGACGAGGATGGATCTAGGGGACAATGATGAGGCCAAGGTGACCTTAGGGCAGGGACTGGGTAAGGAGGCCTGGGAGGCGGCCACAGGGCAGGTACTGGGTCAGGAGGCCTGGGAGGCGGCAACAGGAACAGGGACAGGAGGTGGAGCTTTGATGTCACAGGGGCGATGGTCGAGCCGGTGACTTGGGGAGAATCGGCTGATCAGGAGGAGGAGGAGCAGCTAATGTCCTGGGCAGAACCAGTGGACGAGGAAGGGCCATTGTGCTCGACGGAACCAGCAGAGGAGGAAGAGCCATCATGCTGGACGGAACCAGCAGAGGAGAAAGGGCCACCATGCTGGAAGGAACCAGTGGAGTAGAGGGGCTAGACGGAACCAGCTGAGGAGGAAGGATACTCGGGATGGGCACAAGGGCAGGAACTAACACCAGGTCTAATAGCTGGCAACGCTGGCTCTGGGACGGACAAGGCTTGCAACGCTGGCTCGTTGGCCATGGCAGGCCGGGAGGAAGGGGCCATGGAAGGCCGTGGGGCATTCTCTGTGGGGGGTGAATTAATGTCCTCATCCTCTTTTCATACAGTAAAAGGTGAGCCACGTTTAAGAGCCACATCCACATACTCACACAATGTCCAGTGAGGATCCGCCTGAGGCATCTGTGTCTTTAATGCTCCATTCAGACCAGCTCTGAAGAAGGATATCAGAGCACGGTCATCATAATGTACCACATATGCCAGCTCCAGGAACTCATGGACATGATCTTCCAATGGCTGGTCCCATTGGGTGAAGAGAATTCGGACAGCTGCTAGATCCATTTGGGGGGGTCAGTTCTGTAACGGCAAGCAGAGATGAGAGACGATGGATCTACACACAGGCTTTTTAATGGAGATGATGAAGAAGGTGAATACAAACAACGTGGAGCGATACAAAGAACGCAATGGTAACATTAACACTTAAGGAACAACGATCAAGGACTGACAATGGAGAATGGAAGTGAGGGCATATATATATATATATATATAAAAACAGAGGACTGATGAGGGAACAGGGAGCAGGTGAGGAAGATGGCTGTGATGAGGGCAGTGCAACATGGGAATTGTAGTATGGGGTAAACTAACAATAGAAGACAATAACCGTGTCAAAATAAGAGTCCTTATGACAAACTGTGACAAATGCATTTTTGAAATAAAAATGTGTATTTGTTTATTTAACATTAGTTAATGCACTGTGAACTAACAACAAACAATTGCATTTTTATTAACTAGCAATAACAAAGATTTATAAATGCTTTAAAAATTATATTGTTTATTGTTAGTTCATGATACCTAATATATTAACCAATGGAAACTTATTGTAAAGTGTTACCATAAATTCTATAAAAGTATTGTTCATTTTTAGATAATGTTAATTACTGTTGTTAACTAAAGGTAACAAATGGAACCTTATTGTGAAGTGTTACCAATATTTCATATTTGTTTTTATTACTCATTCTTTATTTATTTATTTTTTTTCACATTTTAGAATAATAGTAAAGTCATTACAACTATGGAATAATAGAAAGGTAAATATGGGAATTATGTTGTGACTAAAAAAAACTATGTTATATTTTAGCATCTTCACACTTTGCCTAGATTATGCAGACATGTACTCTTGGCATTTTCTCAACCAACTTCAGAGGCATCTCCCTGGGATGCTTTTTAAACAGTATTGAAGAAGTTCTCATCTATATGCTGGGCACTTAGTGGCTGCTTTTCTTAATTATTCGGTCCAAGTCATCCATTACAAAAACTTTTTTTTTACATAAAATTTTAGTTTTGTAATTAAATAAATTAATATTTATATTTTATACAATTATATTTTTGTCTACAAAACTAATTTCAAACATATAAGCATATGCCTTCAGCTCAAAAGGTTTTTAAGATCATTAGAAACATTTCAGGCAAGTGTCCCCAAACTTTTGAACGGTAGTGTATGTTTAGAAGTGGAATAATAATAAATTGATATAAAAAGAAAACATTGGGCCCTATTTTAAGAGTGCTAGCGCTAATCGCACCGGTATGCGCACCGGTATAGCCATGGCCAGGAAGATTTGGTACTTCGTGCAAGCATGCGCTAAGTCTAGGCGCAAGTGGGTTTGTTGAATGTCAGGCATATTTCTATGACTGTGAAACGTTCCTTTTTTATGCATGGAAAATATGGTTCTCATCAGGATTTGAAATTACGCTCTGTTAATTTGTAGAGAATGTAAGTATTATTAATAATTTTCATCTACTGATACACAAATCATGGCAATAAACAGTGATTGTATTGGAACGCACTTCACTTCTACTGTTCGATTTTGATTTTGAAAAATGTAATTCATTTATAGACACAATAAAAAATTAAACCAAAATTATATCTAAATTCAAATTACACTTCAAACAAAGTTATAATCAAAATAATGAAGTGGTCAAAAAAACATACCTAATCCACACATTTTTCTCTCTCAAACTTCCAGCGGCGCCTTTTGCAGTGACTTCACCCTAAATCACTTTGACAACAGGTAGAAAAATACCTATATAACTCAGATGATAAATACAATTGTAAATATAAACATAATAATAACAATTGAAAAAAATAAACCATGACCTAAAGATAGTTAAACACAAATCTCATAAATATTTGCTTCATAAAACGACTACAACAGTGATCTTCATGGACATAATTTGATGTTCCACTATGTTTTCAGAGTTTGGACATGGACTTTATTACTGCCTGCTGGTGGAATCTCCAAACTGCAAATGCAGGAACTGAGTTTAGACTTACCTGCTTTTGAAATGTCTTAGCGCAATGACGTATTTCTCAGGAAATTAGCTAATTGCGCTTTGTGCCACTTCATTATGATACAATATACCTACAGTTTGCACACATACACCCACAGATAGCGCAAGCACTCTCACCCACACCCACTTGTGCTTTGCGCTCACACAAAAATTGGATAAGATGTTGCACTTTGCAAGAGCCCATTTTCTTACTTTGGTGAGTCGCATATTTTGTCAAACGTGGTTGCTGTTTATAGTGAGATCTGGTTCAAAACAACTTAGGTATAGGTACATTTTATCATTGTACTGTAAAAATGTTTTGTGAGGTAACATATAAATTTACTTCATGTGATAAAATCTTAATAAACAGGTATTTCAGATGGAACATTTTCATTAATCTGACTAAATCAACCTGAAAAATTAGGTTACAAGGGGTTAGATCAAGTAGAAACAAAACATCTCAAAATCTTTGAGGGAACAATTGCAGGTTATCACTTTTTTCAGTGTAGGTGTGTTCCCTGGGAATTTAACACAGGAAGGCGGGGCTGGGCCGTGACGACACACGGCTGGCCCTGGATCGGGCTAATCAGCCGGATGGGGGATACAGACGAGCCGGAGGAACCAGTTCGAGAGAGAGATGCACATGGCCACATGTGTGTCTGCGTTTGTTTATGGATTTTTTTTATGTTGAGTCTTATCATTAAACTTTACGTTGACTGTTAACCGGTACCACCTCCTCGCACATCCCTTACCCCATTACAAGGACCTTAGCGGTGCTAGTGCATGGCTTCACGAGTAATAAGAGCTATATGAACTCATATTGTTATAATCAAGTAAAGGCTGCCAGTGTATGTCTGAACAAATTAGATTGTGGCTAAGATGTGTTTTAGGGACATTTCGTTAAAAACCGATGAGGTGTTTTCCCCTCTGGTGAGCTCCAGGCAAGAAGCCAAGCTAATTCATTTAACAGAAATGGCAGCTTTAGAGAGAGAGAGGAAGTGGTTGAAAGAGAGATGGGCAAGGGGGGTGCAGAGGGGGAGGTGGTGTGCCTCACAAGGATTTAAAGAATGTTCTCTAATCTTTGATTCATGCTTTAAGCCTCTCAGTTGCACTCCCTGTGCCACAAGTTCTCATAGATTTTGTATTGCGACCCTCCAAGCAATATGGAGAGTGGGTAAAGGTCCAGCATTAGGCTTAACGCAAGAGGATAATGGAATAGTAGCTCAGCTATTGAATATCAAACACTTGAAATTCAAGGGTCAGTTCACCTACACATGAAAATCATCATCATTTACTCACCCTCATGTTGTTCGAACCCATAAGGCAGTTTTTGTTTCTTAAAACATAGGGAAAAAAAATGCTCTCGTGGCATTTTCCGTGAAACAAAAATATATAGTGACCAGGAGCAGTCAATCACCATAAAGCACTTTAAAGGTATTCCATATGAGTTGTGTGACTGCGTATATTCCAAGTCATGCAACAGTGATGTCATATAATAAAATGTGTTTTTGTTGACTAGCGTGGAGCTCGGAGGAGTATTTCAACGCCAGTGTCTGACGTGCAACCTCTTTGAACAATGCAACTTCTACACAGCAGACTTCAGCCCCAATCAGACATACTTCACCCTCTACTGCCTGGGTAAGAGCTCACACACATGCACACGCATGCACAGATACAGGTGCACAGGTGTCTCACCGCTTTCATATCTCTCTCATATTTTTGCAGGTCCAGGAGTCCCAAAGGTGACCATTCACAACACAAGTGATCCTTCTAGTGAGTAGGATGTAGTATCTTTCTTATTAAGATTTTTATTAACAGTATAATTATTAATGCTTACTAAGGCAGGCATCACTCTTGCTATTGCTCAAATAAGATATGGCATTTTAAGAAATCCCTAAATCTATGTAGTTTACCCTTTTGAACTCATCCGGCACTGTTTGTGTTACGGACATGAATGACGCCTCAATGTGACGTATTAAGGAGTGATGTGGTATTTCTTTTCTAAAGGCCTATTTTTTAACTCTGTAAAATATACTAGTTTATACTTCCTAAGCCATAGCTGCAAGACAGTGGTTTTTACATTACATTTACATTTATGCGTTTGGCAGACGCTTTTATCGAAAGCACGTATTACAGGGACAATCCCCCCGGAGCCCACTATGCCACCTCTTTATGGTTTGCATTTGTAGTTATGCGTTGCTGTGTCTTTGTCGTTTTGCCTTAATATCTGAAAATGATTATGCATTTCATAAACAAAAGCTATGTAATTTGTGGAGGTGGAGGGCTTGAAGGAACTGTGGGATGGCGTAAGGGCTCAATTAGCGGTCTTGATGAGGGCAGAGAAAATCCAACAGCGGAGAAGAAAGAAAGAGCATGAAAAGGTGAAACCCTTTCAAGTTTACCAGAAACCTGTTGGAAGAAAATAGGAGTGGAAACTGGTGATGGCAAAAAAGGAACTAGAAGCCCACATGGAATAGCAACTTGGTGATCTCTACAAAGACAACCCGCTTGGCTCCCCTGTATATGTCCCACGGCCAGTAGAGCCAGTAGTGGAATTTGATGAAGATACATCTAAGCTGAGTGAGGTGAGGGAGGTAGTAGAAAAAGCCAGAGCAACTTCAGCACCAGGCCCGAATGGGATACCATACAAGCTGTATAAGAAGTTCCCCATGGTTCTTAAAATGTTGAGGAGATTGTTGGGGTTGACCTGGAAGAAGCAGTGCATACTGTTGTGGTTTCTGCCCAATTTGTGAAAAATCACTCTGAGAGTTTTTGACGCCAGAAAATTTACTTTATTATCAGAGATAACAAGAAACAACTGATGTGTCTTGAGTTTGCACTCGCTTACATAGGTCTAACAAGGCATGGCTAAAACCTTCCATACATTTTGTTCTGTGTCTTCAGTCTGTTATTTTTAAGAAGGGAACATTTGGAACCTTTTAAGGGGCCTTATCATATATATTCACTAGTGTCAAACCACGAGACTCAAGTTTACCATGTATGAGTACCATATGTGATCCCAAGCATTGCATTCTGAGGGGCCTAATTTTCACAGGCCTGTATACTCACACACACACACACACACACACACACACTCACAGTAAAATACATACTTGACCATCAGAAATAATTGTAGAATATGGCTATATTTACAATTGATTAATTTATAATTAACTTGATAAAAATGTTCCACAATACCTGTGGTGAAGGGCAGTGGTCATCTTCATACCCAAAGAGCAGGGATCTACCAGCATTAGTCAGTTTAGGAGCATTGCTCCATTGAACGTGGAGGGAAAGCTTTTCTTTTCAGTGGTAGCAAGGAGGATGTTTGACTACCTCCTGAAGAATGGATACATAGACACAAGTTTCCAGGAGGCAGGCATACCAGGTTTTCCTGAGTGTATGGAACATGTGTCAGTAATATGGGAGCAGATCCAATCTGCCAAGAGAGATAAGAAAGACATCCACATATTCTGGCTGGACTTGGCAAATGCCTATGGATCAGTTCCACACCTGCTTGTTAGCTATGCACTGGAGTTTTTCCATATACCAGAGTGCATTAGGAGCTTGGTAGACAGCTACTATGGGGGACCTGAAGATACATGATTTTGGTAGTCTTTCTGTTTGAAAGGGGGTGAGGGATGATCAGATTTCATTTGAGATGGAGGGGGAAAGAATCAGCCTATTCAAAGTTTAGTGAGAGAATACACAGCATATCATTCAGACAAACACATGTAAGAGTTGGGCCTGAAGCAACGGAAAGGGGGCCTGGATAAGATCGACAGTTGCCATCTCCCAGGCAAATTCAAGGTTTGGTGTTACCAATTTACACTTTACCATCGCCTGATTTGGCCACTAAAAATGTGTGAGATTTCTGCAACCGCAGTGGCAAGGATGGACACCAAGGCCAACAGTTATATCAGGATGTGGCTAGGCCTCTCTCTCAGATGTAGCATTGATTGGAAGAAATGCTTCACATACTTTACTGCCTCTAAAATCACTCACTCTGGGCTACAAGCAGGAAAAGACCAGGCTTGTTTCGGAGCTACGGGAATCGACAGACCAGGCAGTGAGGGCAGGTCAAATCCAAGTATGAACAGGCAGAACTTGGAAGGCATAGGAGTTCTCAAACCATGTGGTTTCAAGACTGAAGCATCAAAAGTGTTTTGGAAGAACACAGTCAGGAAGAACAGGCCTTGGATGGGGGGTGGCTCCCAAACTGTGGTCAGCAACCTCCCAAAAACAGAGGAAAGGAATGGTAGTTACGGAACTAACTAGGATGGAAGAGGAATGGTATAAGGTTAGGGGAGTCAGCCAGCAGCAGCAAGGGTGCTGGACCATATGGGAGGGGACATCTGATAGAGTGTTAGAATATGCTGACCTATGGAAGATACTTCAGGCCAGGCTAAGTTTTCTAAGATCCACCTACGATACCCTGATAGAAGGCACTGGTGGAGATGCGGCAGGCAATAATGCCTGGCAGGTTATTACAGCTGCATCTGTTTAGTGGATTCAGAAGAAGAAGCCTTTATAGTTTGTGCCACATTATACATTTTGAACATATACAGTGAAATACTTTTTTTTATCATATCCCAGCTAAGCTGGGGTCAGAGCATAGGAATAGCCATGATACGCGCCCTTGGAGCACATAGGGTCAAGGGCCTTGCCCAACAGTGGCATCTTGGCAGTGCTAGGGCTTGAACCCCAACCTTCTGGTCAGTAACCCAGAGCCTTAACCGCTAAGCCAGCACTTATTTTGTCCCACATTATACATTTTGAACATATACAGTGAAATACTTTTTTTCGCATATCCCAGCTAAGCTGGGGTCAGAGCATGGGTTAGCTATGATACAGCGCCCTTGGAGCAGATAGGGTGGCCAAGAGCCCAACAGTGGCATCTAGGGCTTGAACCCTGACCTTCTGGTCAGTAACCCAGAGCCTTAACTGCTAAGCCAGCAATTATTACAGAATGTGAACATGTTGAGATTTAGGCACGTAATATTTAATAATACTTACTATACATTAAAAAAGTAAAAGGCATATACTCTATGCTTGCTCTTGAGACACTTAAGTAATAATAAATAAATATATTGGCATTCATTAATAAAATACCTCAAATTAAAAAACTTGCCTGACCAACACAAAACAGGTGTTATTTTAAAGCTTAGAAGCTGGACTTTACGGTGCTCATATGCAAAAAGACCAAATCTTAACAAGTGCATTTTAATTTGCTGACTAATTAGAATTGTTAAATTTATAATAATGTTCTGTACACCATACCGTCAAACTTCATACAGATCAGAAAGGTTCTCGAATAAAATACAAATTTATTGTTTCATTCACAGACCAAATTTTTGGAGAGGTGTTTTTTTTTAATGTAAATATATGGTCCTGAATATTACTGCCGAGATCCATTCTTTACATCATAAGCTTAAAGGGATAGTTCACCCAAAAATGAAAATTCTCTCACTATTTACTCATATGTATGACTTTCTTTCTTCTGCAAAACACAAAATACATTTTTTTCGAAAAATATCTCTGCTCTGTAGGTCTATACAATGCAAGAGAATAGGTACCAAAACGTTTAAGCTCCAAAAGGATATTTAGGCAGCATTAAAGTAATCCATAAGACACCAGTGGTTAAATCTACATCTTCAGAAGCTATATGATATGTGAGGGTGTGAGACAGATCAATATCAAAGTCCTTTTTAATATAAATCTCTCACTTTCTCTAGTCTTTCACATCCTTCTTCTTTTGTTTTTGGCATTTTGCATTCTTTGTGCATATCACCACATACTGGGCTGTAAGAATCAATTATAGTAAAAGAAAAAGGACTTAAATATTGATCTGTTTCTCACCACACCTATCATATGGCTTCTGAAGATATAGATTTAACCACTGGAATCATATGGATTACCTTTATGCTGCCTTTATATGCTTTTTAATCCTTTAAAGTTCTGGGCACCATCACTTGCATTGTATGGACCTACAGATCTAAAAATATAAAATATTTTTGCTTGCATCCAGCTGAAGACAGAAAGTTTTACAGGTCTGGGATGGCATGAGGGTGAGTAAATGATGAGAGAATTTTCATTTTTGATGAACAATCTATTTAACATTTTGAATACTACAATGTGCGATTAGATAATTCCGGTTTAATGCCAAGAACTAATTCCATTTGCATGTGCACTCACAGGATATACAGTGGTGGAAGACAACAGCCTCCTTGCAATGTCTATTGAAACCAAGTGCCTTCCTGAGACAATTTTCCGGACCCTTTCCTCCGACAACAATGGTAAAGATCTCCCTTAAATATCTGATTGCATTCTTCCTCCAGCATACATTGATCTCAACCTTTTTAAAAGCCAACTACATTTAAGAATCAATCAGATAAATGTTCAGTTTTGCTAATTGGATCCTCACAGTTGCAAGGCTGCTGTACAATTTAGCGCCCCCATTTGGGGGGCGTAAAGACCATTGCAGCATGAGTATGTGTGTGTTTTTGTTTGTGTAAGGGTGTTAGGAGAGGTATACATATGTATATTGATGTATAAATTTAACATGCATTGTACATGGGGCCCCCAGCCAGTGTGTGTGGTTTGATAGTAATTCTGTTAAACCCCAACAGGCTCATGGGAGCTTATTTGCTAGTGGTTAGAATATTGATGAGCTGGCACCTAGAATTCCTAACAGAATGGTACAGTAAGAACGGCAGTTTGCTAACTCTTCCTTTGTGAATAATTACAGACCTTGATGTGAAGATGTCGTTGCCTCCTGGGCATGAGGGAAATCTGCACCCTCTCCTTATTATCATGTAAGTGTCTCCCTGCACTTCAACAGAGCCTGCATCGTTTTATTAGTGCTTGAAAGGCAGTACTCCATTGATATTCCTTCATCATTCTGGGGTTTAGAGTTTTTCAATATCCATAAGCATAACACTTCTGAAATTAATTCAGCTCAAACTGCTTAACATATGGACTCTGATGCAACTTTGTTTTGCACCGATTGCTTAAAGGAATATTGTGGGTTCAATACAAGTTGTGCTCAATCGACAGCATTTGTGGCATTATATTGATTACCACAAATAAATTATTTTGATAATTTTTTCTTAAAAAAGAAAGCAAAAATAGAGGTTACAGTGTGGCACTTATAAAAGAAGTGAATGGGGCCAATTGTTTAAAGGCAGATATGTGAAGCTTTTAATTTTATAAAAGCACTTACATTAATTATTCTGGAACCCAGATTTTTGCTTTTTTTAAAGAAAAGAAGGGACTAGTCAAAATATTTGTTTTGTGATAATCAATAATATACCACAAATACTGTTGATTGAGCTTAACTTATATTCCTTTAAGCAATATTTCTATCTTGTTTTCCAGTAAACATATCTAAACATCTTTAAATTATCCCCTATATTTTGAATTAAGGTTGTTTTTCTTACCCCATTGGCAAATTGTAAGATTTAAAGGTGCTGTAAGCGATTTTAGCGTTCTGAAGCTTTCATGTGACCGAGTCGTTGAATTAGCCACTCCCCCTCATTCCAAAACCCCGCCCTCCAAAATAAGCAGCATTGTTTTTTCCTGTGGCTGTCAAATTTCACATTGGCACAATAGCGAAATAACTGACAAACATTATGAATCATAGCCTCAACAGCCAAGTTTCCATCCAAGTTTCGCTCTATTTTGTTATTGACAAAGTGAAGATGCGTAATAAACGTCTGCCTGTTTCCATTCAAATGGCCTTTTATCGATAAAAATGGTGTGCGTGAGTTTATCATAAGTTTTGGTTTATCGTAAAAAAAAAAATAAGCCATTTAAGCCATTTCCATGCAAAAATGTGTGTTTATTGCTACTTGTGTAGCTTTTGCCCCCCAGATGTCCCTAATGTGTTTTCCTCCAACGTTTTGGTAAAATGGGGAGAGTATTGAGACAATTCATTGAAATTATTGAAATTTTATTTTCACAGTTAAATGCAATCAGAAGGCAAGGAATTGCAATCAAAAGGGAACAGTTGCCCTTCTGATAGGACTTTAATATTGGTGCTGATGTTGCACCTATCGCAGGTTGCCACCGGTTCCGACCTGCATTAAGTAGTGGGGGAAACCTTCGGTCTTAGTATAAGGACCATCCATCAATGCGTATATGCTGTGTTCACAGCTATTAAAGAAATACTGATGCAGTGTAATATCAGAGTTTACAGATGAAACATTCCTGATATTCAGTAGGCTATTTTGAACAATCATCTAATCTAAAGTATTGCCATCACAACCGCATTATGCCCCGCATATTTGCCCAGCAACTTTTAATAACCAACTGAACTTGATTGCCATCTAAAATAAATTTTTGCATCATAATGCAATTTACAGTTTCTGAAGAAGCTCAGCAAATGCGATCTGAGGTAAAGAGGGTTAGATTTAAAATATTTTAACATTTTAAAAATTCCAAAGCTTGTTTTCAAAGAGAACTCATTGGACTGATAGTTTATAGTCTTGAATAAATTCCAGAACATTCTGAGAATGTCATTCAGATGACTTTCTTTCTACAGAACAGGGTACGGCTAATTTAAGTTTGTGTAAAGAAAAGGCATAGGCTCTAAAAATATTATAATATATTTTTATTTTGTTTGGTAATTATTTAATTTAATACAGGGAATTTTGGTGGCATTTTTTTAAAAGTAAGCTAAATAATAATTTAATAGAATTGGGCTGTTTTCATGTTCCAAAACAGCACACTGAAGCTTTTCTCCTAGTATTGTGTATTTATTTTTAATTTAAAACATCTTTGTGCACAGAAATTACATTGTTTTGTGTGTTTTGTGGGCTAATTCCATGACTGCCATCTATTATTTTGAATGGTGCAGAAAAGCAACTTATAAATAAACGGATGGCTACCACGATTAAATTAATCACAAACAGTGGCCATTCATTTGTTCTCTGTGTCCTTGTCGATGACAGGTGCATGATACAAGATATTTTTGTTGGCACTCCTGAAAGTTTTATGTTTGCAGGATTGGATCTGTGCTATGCTCAGTATGCTGTTAAGATCAGTCCATAATCACATACAATTCATTGGCTTTTAAGGATTTAAGGATGATTAATACAAGCTAATGATTGGGGTAATTATTTTTGCATAAATGCCAATTTTCTTGACAAACTGTGTTTCCAAACCAGTTTTTCCCAATGTTTGAAGTACCAATGTAGAGTTTATGTGTTAGAGTTAAACGGAAAAATATTATGTCGACACATTTTAATGATAACTTGCATTTCCATCAGCTTTAATGCACTAAAACGTTTTTCTCCAAAAAATCCTTGGATGGAACAGGCAGAAAGCTGTCATTTGTCCGCAGAGCGCAGAAACATTTTTGTTTGCTGTTTTCGAAGTCTACACTTGTCACAGAGACCGTTGAGATATCTCAGGACACTTATTTCATTAATAAGTTTAATTAATAAAATTGTAAGCATGTTAATAATTAAAGTAATTAAAATTTTTTAGCACCTATAAGATCAAAAACAATTTGCCAATGGGGTAAGAGAAATGGACTGTCTCTCTCTCCACGTGGGTTGGGGTACCCCATGAAAAGAAGGAAGGTTATTTCTTTTCTTAAACGAAACAAATATGATATTGTGTTTCTTCAATAAATGCATCTTTCTCAGCAGAAAGCTGATACATTTGGGTTGATATGGGTTGGGAATGTTTTCTTTAGTGCTGGATCAAGTTTGAGCAGGGGAGTCAATACACTGATAAGTAAACATCTACAATTAAAATGTCTCAAACAGATTAAAGATCAATTAGGAAGAGTCATTATTGTTTTAGCAGAAATTGAGGGGCAAAGGTTGACTTTGGCTATTTCGTTCCTTATATTTACACTGATGTTCAAGGGTTTTTATAGATCTTGAAGGAATGTTGCAAGCCACTGGCACCCCTCATGATATAATATTGGGAGGAGACTTTAATCTATTGATGGACTCAGTCCTTGATCTTACTGAAGCCCCTTTGACCTTCATTGATGCTTCACAGGATGTGTAACAACCAAGGTCTTACAGATATTTGGAGACTTTTGAATCCATCTGGTAGGGACTATACATTCTTTTCATCATTCCATAAGATTTATTCCAGAATAGATTTTTTTTTATTAACTAAGTCCCCCATTTCATCTGTTGTTGACTGCTCAATTGGAAACATCTTAGTCTCAGATCACGCTCTGGTGAGTTTAGAGGTGTTGCTACATATGGAGAAAAAGAAATCATATAGTTAGTCCTTTAATGTATCCTTTTTGCAAAATCCTGATTTCCAACAAATGTCTGAAATCAATGTTTATATGGAGACCAACTGGTCCTCAGTATCCTCTGTGGGCGTGGCTTGGGAGGCACTTAAGGTGGTTCTTAGGGGATCATATAGTATGCCTCATTCATCAAAAAATCCAAAGCGCAACAACTTGTGGAGTTTGAAAGGAATATTAAAAGTGCAGAGGCAGAGCTGAAGTGCCGAATGTCGTCTGATGGCCTTGAAATACAGATATACTAATAATACAGATATTTTGTTGCAGAAGGGTAGTTTTGGCTATTCAGGGCAAGACAGTCATCCTTTAAGTCAGGGGACAAAGCAGGAAAACCTCTGGCTAGATATATAAAGCAGAGAGAGACTTTTTCTACCATTTCCTCAATGAAATCTGCTTTTGGTGAAATTTGTTCCTCTGCCATTGATATTAATAATGCTTTTAAAGAATTATATCTTGATTTCTATAGTTCCACATTTTCGTCTACTGAAAGATATATAGAAACGTTGTTGAACCATTAGAACTCCCTAAACTGATGACTGAGCAAAAGAAGTCTATTGATTCTGAGAAAGACTTGGAGGAGCCAATTGACAAAGGTGGGTTAGGTCTCCCCAAGTTTTGTTTTCCCTATTATGCTTTTGGTCTCAGACATTTGGCGCATTGGTCGCTTCCACCTGAGAGAGCCCCTCCATGGCTCTTTATTGAACAGGAGATCCTTGCCCCTGTCTTACCATTGCAAAGTCTTTCTACCAAGCTGCCCGGAGAAGTAAAGACATATCCTGTTATCTCGCACATGCATTTAGTGTGGACAAAAGTTTACTGCGTGTTCAGTTCGGACATTTATCTGAATGTATTGTGAAAGTATTTGGTTAAACCCTAAATTGTGCATTAACAAGTCCCCTTTCTGCTGGACAGAATGGAGTGAGAAGGGAGTTGTTAGGGCTGGGTGACCTGTATGAAAATGTAGCGTTGAGATCCTTTGAAAATATTATACAGCAGTTTTGGATTCCCAGATCTCAATTCTACAGGTACTTCCAGCTGCGCCATCTACTTTGTACCACCTTTTGGAGAAGTACACAGCCCCCTAAAGCTGCAGATACTCTTGAGATGGTGTTTGCTGCTTTTGGAAAGGGTCACGAGGCTTCAGCGTACAATTCCTGTCTAATCAGAGTCTAGGGGATGGGGTTTTAACATCTCTTAAGAAATTATGGGAGAGAGACTTGAATTTAGTTCTGGAGGATGAGGAATGGGGTAGGATTTTTTTAAAGATGTCAAGTGTATGTCTAGGGATGCAAGGGTGAACCTCATTCAATTTAATATTCTGCATCGTTTTTATTGGACTCCCTCTAGATTGTATAGTCTTACCCTTAAAGACACACCTACTTATATTATATTGATAAAAGTTGATTCCGTGTTTTCATGTGCAGTTTGTGTTTGATTTGAGTTTGGAATCAATAAAAAATTGTTAATGACAAAAAAAAGAATGAAGTTCAGTGTGCTTATGTCTTATAACTGACTCCATGTCTCTCTTCTTCTTCTTCTTCCGTCTTTCCTTCCTTCTGTTCCTCCATCTTCCATCCATCCATCCTTTCTACCTACCTTCCTTCCTTACTTCCATCCGCCCTTCCATTCTTCCGTCCTTTTGTTCATTTCTACCTACCTTCCTTCCATCCACACTTCCTTCATTCCTTCCTTTATCCTTTCCTTTTTTCCTTCCTTCCAACCATCCACTATCCCTCCCTGCTTCCTTCCATCCATCCACCCTTCCTTCCTATCTTTTTCCTTACTTTCTTCCTTTCCTCAATCCTAACCTGCCAACCTTCCTTTCATCTGTCCATCCATTCATTCTTCCTTCCATCTGTCCATCCATCCATCCATACACTCTTCCCTCCTTACTTGATTCCTACCTACCTTCCTTCTCTCCTTTCTCCCTTCCTTTTTCGTTTGTTCGTTCTTTTATTACTTTCTTCCATCACCCTTCATTCCTTCCTTTCATCCATCTATCAATCCATTCATCCCTTCTTTCATCCATCCATTTAATCATCTATCTATTATTCCTTTTTCTTTCTTTCCATCCATCCATCCATCCATCATTTTAACCACTATCCTCTGCCTCTGTAGTGATGGTATTCCTGGGAGGCAGTCAGTAACTGAGGAGTTTACCCTTGGCTGGCCGGAGGTTTTGTCTAGCCTGCACGGAGTAGCACTGGCCTGGATAGACAGCAGAAACAGTGTCCCTATGGGACAGAAAAGCAGCACCCTGGACCCTCGTAAGATGGGTTCCCTCCGCATTAAAGACCAGATTGGAGTTGTAGAGTGAGTCTATCTCACATTTATTAAGAATAATATATGGCAGAAAAATATTTTGACATCAAAAGTGGCAAAGGAAATATCTCATTAGTGATTCCTAAAGAAAATAATTCATGCATTAAACCAGACCAGAGTTTTTCTTTCATATTCTGTTGAAAGCTTGGTTTGTGCTAATTTAATCTAATCCTGCTTCTTGCTCAAATCAGGAAACAATGTTTATATCTCAGCACAGAGTTAATTCACTGGCAGCTTATAAGGTGCCTGCCACTTATCATGACTCATAAATGCCATCTGTATTAAAAAGAGAACTTTGCCTGTCTCATTGCAGGTGGTTCATGCAGTTGCCATACATTGATAGGAGAAGAATTGCTGTTTACGGAAAGGTAAAATATCTGTGAGAAAATGGTGTTCAGTAATAACTAAGGCTGTAAATTTAACGTGTTAATTCAGTGCGATTAATTTTTTTTTAAGTAACGCGTAATTTTTTTTTTACAATTAATCGCAATGCCCCCGGACCATAATAAATAAGATTCCTGAGAACTGCAAGCTTGTAGTACAACCTGTTTACTCCAGAGGGCAGTAATTGAAATTTCAGCTGTGTGGCAACACACAGTTTATACAGTGAAGAAAACAACCCTTCAGCAGACAGAATAACACATGCGTTACGTTCTTGCGTTCAAAACACTTGATGGAGCACAAATTCAAACTAGGGGATCTCAAGATGTGTTCTAAGTATTAAACTATATTTAACTTGACACAGTGACCTAAAAATGTTATGTTTATGATGCAACGCACCCGAGACGCTACACAAGCATGTCTTACGCAGGTGTAGATTGAAGGGCTCTTAAACAAGCCCTCATAATAAATCTCAAACTGATTGACAAATTCACTTGCTAAATGGATTGCTGTGAACTGTATGCCAATGATTGACTTATGTTCAATAATATGGTAATAAACAATACATTGTATTCTAAAGCCACTTTTTGTATTGTCTTATCATAACTAAGTATAATTATTTCATCATTATATATTGAATTATTGTTATATGAGGGGCTTTCTCAGCAAATATTTGTATATGTGATCAAATGCGATTAATTAGTCAGGGACACCATGTAATTAATTAGATTACAAATTGTAATTGATTGACACCCCTAATAATAAATAAAACATACATGTAACTGCATGCCAATTGAATTCTAGATTTTTTGTTATTAAACCATGTTACTATTTATGCTTGACTGTTTTATGTTAAGTTTCTACATTGCAACCTTAAACAGACTTATGAACTACATTAATTGACAGAAGAATTGTTTATTGTGATGATTAATAATGATAATAATGTATTTCTTAGTTTTTGATCATTGGTGTCATATTGTTGTTGGCACTGTTTTATACAAAACAATAAGCTACAAGAGGCCATTCATTTGACCACAAACTCTTCTGAATCACTGTTAAGCTCTTCCATCTACCAAACCAAACCCTCTATATATTCTCAATAAGTAGCATTAGAATAATATTCTCCTTTTGAAACTTACATTTGAATCCAGTTGCAAAGCTCTGACATCTTATTTAATTTGTCCTTGCAGGGATTTGGTGGTTATTTAAGTTTAAAGATGTTGACAACAACTGATCATATATTCAAGTGTGCTGCCGTCATGGCCCCTATCACAGACTTCAAGCTATACAGTGAGTGTTGACTTAATATCTGTGAGATGAAGCGTACAGTCTGCAGTACACTATACAGTTCCTTTTCATTTCTGCATGTAAAAGCCTAATCAACTTTTTTCAGGTGCTGCCTTCTCAGAGAGATATCTAGGTCTCCCTGCTAAAGAGGAACATTCCTACATGGTAGAACATTTTCATTCATAGATTTTAGTAACCAATATAAAACCTGATACCCACACTCACCCTTGTATTCAATGAAGTAACTTAGTTACACCTAATTCTGTATTCTTTGCAGACTGCGTCTTTATTGGACGACATCCACAAGCTAAAAGACGACAACTTTCTCCTTTTACATGGGACTGCAGATGGTCAGTTTTTAATAGAAAATCCCTGAAATATACATTATTTTTGGATCCCTTCTGACTTTATGTTTGTTTTTGTGTGCATCTAGCGCGAGTTCATTTCCAACATAGTGCCGAATTGTTGAGTCGTCTGGTAAAGGTGGAGTCCAACTACACACTGCAGCTGTACCCAGACGAAGGTCACACCCTGAGAGCAGAGCGGAGCATCCAACACATGCATCGTACCCTCCTAAACTACCTCCACAACTGTCTCAAATATGACCCCTTTCTCGAAGCAGAGGAGGAAGAGGAGGATGAGGAGGAAGAGTGATTTTTTCGGTCCTCAAAGCAGCCCATGTATATCTAAGTACTGGTGTTGAACTTCAAGCTGTGTTATTTCACCAAAGGAAAAATTGGGACCAAGAGGACCAAATCCACCAGCTATTTATTGCAGACTAGATTTTGGATTGTTTCAAAATAAGACTACAACCATGTCTTGTGCCGGTCTGTCCCTCCCTGGATGAATTGGAGGACAAGAAGAAGATTCAAAAACAAGCACTCTGGTTCATGCAGTTTACAAGCAAAGCACATATACATTCTAAGGGCCCCATTCAATCAAAACATTTTTTTTTTTTAAGATTATTGGGAAAAGATGCTGCAGAGATATGTTAATCAGCCTTGATATTCTAGTGCCACATTGTGGGCAAAAAAGGAAATGCTTTACAGGGGTAGTCACCCAAAAATGAAACTTCTTTCATCATTTACTCACCCTCATGCCATCCCAGATGTGTATGACTTTCTTTCTTCTGCAGAACACAAACAAAGGTTTTTAGAAGAAGACTCTAGTGGTTAAATCCACATCTTCAGAAATGAGAAGATAGGTGTGGATGAGAAACATATACATTTTTA
This sequence comes from Xyrauchen texanus, assembly GCF_025860055.1. NCBI lineage: Eukaryota > Metazoa > Chordata > Actinopteri > Cypriniformes > Catostomidae > Xyrauchen > Xyrauchen texanus. The sequence goes on along the minus strand of NC_068300.1, from coordinate 13,078,190 downwards.
AGTCCTTTTTTACTATAAATCTCCACTTTCACTTTCAGATGTGAAAGTAAAACTAAACAGACGCTACATGTGACTTTCAGATGTGAAAGTGGAGATTTATAGTAAAAATTTCCTAAATATTGATCTGTTTCTCACCCACGCTTATCATATTGCTTTTATCTGCTTTTGGACCATTAGATTTCTGTTCACCATTTACTTAAAATGTTTGGACCTACAGAGCTGAGATATTCTTCTAAAATATTTTTGTGTTCAGAAAAAGAAAGAAAGTCATACACATCTGGGATAGCATGAGGGTGAGTAAATTGAGAGAAATTTCTGGGTGAACTATTCCCTAAATAAATGTGGGATGCATCATGGATTGTAAGATTGGGAAATACAGCCTAGACTATTTGATCGAGCGATGTGATTTTCAAGCTCTTAAACGTGCAACTCTGATCATTGCAGCACTGCGAGAAGCATCGCGCAAAATGCGGAAACCATTTCAATTCAGCACTATAGTACTTCAATTTACTATAGTAACACTACCTGTACTTTAGGCAGAAATAGATTCACAATACATATTATCATATTACTAATTCAGCTCTATTAAATTTGTCATAGGCTACATTAGGTGAGTGAGGCAATATAATACATTTTTGTTACAACTTTTAAATGTTTATATTTTGTATTTATTGTTTTTACTGTTTGTAATTACAAAAATGCCATAGTTCATTTGATAGAAATCATGTTGCATCTAACCACGGCAGTGAAGAAGATCAATGCGTCCATGTGTCTACTATGGTCTTGTTACAAATACCATTGTTAAAACTATAAAAATAAAAAAAAATACATTAAAATTTTCATAAGGGCAAAATACACTTTTATTATTATTTATTTATTTTATTTTTATATGAAATAGACATGTGTAAATCCTAAAATGAATAGGCTAAAATATATTTGTTTGAGTGTAAGTAAATGGTTTTGGTTCTGGTTTTATTTTTGTTTGCCTTCAGAAATTCCAAGAGATGACAGAATTTGGGGTAAGGGAATGAAGTAGGGGGCATTCATCAAAAAAAAAAGTTGAGAACCACTGGACTAAGCGGCCATGTTTATTATTGGCCAGTGCTGATAATCTCAAAATAGGCAAAAACCATCCTGGCTGATATCGATCTATCACTAGCAGATCATGTGGAAAATTTGAATGTAAACTGCAACACATTGTTTGATCCTGGCTCCTGATATGCATGACAAACTGGCTGCATGGTGCTGTATACTCGTTCATAATCTCTGTGCCAAATCTAATAGAACATTTTTTAGAAATTGCATATGGTGTGTTTTCTCAATGTACACTACATGTCAGAACACACTGCACAGGCTGTCCTCAAAACAAGGGTACAAAATCAGTGGCACTGTCTGTGAATCACACTGCATGTTTCTGTTTACAGATGCCTCCTATGGTCTCCAGCATACATTATATATATCTTTATATATGTCGAGCCATGCTGGATGCAGTTTCACATTGAGAGTAACTGTATTTTCACTGGCAGACAAAGACAACTCTTACCTTTACCATTGTCATGGATATGAAGACTTCATATTTACAGATACAATGTGCCAAATACTCTGTGACCAAACCTTTCAATACTGAGGTACATTACATTTTTTAATGTGGCAGTTTGTGCATTTAGTAAATGTCTTTCCTTTTATTTAAAATCAATAAAAGGTAATTCATCCCTGACAACAACAACAACCAAAAAAGTACAATAGCAGTGTGATGTATCAAATCCTTTGAAATATACAATGGTACTGAATGATTACCATGGTACTTCCATGGAACATGTACAAAAACATAGTATTACCATGGTAGCATAGCAAATAAACATTGGACAAACATGGTGCTTTTTTGTTTTTGATAATTATTTGAGCACCTAGATGTTCACCAACTCTTAACAGTGACATATTAAAAAAAAATAAACATCATAAACTTATGATGATAATATTTATGACACAACAGATTAGACAAAACAGCAATAAAAGGCAATATAATAAGTACTGTAGTTTAAAGTATAAAGTTTCCTTTTGTGATCAAGAAGAAAACACAATGTTCTCATCTGGAATTGATTCTTCAATCAAATATTTATTTTATATTAAACTTTATTTTGTGACCTTCACGTATTGCTGATGTGTATATAGAAACCTTCTTTGAAATTTCTGTGCAACATTGTGATGCAAGTTACATATCCCAGAATGTTCTGTTGTACTAAACAAAATCTGATTCCAATGTTATAGGCAGCATGAAGTATGTTTGAAATGAGCATTATCAGCCTATGTATCTGTATATTTGTTTTTAATTACGCTTTTCCAATAAAGTATGCATTTTTTTTTGTACAAACTGTTGCAAATAAACACAACAATTCACATTCTAGGTAGAAGGTTTATGTAATTTACATTAAACTATTTAGAAATGGACAACATTTTGTTTCTTTGTAAGGACATTAAATTGAGCTCTATTTAGAGATAATTCTCTTTGAACATGTCAAGGTTCCCTTGAGATCAATAACAAAATTAGTGAATTGAATAAACTGAAGATCTTAAAAGGGGATGTACTTGCTCTGTACAGACAAACGTAAAGGTCCAATATTGGCGAATGAGACGGTATTAAGACTATATATGATCATAAACTGCTCTAAAGTTTTTCAAACAGGCAGTTTAAAGAACCCCTACAGCTAAACGCCTGCGTCTGAATAATTTATGTGCTTGTAGTCCTTACGCCAATGCAATCAAAACGCGATGAGAAGCTCAACCAATCAAAATACATCTAGAACGTTGTCCACCAATAATATTGCGAGTTACCGTTCCGTCCTCACCAGGCTCCGCGTGATCCAAACCGCGCCTACAACGGGCCCGAGTCCGTTTTTTCAACCTTCACTGCGAGCTCGGTAGCGAGAGGGGCACCTTCAAGCAGGGGTCGAGAAAGAACCACTTCTAATATTTATACACATATACAGTAATCATGTCCTTCCTCTCTATCAGCAGACTAGCCCCAAGGCTCCTCAGTTCAAAGGTAGGAAAGTTTTATTTTAACTGTAGAGAAGGAGGCTCAAGCTGCTGGCCGGTTAGCCTAGCTAAACATAGCATATTTAAGTGACAGGCAGCGAGTCTGAGCCTTTAAATGTCAAATAAACATCAGAGACTATAATTAACTGCCGTTTTAGGACATTTAGGCATGTAAGACGCTGTGTTTATGTGTCTTGTCCTTGAAACTGGCTAGCTGTGTCTTAAAATCTAGTGAGCTGCCTAGCTGGACAGCATTACATGATCATTCGAATGGAATGTTCGAACGTGCATATGTTGCGGAATAATATTGTCGAACGTTCCAAAAACTGTTCGAACGTTCGAAGTGCGCCGATATTGCCGTAATATTACTGTAAACATGGTCAAGTTCACAAAAGTTTTGAGACCGCCAATACGAATCTATTTAGTAAGTGTTAGCTTTAGTTTTTAGCTTGAGGAAGGTCTGTCATTGAGCTGTTCAGTGGTAAAGATACATCACATTGATGTTTGGCTTGCTGTTTGATTATTGATTATAATACCACTACCATAAGATCATATGATTAGATTGTTAGCTTAAATCCAGCTGTGTTAATTCTCATGGTGCAAAACATTACCTAGTATGCAGTGGTTATTATGATGTAACTGGAAACCAGTTAGGAATCTGTGATCTGAGCCTGCTGTGAAAAGGTCAGCTGTAGATTGACAGATCAGTCAACAGATCAGATCTGTTGTTCTGTGTGGTTGATATGACCTTCAGGATTATCACTATTTTTTTCAATGGTCAGCCTCATGAGTTTGCCCCATATTCACTCATCTTGGCTACTTATTTCTACAAAATATACACTATAAATATTCCATAATTGGGCTACTGATAGCTTGCTATTGATGTGTTTCCTGGATGTTGAGACATTACATCTAGCTTAAATTCTGTTCCAAAATAGCTGGATGAACAAATATGAATGAAGAGAGGAGTGAAAACATTGCAGATTGGCTAAGACTGTCCTAAGGGTACTTTTGACCTACAGAAAACTTAACTGAACTTTAAACATATACTCCTAATCATAAGACTACACTGTAATTAGTGTTGTTGCTACAGTGTTAAAGCGGTTGCCATGCTGTCTGAAAGACTTTATAGTAATTTAGGTTACTCTGCTTATGTCATGCTGGATTAATTCTCCATTGGCACTGTTGCATGACCCTTGTACACCATAGGGTGTTACTCAGTCTCACTCATATGGTAATTTTGATGTTTATTACAGTAATAAACATCTGTAATATGTGGTGATTGATGTTCATATTGGCGGCCAAGACGGATTTCTGAAATGTACTCCCTTCCTTGACTATTTTCCCTTTTTTCTTGATAATGTATTGGATGATGATCAATCCTAGACAGTAGTCTGCTTTGTAAAACACTTGTGGTCACTCCAAGTACTAAGTAGATAGATTTAAATGGTATTGCAGAGAAATGCAGATAGCAAAGGAGCAAAATTGGCATAGGTTTCAAATTTATTCTATTCAATTCTAAATCTGATATTCTAAAAGCAAATTTTTTGCAATCTGGTCAAATTGATTTATGCTAGGTCAACATGGTATTACTGATAAAATATTCAGTGCAGCTACTCAGTGGTGGACAACTTCTCGAGCTCGGCTGATCCGTCTAACACAGCTGTCTACCGGTCATCTCTTTTGAGACGTATTGAAACACTATAAATTATTCCCTTGAAACAGAGCACAGAAAAGCTTCTGAAGTCATCAGAGGATTACCTGTCATTGAATCCTTTTTGTCACAAGCCATGGCTGGAGTTGGCCCAGGAGTCAATCCATAGGCTATGGATGGGTCTCTAGTGACCCCTGCTTAAACACAACCCTTGTGTCTGTTGTACATATAGCTCTATAGAATAGAACACAGAAATGAGTCAAAGGTCATAGAGAGGTCGAAAGGCCGATTTATACGTCTGCATTGAACCTATGCCATAGGCTCTGCATAGTGTCCAATGCCATGGTTCTGCATCCTAGTATAGAACTAGTGAAGCACTTGTATATTGAGAATATGACTTTTGTTCTTAAATAATGTAATTAAACAAAAGTGATGCAATTCGTAGGATCATAACCGATTCTTAAATTACTGTATTATTAAAAACAAATTCATAAAAGTATTTGAAAATGTTGAGATTTAGAAACATAGGATTTGTTATACATGTCTGCCATGCAGAGAGAAAATAAATCAGGCCTTTACTGTATATTTGCTCTTGAGTCACTTGAATAATAATAAATAAATATTCTGGCATATTTTTGATGCTCTGTGCTAAAAAAAAAACCATCAAAATTAAATAACTTCTCGCTTGACCAACACATAATGGGTGTCGGTTTAAAACTTAAAAGCTGGACTTTATAATGCATATAGGCAGTATTACAGCTCTAAACAAGTGCTTTTTAATTTGCTGACAAATTAGAAGTGTTCTGTTCATAACTATGAAATATGATTACTCAAATTTAGTTTTTACAAGCAATTTCATTTATTCAGATTAAGTCATTTTCATTGAGCCAACATAATTTAGTAACATTATGTCAAATCAGTGTATAATAGTATGTTTAAATCATTTTAACTATTAGGTTAGTGTAACCCAATTTAATAATGTTAAACAGGTGTAAGGACAGTGAAACTGTTGCAACACTCAAATCAAACATCACTTGAACATGAAAGTCTATGAAAGTGACTTGAACATGAAAGTCTATGAAAGTGACTTGAACATGAAAGTCTTAAGTCAAGATTCTGAAGTCTGTGACGCATCTGAAGTATCTGGTTTAGTGTCAAATACACAGGCAGAGGCACAACTATGGATTCACCAATACCAATTTTTCTCTTCTGATTCCCATACCTGAAATCTCAGTATCAGCCGATCCGATACCAGTGTTGTTGTTTGTTTTTTGCATAATCAGTTTGGAATATCTTTACATTATTGTGTGGAACTAATTGGGGGTACTCTGTAATATGAAATGAAACACAAACCTCTAACTACACATTATTTCAATCTAATTATTTGCAGTAGCTTATTAAGAGAAACTTTATTGTTAACTAGTTTACTGGATAATGTAGCAGCAAAATTAACAGGAATTCCAGTTTAAGTCTTCATTAGGAAAGAAGAAACTTTTTGTTCAATTTAGTTGTAAGATATCAGTCCAATTTTCATTCGCATAGTTATTTTTTGGAATCCAGTCAACTTAAATATTGTTATAATTTGTAAACAATTAATGATGATAATAACAATAAATTATTATCATTATCATTGACTTAAAAATATTAAACACAACAGTAATATATTCAATCATGCACCTTTAACTTTAAAACCTTCAGGCTTTTATTTTGACATTCTGAACTCTACAGGAAGTCCTGTAAGTGGTATGTAGGGGAGTTCACAGTAGTTTAATTTGCTCATTCAAATTCTGGTAAAATGTTTGGTTTTAAATGCACAAGTGAATCGAACTATGAGCATCTACATCTAAGATACTGTTCTTGAGTAGTGCTCAAATATTGCACACCGCTGTGAAGGCTAAAAATAGCTGCGAGGGCATCACCCTGTGTGTGAGTTTGTCCCAACAGAGCAGCACCATTCAATAACGCACTGCGTATACTATATATATTTACTTATTAAACAGCCTTTTGTGATTCACAGAGCTATCGCACTTCTTCAAGTGGCTTTGAATGAAATGCACGAGTCATATGAACTGCTTTAATGGTGTTTTTATTGTCCTTTATGTAATTTTTGGAGCTTGACAGTAACGATCATAACTAACAAACAGTATCGGATTTGGACCGGGCTTGTCGGACAGATACCCGATCCGTCTAAAAGCTTCAGTGATCGGTGCATCCCTAGGCACAACCTCCACTAATGCACCTCGATGGCTCTGTAGATAGATACTGCTGATTCTCTTCAATGGACAGAGCAGCATGAGCGCAAAACTCTTAAAGCTTGAGCTCTAAAATACGCAGCTTTGCGAGTATCAATGTGAGAAGCAAGGTGCGAGAAGCGGAAACTAGGGACGAGCATTCATCAATAATTTGTTATTCGAATATTTAAGCCCATAAAAAAACAAATATTTTAATATTCTATTATTTAAAAGTAGGCAATTAATGAGAAAGAGATGTTGTAAAATTATTATTTCTTGGTCTTAAAGGTTGCGTCACTATTAAAAAAAAAAAAGAAAAAGCTGCTAATTATATCCAAAACAAGCTTAAATCGTGTCCTGTTTTTTATTTTATTTTTATTTATATATCAACAAGCAATGCGTGAAAACAAAAAGGTATAGAATAAAAGCATTTAAGCTCACGCAAGTGAAGAAAAAGAAACCGCTAATGAAGTACACTTATATACGAATATAAACGCACACAAATATAAACACTTGACATATAATGTTTTTGTTGAGAAAAACAAGCATATCCACGTTCTCAGTAAATTATACTCATTTGTAAACACCAGTTTAAATGATGGAATGTCCCTTACCTCAGCTAGCGAAATCTTTCTTGGATGCCATGTTTGTTGTTTACATAAGCGTTGCGGAGATTACGTTGCTACTGGGACGCTGCTTTCTGTCGAGCTGCACATGTATGGGAGGAAAGTGTACACTGCTTATCCAGTACATTTAAACAGGAACTCAGCTTTCTCACAGTAAGCCACATTCTCACAATAACCTGCTTATTTGTTGTCCGTCTGAACATACTGACAGATCCGTTTGCTCATCAAATGTGATCAACTTGTTTCCACATTCAACAGTGCCACTCAGTGCATTCTGTTATAACTGCCAGTTTTAGTTTGTGTATTTAGGATTTAACATGCATCTCACTGTATATACGGTATGGCCCTCTGGCAGAAGGTACAAGAGCATCTGTGTAACCACCAGCAGACTCTGCAACAGTTTCTGAGTCAGATTACTCAACACCCTGCTGCCTACCTGACCTAGTCAAACACCTAACCCAGTATGACTCAAAAACATTGTACACCTGCACTTCACTAAACTGCATCAGTCACTTATTATTATGGAACTCATTTATGCTAGACTTTTGCAATACCTAAATATATAACTATGCTATACTTATTGCTGCTACACTACAAAATAGTTTACAGTCTACAGCTCATTTTCTGTGTATTTTTTGCCCTCCACTCAGTTACGTATTGCACTTTATGTAGTCTTGCATACTGTTCTCTGTTGCACCATGGTCCTGGAGTATCGACATTTTGCTCCAATGTATATAAGCTATATAGAGTTATAACAGTGAAAATCCACTTGACTTGACTGAAATGTAGAGTTTGTTTGAAAAATTATGTTGAGATGGACAGAAGATTTAAACTGGTTTCATAATGTACTTTGTAAAGGCAAAATATTCTGAATTGGCCACTTTAAAATGCTTCTACCATCTCTATGTGTGATGTTTTAATTAAATTATTTAATATGGTTTATATGATGCTGTGTATATGTAGCTGATTCTCTCTTAATTTAACTGATATTTATAATGGAAACTTTAATTTATTTTCTTTAATTAAAGTAATACTATGAATGCTATACTGTGAATTATAAATGTCAATGGTTTGTAAAAAAACGGTGGCATACTGTGAAATCGTGACACCGTTACATATCTACCATATAGAATACATTATAGCTGCAAATGAAAGGGCTTGTAACTGTGCGTCTTCATGACATAAGCACATACAGTATGAATGTGGAAGTGTTAATGTTGAGATTGGTGCATCTCTATTACTATTGCTCATACTTGGCATTAGGGATTTGAACAAACATTTGCCGCATAATTCATCCCGCAAGTTTGTTATGCACATGAACGTCTTAAAAATAGCAGATTTACATCCATTCTAAATCATAGATATCTGCTACATCTCTTTTTGGTATCCGAGAAGAAATGTCTTATAGACGTATTGCAGATGAGCAAACAATCTCAAACCGATGTCTTTCAGATAAAAACACACTAAAGGTGTTTTATCAGAGGTAGTGCTTAAATGATTTGTGCAAGTGGTACGTTTTAGACACTTCAACACATCTTTTCAAATTTTTACAGATAGCTTTATCATAAAGATTTGCAGTGTAGTAATAATGGCCTCTAGGATGCATGAAGTGTGATGCATTTGACATGTCTGAAGGTATTTAGCTACTGCAGAAGCCTGTTATGTTCACGATAGGATCAAGCTAACAGCTGCCTGTAACCTCACCTTTATCATAGATTACACGGCCATGGACATGGAGGAAGGGCAGAAACTTGCAATGACTTATCAGCAACAATAAAGGCCACTCCATAAACAAACTCATAGACTTTTTTTTAAGCTACTGTATGTGGCTAGTGTTGGGTCTGGCTGGTCCTTATTTCTGGCCCTTCTCATGTTCAGATATGGGGCCCTCGATAGGGGTGTTTGTTTTCAGAGTATTGACCCACAGTCCAATCAGGAGCCCCATGGTGCAGGAAGTATTGCTTTGGTTCAGGAAGGTGCAAACCTTTGAGGTCAAATCCTGTGTAATGCAGTTCAATCTCTCAGCTGTAGTCTGGCCGTTTCCTCATGTGAAGGCCTACCAGCATGTGTCGTGCAACTTCCTATTCCCTGTCTCCTTGGCAAAAAGAGCCTAAATTTCTTCTGCGGATGGTATGTTTGCCAATTAATTAGACTTGTAGTACTAATATTTATATTACATATAATGGTAAGAAAATCGTAGCAACCTGCTTCACCTTTTTAAACACCCCCTGCAGAGTGTTACCATTGCCAAATGGCCTGTCTATACGGCCATGCTCTTGAAATCATTCTACAGTGGCAGTTTATGCCAATAAGACGGCTCTTAATCCTGAAGCTATATATAGACATGAGGGATGGCCCGTTTGATAGACGAAAGACCTTGGCTATTTGGATGAACTCGTAACTCTTCTACAAGCCATTTTGTAATGGAATTAGCTCTATGATCTGCATCTGACTCTGCATAATTTATTGTGTTCTTGTGCACCTAGGCATATTTTTCTATTCCTGTGAACGGTTTGAATATTGTCATTGTGATAGCTTGCATAAAAAACACTCCAAAGATTTGGAAAAAATGGTTTTAGGTAGTAGACAAATAAAATGTGTGGCTATTTTGAGTAGGAATGCACCGATTCGATATCAGTATCAGTTCCAAAACTGTAGTTTTTACAGGATCGGCTATCGGTTTGACGAGCCTGATTCTAATCCGATACTGTGTGTTGGTCATGGTCATTACTGTCAAACACCAAAAATTACATGCATTTTATTCAAAGTCTCTTGAAGACAAACAATAGCTTCTGTCTAATAACGTGAATCACAAAAGACCCAGTCATACCAGCAGGTCAATAAAAGCTGTTTAATTTTACATTTGAGCGGGTCGTCCACCCGCTGCCATGTAAAGACAATAATAGTAACAACATTTGTTTTATATAGGTCTAGTGCTATCAGCCAATGTTCATGTAATCCAAACAATATAACATCAAACATGATATACTCACTACAGACAGCAATGGAGCCCTAGTCAATAGTATAGTCCAGAGTGATGGTGATCAGCTGGAGTGTGATCCACCAGACAGTCCATACAGAATGAGTGCAAGTGGAAAGATAAAATGTCCCTGATAAAAAAGATCCCTGTTGGAGTGATTATACAAACTTCTACGACCTGCAGCTCTCACAGCGTGGATCTCGGACGAACACCGCAACATCAAGTGCCAAGAGATAACACATGACATCTCGGCTGCCAAAGAGATCGCGAGTCGTCCAGTCATAGTCCAGAGCGTAAAAACGCAAATATTTTATCCGAACGCAACCGACTCATTTTGAATTGTGCAAGTGAAACAAAATTTTGCATTTGTCTGTTTGTCGTCCTTAGCTATTTAAAAAAATTTTGTATTCATCGAAGTCATTGTTTTTCTTTTCTCTTTCAGAATGCATGTGTCATTGTGGCTGCCAGACATGCCAGTGCATCCACGGTACGTATCTGGATCATTTCGGATAACTACACACAGTCCTCCTGAACCACAGATCAAAGCCAGACACAGACTTTAGACTGAGTACACTAGACATAAGATCACAGCCTTGCCTTTTTTTCTTTTTTCGAAATTGAAAAGTACAGTTTAAGTATATTCAAAAGACATGATATGTTTGTTTATTCAAGGTTCTCTGAAGCTGTTTAGATCCCTGAACTTTTGTGTCTTATACAGAATTTGAAAGACGTCCTGTCAGACCTCATACCCAAAGAACAGAGCAGGATCAAGAACTTCAGACAGCAGCATGGCAAAACCTCAATTGGTCAGGTCACTGTGGACATGGTAAGAGACGCATCAACTCTGAGCACATAATTTAATGCAGTATAATCAACATTACCATATATCATGGACTCTCTGTATGGTCTCTCTCTGTTATCACTGTAGGCTACAGTCAAACTAAATGAGCTGTAACAAAATAGAATGTCCTTTTAGTTCCCACAGTCATGGTAAACCTGGAAATATCAGGGAAATTAAATATTGTGATTGTAGGCCTAGAACGTTTTTGTGTGCAGTATCTATAAAAAAAAAAAAATATAATAATTGTAATCCTTTATCCAAAAGTCATAAGCAAGTCATGAAAATTAATTGGTCAATAGGCGTGGAAACACTATACCAATACATTCAGCCACTTTTGGAAATTCAGGGATTGTAAGCTCAACTGGTAGAGCTTGGTGCTAATACTGACAAGTTCCCATGCAACATATTAACAACATGAATGCACTTTCAATGCACTGTAATTTGCTTTGGATAAAAGTGTAAATAATACAGAAATAAATAAATGCAGGCCTAAATGTCAAGAAAGTGTAGAAAAGTTGCATTCATATTTCATTCGAGAGTTGCTAACATGCCAGATCACATGCTCTGCATGGTGTAATTGTTCTTCCCTCTGATTGGATGCCACATGTTTTTCAAGGACCCTTAGGCTTTAGTGAGAATGTAGTTTCAGCTTTGTCTGAATGCCAGTTGGCCTATACTGCAACTAAAATGTCAGTTATTTGAAAACTGCACCTGAAGGGTATCATTACTCAGGCTTATGACACAAGTGGTAGAGGCCAGAGAATTGAGTTGGAGGGCTGGTTTGTGACTCAAAGGCAGGTATCTCAGTCATGTTTGTTTGCTGTTTTTTTTGCATTTAACAGGTTTATGGAGGAATGAGAGGCATGAAGGGTTTAGTGTACGAGACGTCTGTGCTCGACCCTGATGAGGTGAGTACACATAACTCGCACATTCAACTATGTGCACTTTTTGACTGCTACCATACCTGGTATTGTTTAAAAAAATTGCCTAAATGAGGTTGTTTCATTTATTTATTATAAATAAATTATTTAGTGTTTTTATTAGTATTTGTTGGTCACCTCAGCGTCAAGGGTTATGAGATAATAAAAGGTAAAAACTTGAAAAACCAAGGCCTGTGCTATTAGTCTGCATTCACAATGTGTACCACAAAGCAAAAATAGGTAACATGCAGCTTTGAAGGTACATAACATCATTGAAGCTCTTTATGTGAACTTACAGGACAGCTATGTTGCTTAGTGTTAAAAATAGAAAGTGGTACCACAGTGCCTTAGATAAATGCACATTATGTCAATAGTTACCCTACTAACCCCTAAATGCTGCTTTATAGTACAATTCCCAGAGGTTTAAGCTAAAATTCTAACTGTTTACTTGATTCAAATACACACATTAATGCCTGTGTTTAACGATGGCATCTTTAGGGCATCCGTTTCCGTGGTTACAGCATTCCAGAGTGTCAGCAACTGTTGTCCAAGGCACCCGGTGGAGAGGAGCCACTGCCTGAGGGTCTGTTCTGGCTGCTGATCACAGGACAGGTGCCCAATGACGAGCAGGTGCGTTTTTACTGTCAAAGACATTCTCTGTGCAATTGAGCAGATTGGTGTAGCAGTTCTACTCTTGACACACTGATCTGTGTTGCTCATTTGGGAAATGTGTGTTCGAATCCAGCTTGTAACATTTCAATCTCATTCTTCTCTCTCTGGATCATTCACTCTCCTCTCGATACTAAAATTGGCCAAAGGACAAAATAAAAAGAGATGCTTGTTTTATGTAAGCGTGTATGTACATTTTATATTAATTGGCATATAGATGTACAGTGTTACATTTTGTAAGACTGACTGCACTGTATTCCTGTTCTCCTTCAGCTGGACCAGCTTGCTCTGATATTTACAATTTACTTGTACTTTTGAGAAATGTTTGTGGCATTCCCTAAACAGAAAATGTTGCCATAGTTACAATTTTCTGCATAGATCTTAATATGAAGATTAGTTTGTATCAGGTAGTGATTATTTGATCAATCTCTCAATATTCAAGCCAAAGAATAATGTCTGTCACAAATAACATAATTTGCTTTGCTTTTCAACTCTCCTAACTCCCTTTTTGTGGTCCTTGTCCTCAGGTGAGTTGGTTGTCAAAGGAGTGGGCTAAGCGCGCGGCACTTCCCTCACACGTTGTTACCATGCTGGATAATTTCCCCACCAATCTACACCCCATGTCTCAGTTCAGTGCCGCCATCACGGCTCTGAACAGTGAGAGCAGTTTTGCTCGGGCCTACTCTGAGGGAGTGAACAAGGCCAAGTACTGGGAGGTGAGTCAGCCAATGTGGACATGGCCACATGGTCTATTCCTCTTCTGAGGAGGCTAAATAGTGCAGGGTATTAATACAGATTTACCAGTTTGATTCGTATTCACAAGCTTTCGATTCCGGTTTTGGTTTTATATCGATTCATATGGGTATATTTATGTTATAATGTCCATTTTGCTTGCGTATAAAATAAATTCACTTCCAGCTAATGCTGTTAATTATACAGGGAACCTTTTAGCTAGGTACATTATAAAAATATTAATTTTACAAATTATGTTTTATTTGTTTTTCATCATTATGGCCACATTGAAGCTTTTTTTAAATATTAAAATGGATGTATTCCATCTATAATTATGATATGATATTTTGTTATATGTTCATTAAACAATAAACATATAACAAAATATCATATGTAACATATCATAATTATAGATGGAATACATCCATTTTAATATTTAGAAAAAGCTTCAACGTGGCCATAATGATGAAAAACAAATAAAATATAATTGGTACAATTAATATTTTTATAATATTATAAATATTTGTAGAACATATGTCTATTTAAGAAAACTGGCAGTTCTGTAAAGAGCATCTGTAATATTCTTTAAATGCGTGATAATAAAATGTTTGTGTTTTGTTGTATTTGATCAACAACTGACTGTAAAGAACATCAAAAGAGAAATTATTCAATTAAAAATGTATTGTGTGGATCTCTTTGGACACACATTACACAAAACAAACCTATACCCTTAACGTGCAGTAAAAGTATGCTGAACTACTCAATCACTAGTGAGTGAAATCTGAACATTTACCAGCTAGTGGCTAATTACAGATAGTTTTAGTCTTAATAGTGCGAAATGTGGTCTCGTATGAGTTATTTACTCTCATTGTAGAGAGTTGCGCACATAGTTAAAGATTGATCTTGGCATTTAAGAATCGATATCGAAATTGTTTAATGATGCATCTGAAAATTTATATTTTAATATAGGCATTCATTGTTATTATTTGTATTGGAAACTTTAAATGTGATGTGTGTAATTTCTAAGCCTTGAGCATCATTAAATGGAATTCCAAAAATAATTACTGTTTTCAAATGGGTTTTCCAAACACTCCCCTTTTTTTCCATTAAATGGATAGTCTCGTCCCAACTTCGTGCCAATGTTGTGTCATGAACAATGTTTATATATCACCATACTGTTCACACTTTTCAGGGAAATCAACCTACGAATGATTTGCATGTAACGGTCTGCATATAAAGCTGGGATACTAGATAGTTTTTAAACCTTTAAACAAATGACACACTTCACCTTATAAGATTGCAAAATGTCATACTAAAAGGTTTGAGTTATTTAGACTAAATTACATGTGTACAGCAATTCTGGCCCAAAACGATATTTATCTGCTATCTATTCACTTTTCTGTGTAGTTTGTGTATGAGGACTCCATGGACTTGATCGCCAAACTCCCCTGTGTGGCGGCCAAGATCTACCGTAACCTGTACCGTGAAGGGAGCAGCATCGGCGCCATCGACTCCAATCTGGACTGGTCACACAATTTCACCAACATGCTTGGCTACAGCGAGCCACAGTTCACAGAACTCATGAGGCTCTACCTCACCATTCACAGGTAATGACCTCAATGACTCATTTATCATAAACCGTTCCTCCGCTGTTGTATGTTACCACTGTAAATGGTTCATTATTTTTCATTTTCGTTATGGTTCATTGTTTTTATATCATTATTTTTGCAATTCCATTTGGTGCTGCTAGTGGCATGCTTTACTTTTAAATGAATCCATTGTGCCCTCTGCTGGTGTTATTTGATTTGGACTTTTTGAAGGTATATAGCCTTTGTGTGTGTTTCCATCCCTTTCCAGTGACCACGAGGGTGGAAATGTCAGCGCACACACCAGTCACTTGGTAGGCAGTGCACTGTCCGACCCCTACCTCTCCTTCAGCGCTGCTATGAACGGACTGGCTGGACCCCTGCATGGACTGGCAAATCAGGTTTGGGACAGATGACATGCTTGTAGTTGTTCTGATGTACAACTGATGGAAAATGATCTAGCATTTAAATAGAATGCATTTCATTCATGTATTTCCTCCTCTGTCCTGTAGGAGGTGCTAGTTTGGCTGACAGCCCTGCAGAAGGAGCTCGGTGGAGAGGTGTCAGATGAGAAAATGAGAGATTACATCTGGAACACACTCAAATCAGGCAGAGTGAGTGCCCTTATACACTGGCTTGTACAAAAAGCAGCTTAAGTTGATTAATTCCAAAAGTTATTTACCTTTCTCTTCCCTCACTCACATTATCTCTCAGGTGGTGCCTGGCTATGGCCACGCTGTGCTGAGGAAGACGGATCCCCGCTACACCTGTCAGCGCGAGTTTGCCCTTAAGCACCTTCCTAATGACCCAATGTTCAAGATGGTGGCTCAGCTCTACAAGATCGTTCCAAATGTGCTCCTGGAGCAGGGCAAGGCCAAGAACCCCTGGCCCAATGTAGATGCTCACAGTGGAGTCCTGTTGCAGGTGAGTGACAAGAAACCAACCAATCAATAATTGATATATGAAGTGGTGTAGTAGAAAACGGAGATATGTAGAAGCTCTCTATGATGTAATTCAGCTTGGTATTTGACTCAAGAAAGTTTAAATTTAAAGTTTAATAAGAGGTGCCAAAATATTACTCGTCATTAAAATTCAAATATTTTTATTGCGCTTATAGTGGAATTACAGCAGATATTTTAGCAGGTAGTTATGATATATTTGGTTGTTTTAGCCAAGTTACCATGTCACGTCACTCTGTGAGGATTATTTCAACATCTACGCACGGAGTAACAATGTTTTTGGACTCGTTTTATATACGCTAATTCTGATCATTTAATGAACTGCTCTAATGAGCATCATCTGATGTGAGTAACGATATGCTGTTTTCCAAATTCTGTTTGTGCTTCATGAGGTACAAAGTGAAAATGTGACAAAAACACTTCTGTATAATATTTTAGAGCAATTTTTTCACGTTTTTGCCTCCATGAAAATTGCAGATCGCAGTACTTAACCCTTTATACTCTTGTGCATTTTTGGGCTACCGCCTACAGTTTTTCACACTCGTGTTTTAAAACTCACCAGTCACACATACTGTGGACTAATTGGTCTCATTTTTCAGAGAACCCCAAAAATAAAATAAAAAAAGACTCCAATTATTCATAAATAATATTGGGTGTTTATAATCTTATGATATTTTTTAGGAAAATCAAAAATTGTAAACATGTAATTCTGGTTCTGTTCACTCTACCTCACTTTTTTTTTCTCTGTCACTATATACATTGTATAGACAAAAAGAGCTGAAATGTGCTTATAAAAATCTTCACTTCGATTCTGCTAAAGAAGGAAAGTCTTCCACATCTGGGATGGCTTAAATGTAACTAAATAATTGTTTCATTTTTGGGCGAACTAACACTATAAAGCAGATTGCTCAGATTAAAATGAGCCCAAATACATAATTAATAAAAAAAAAATCATAAATTATCTGTAACGGCCTCAATGAGCTGTGATTTATCGGTATCATACTGGATATTCCATATCAGTGCATCTCTACAATATAATGGTATTACTCTCGTTTGAAGAGGACATGAAATCAGAGTTTACCCTATTTACTTCATAAATATTTCTGGTCTTAATTTGCACGATTCATCTGCGCATGGTATTGAAAAGAAAATGAAATTCGTTTTTTCCTTTCATAATAAATTTAAATAGCTCTTTTTACACAATCGAGTTAAATCTTCTGAATATTCTGTTTCTTTCAGGAATTAATCATATTATCGTTACATTTATTGTGAATGCCATTTCATGTTGTCTTGAAGCTTTTTAACCTCGGTTTTCTTGTATCTCAAACATGCCTGATGTCTTCACTCCTTTGTTTTGCAGTATTATGGCATGACTGAAATGAACTATTACACCGTGTTGTTTGGCGTGTCCCGGGCCCTAGGCGTTCTGGCCCAGCTGGTGTGGAGCAGAGCGCTTGGCTTCCCTCTGGAGCGTCCCAAGTCCATGAGCACGGACGGACTCATGGCCCTGGTTGGGTCCAAGTCAGGCTAGAGAGGGAGAGACCATGCCAGCGGAGTGAGAACAGGAAGGGGAGGAGCTTAAACTATATTAGAACCAAGCCACTGGGCTTAGGGATTCAAAGAGACCGTACACTTTTAAATTTAATCTAAAAAAGGGCCCTTTGTTATTAATAATGTCAAGATGATGCGTCCCATTTGCATTTATAATAATCCTTCGTACCCAAAACGCATATCATGAATCTTATGCTTGAGAAATGAATATTTGTAACACAAGTGTAGTCACATTACACAGTCACCGCTTTTGGTCACTTTTCAATAGTTCTTCTCCTGTTTTCCCACATAAATGCATTTCTCACCGATTTTTCAGACCGTATGAACAATTTTTTGTTCCATGTGCTGAGAACAGGCTTGAAAGATGCAGCTATGTTTGTAGCAGAGTGGTTTAATAGAGGAGGCTGTGCTGTTGTCCAAGATTGCAGCAAGAAATCACCCTTCTCTATTTAAACTGATACTGACACTTGAAATACTAGTGCAGAAG
Source organism: Xyrauchen texanus (assembly GCF_025860055.1). Taxonomy (NCBI): domain Eukaryota; kingdom Metazoa; phylum Chordata; class Actinopteri; order Cypriniformes; family Catostomidae; genus Xyrauchen; species Xyrauchen texanus. The sequence continues at coordinate 13,059,918 of NC_068300.1, read as the reverse complement.
AGTTAAGAAGTGCTATACTTAGAATGTAAATAAACAAGAGTACTTATCCTCAGCGGTCATATCAACTATTTCAGTTTTAGTCTTGTCTTTTTACTTTCCGGGATTCAGATGTTCACTTGAGCCTCTGTTTTGGACGAGGAAATGAATTGACAAAGCCGTGCTCCGAGCCGGTCAGATAATGCTATGCAATTTGACTAGCCGTCCCTTTAGCTAACATCGTGTTTCTCCTTGTACGAGCACTCCACAATGGCATAAAATGGTCCTCTCTCAATAGAATTGATTCTGTGAGTTCAGTTCAACTTGGGAAACTTGTATATTTGTTTAAAAGGGCACTGCGCCTTTAAGTTATCTCATATTGCTCTCTGACTTCAGCCAATCATCTTCATCTTCTCCCTGGGTTGTGTTTCAATGGACTTGTTGTGGCCGCACCTTTTTATTTGAAATAACCAATATTTTCAATTACCTGAATCTCCTTTTTCCCAGTGGACAATTTTGGCATGGATAACTTTGATTTGTCTCATTTACACAAGTTATTGTATTCGCAACTTGTGAGCAAGCCAAAAAGGAACAGTCCAAGCAGCCAGAACGCTACATGTTCTACATCCTGTCGAATTTATAGTGTTTTAGTGTGAACTTGTTTCACGAGTGCTTTAAAGATCTGCTACTCAAACCCGTAGTATTTTTTACCATGTTGTGTGTAAATGTATAAAAATGGTAAGAAATCATTTTTTTGTAGGTTTACATAATTTGAGGTTTTATTTATTTCTGTAAATATAGCTTGTCTTACCAGGCCTATAAGTTCATGAACCACTTACTATAACTCACTCATTGAACTCGTTATTTACATGGAATACCTTTTTAATATAATTTCAAACATGCAATCTTGTAAATGAAATTGTGTGATCTGCTCAGGTTTGGCAAGCATGTGTTCATAAGCACTCCATTAACTAACAACAGGACTTCTAAGTCGCTGCATCCTTGTTACCCAATTCAGCTTGTAGTGAGATATTTGTCCATGCCCTTTTCAAGTGTCTGCTTTCTTCATGGTGTATGTGTGTGATACGTGTCATGTCGAGTTAATTTAAATTATGAGGAACGTGAATATGGAAATGATTGGTTAAAGTCAGATCTACCTGGGGAAATGGGAGGGGAACAAAAGAGTGGGGTTCAAATGTGTCTGGATTGATTTGGGAAGTGAAGCTTAGGTGAACAAAAACAAAACAAAAATGGGAAAACTTGAGAAAAAAGGAAAACCAATAAATGTTTTTAACAAAACTTTGAGCCTTTTTCTTTATTTCACTCAGTGGCTGTTTTACATTCCTAAAGAATATTCCAATATTAAAGGGATATTCCGGGATCAATTTAAGGTAAGCTCAATCGGCAACAATGTTGATTACCACCAAAAATAATTTCGACTCATCCCTACTTTTCTTTAAAAGAAATTGCAGTTACAATGAGGCACCTACAATGGAAGTGAATGGAGCCAATTTTTGGAGAGTTCAAAGGCAAAAATGTAAAGCTTATAGTTTTATAAAAGTGCCTCTATTATATGAGCTGTAAAGTTAATCATTTTTAAAGTAGTTTTAGGGTTTGTTGATATGGCAACAAAATTATAAAATTGGCTATAACTTTACACAGATAATGTTAATTAGCATTTTATCACACTAAAATCATGTGCTTAAATGCTGTTGATCGTTAACCTGTATTGAACTCGGAATATCCCTTTAATTAAAAAAATGTTGAGCATGTAAATTGAGATTGTCATGAAGAAAAATATGTATGGATTAACCATTTCAATTCTATCCAAGTCTGGTCATTGTTCTTAAATCAGTTTTAAAGACTGATGGATTATTTTTTCTGCAAATATATGAATAAGACCTATAGGTCAGGGCAGTATGTTGAAACGACTGTAGCCCCTCACACTGTTAAAAATACATTACCAATACCACCTGCTCACTATGATTTCCTCTACCTCCATTGTTGGTTTCATTTTGTTTTCTTTGCTCACTGAAACTGCATGACTTATGTGAGCACTTGTGGAAACAGATCTTCTAGGTCAGGACATTTACGAACAGTTCTTGAGCATGGGTTGAACTAAAGTCTGGCAAAGGCAGAATAAGCTTATGGTGTCATTAATGAAAACCGATCCAGATAATTGGCCATTTTTGTGGTAACTGGTAGGTGAAATCCAAAATTAAAAGGAAATTAAATCAATGTCACATCCACATTAAATAACACCAGTTGCTCCCAGCCGTTCAAGTACAACAGGCACAAATAATTTGTTTTGAAATGATTTATAGATTTTCAAATTAAAAGACATAAAAGACATGCTTGTGCAATGTAATTTAACACTGATGACTGGCCTACTGACAAGGTACAAGAGAATGAAGGGAGGATTCATCCCTAAAACTCTGCTCTTCTACATTTTAAGAAGCAGTGCACATCTCTTTGGTTCTTGGTCACAGTTGTTCAACAAACATTTAACAGGTAAACTGGCATGAGTCTGTTTTTGTGGTTCACTCAACAAATGTAATGATTGTGAATTTATTTCAATGGAAGACTTTACAAGAAGTACAATGTGTTTGATACAGCACAAATAATTTATCAGTCAAATCTCAACACTTACACGAGACAAATGAAATTTCAAATGAACGTTAAGTAGTTTGTAAATGCCATGAAATCCTTCATAATGCATTGAAACAGCTAAAAATAAAAACTCAAAATAAACTTTCCAGCAAAAAAGCTTCACTACGCTTGTGTCCGATGCATTGCAACTTGCAGCAATCTGTTTCTTGTGTTTGAACAGACAGACATGTAATTTTAACACAAATGGCACATGCTTTGCTCTTCCTATATGAACAGGCACAAACTGGGACTACTTCATAACTATAGGGATTTGCAGGTTAAATTCTTACATTTGTTTCAATCTCTTTAAAGCCCTGAGTTTGCATGACTGCATCCAATGAAAGCAATATCACTAAATTCACCATTAAAATAAAACTATTTCTAAATAAAAGGGATAAATATGCAAGTAAGGAGCAAGGTGCAGGGTTTATAATGTTGGATGCCGCTCGAACTGGGTGACTCACGAAAACGTAATATTTTACAACAAACAGAAATTATAATTTGTTGTTGTGATTTTCAAAACACCCATCCACCAACTGTCAATAGTCTATTGTAATGCGAAATAATTCTCATTACTGCAATGTGGAAAACTAAGATATATTATTACAATTGTTAAGTACAAATGTGCTGAATTATCATGAAAATACGGTCACAATGCCAAATAAATCTCAATAGTCCTAAATATAGGTGTTGTTGGACCCACTTTACATTAGGTATCTTTAACTACTATGCACTCAAGCATTTGATACAATGCACTCATTATGTACATACGTGTTGTTGTATTGTACATACATTTAAAGTACATTCATTTAATTACATCTGTAACTACATGATTAACTGTACCCCATAACCCTTACCCTACATCTAAACCTACCCATACCTCAACCTCAGTAGCAGCAAATATGAATCATGTGAGAATTGAGCAAAACGTTGGATAATATGTATGTTATTGTTAGTACATAGTAGTTAAAGACACCTAATATAAAGTGAAACCGATTTTTGATTTTGTAAAATATGACCCAAATGTACAGAGCAGGCAATTCCTGTTTAGACTATTTACATTTATGTTTATAGTCACATTTCTAAGAGTTTCACTTAAGTTGAATATTATAAATTCAGTGCAGTGTGAAAGTCATGTAGGTCATTGTGAGAACATAGATGAAAAAATGCAAGCATTTTTAATTCCCTCTCTAGTCATATAAAGACATGTTTTTTACATTTCTGCAATAATTTCATCAGATTTGGCCCCAACAAACCCACAGCAGGATAGATTGAGTAAATGGGATGAAACTATAATGAAATGGTGTATATTGACTATATGCATAGTATTGTATAGATTAAGTCCAATTTTTGCTATATTCTCTGAATACCGTACTTGTGTCTCAACTTTCAAATCTGCTCAGTCACAGCTACAATAATGTGATAAATCGTCATTCACAGTCAAAAAGAATTGTGGTTATATAAAGAAGACTTAAGACAAATCTATCTTTAGTCTCATGTTTTCAAGATGTAACACTTCAGATGTCTTGGAATATTGTCTAAAAGCACATAGGATCTATTATCCCATTCCAATGTAATAAAGACCAGAAATCTTTTCCGTCTTAAAGAGTTGGCTGTGAGATAGTTATGGAGTTCCACATTCAGATGAGTCCAGGTGAATGCACACCCAGACGTGTGTATCAAAGCAGTGTGATATGCACCTCAAGTGTGGTGGACCTCGTGAAACATGAGTTCCTGGGGTATTCTCGTCTCGGGCCCATAGAGTTTACCCGCTCTTCGCTCAAAAGCAGCCACCATCTGTTTCACCACTTCGTCGAAAAACACAGTCGCTAACTGTGAATGTATCAATGAACGGAATTCGAATGAGACCTTTGGAGGCAGCCGGCGTTATCCAGGACGGTAGATATGATGGAGTGATAGAACAAATCAAATATATTATGGACATGATACATTTATTTAATAAGAAATGACATTTCGCTGAGCTTAATAAATTATGCTGACCAATCCTACATTAGTAGCTGTTGCCGTCTGGCAAATTGTTTAACAAGCTTTTGCTCTTGTCAAGGTCAAAGGCCACGTCCAAAAGGTTTTGTTTGAAAAATTGATTTAGATACGTTTACGTCTCTCATCCACACTATAATGTCATTTTCCTCAACCAAAAAATAAATGAATGCTTTTCATAACCGCATACTTTGGAAAACAGTGATGTTAGGAAACTGAAAGAGGTTTCAAACTTAAATGGGTAAGTGTGGACGTGGCCTCAGGAAGTCATGTGAGCTAGGATAGTTTAACCCTTATGGTGTGTTCTGGTCATTTTGACCTGGATGCCTTTTTTTTTTTTTTTTTTTACATTTATTTATTAAGAATTTTCTTTTTACTTAATCCAAATGTAATACAATTCCTTGACTTGGTTCACATATGGTAGGTATATGGAAGCACACTAAAATATTTGACAATTTTATTGGTTTTACTTCACTTTGTTACACCGGTTCTGTTACCGGTCAAAAATGACCGGCTATTGGAAATTAATAGATTAGACGACAAAATAAAGATATATTAAGTGTTCATGGTCAAGGATGGTCTGCTGTCTATGTTATATGTATGTTTCAGCAAGTAATAAGGAAAAACGTGACAAAAAAACTAAAACTTCTGTTTATTATATTTACGTGTGTCAGTGAGAATTTCATACACTAATACTCACTGCAGTTTTAACGCTGAGGGAAACAAATTTTCTTATTGCATTTAACTAATTGAGACCTTTCCAACAATATATACATGACAATGTCATCTTTTTTTTATGTTTTTACCAACTCTTAATATAATTGTTGAGATAACATATTTGCAAATCACGGTTCTAATTTGTCAGCAAAATAAATAACTATTTAAGAATTTGTAGGATTACCTACACGCATTGTGTAAAGTCCAGATTCTAAGCTTTAAAACTGATACCTATTTTGTTTAGATCAAGCAAGTGGTTTTTGTTACAGAATAATTATTTAAAAATGTTTCTGCAGGGAGCGCCTCCACTAACCCCGTTTGAGCTCAGTTCAATTAATCCTTCTATCAATAAAAAATATACACACTGGCAGCCAAAAGTTTGGAATAATGTACAGATTTTGCTCTTATGGAAAGATATTGTTACTTTTATTCACCAAAGTGGCATTCAGCTGATCACAATGTATAGTCAGGACATTAATAACGTGAAAAACTACTATTACAATTTCAACCTTACAGTCTAGATGATCCCACAAAAGCTCAATGGGGTTAAGATCCATAACACTCTTTTCCAATTATCTGTTGTCCAGTGTCTGTGATTCTTTGCCCATTCAAACATTTTCTTTTTTTGTATTTCTGTTTAAAAAAAATTGCTTTTTCTTTGCAATTATTCCCATAATGCCTGCACCCCTGAGCCTTCTCTTTACTGTTGTACATGAAACTGGTGTTGAGCGGGTAGAATTCAATGAAGCTGTCAGTAGAGGACATGTGAGGAGTCTATTTCTCAAAAGAGACTCTGATGTATTTATCCTCTTGTTTAGTTGTTCATCTGGCCTTCCACGTCTCTTTCTGTCCCTTGTTAGAGCCAGTTGTCCTTTGTCTTTTAAGACTGTAGTGTACACCTTTTTATGAAATCTTTTTCAAATGTTTGAAAAGCAATTTCAAGCACTGTATGGTCTTCATTCTTCAAAACAATGATTGACTGAAGAGTTTCTAGAGAAAGCCGTTTCCTTTTTTTTACCTAATATTGACCTTAAGGCGTGCCAGTCTATTGCATACTGTGGCAACTCAAAAACAAACATAAAGACAATGTTAAATTTCATTTTACGAACCAAATATCTTTCAACTGTGTTTGATATAATGGCAAGTGATTTTCTAGTATCAAGATTATTTAAGGAGAAGGTGTTGGATTGATGGCTGCTGGAAATGGGTCCTGTCTAGATTTGATCAAAAATGACTTTTTTCAAATAGTGATGGTGCTGTTTTTTACATCAGTAATGTCCTGACTATACTTTGTGATCAGTTGAATGCCACTCTGGTTAAAGTGACATTAAAGTACCAATTTCCTTCTGAAACAGCAAAATCTGTACATTATTCCAAACTTTTGGCTGCCAGTGTTTATATTTTATATTTTAATATGTTGAAAAAAGAAGTACCAATCCTGTCATAATAACTAAAAAAGAAGTTGATAAAAAAGTCTAGTGCAATATCTTGAGGTTATATATGCAAATGAGAGATTTATTAACAATCTTAGTGGGCCGGTCATTTTTTACCGGCAACACAAAAGGTGTTAGCACAAACGAACACAACACAAGGGTTAAAAGTAAATATGGAATTCCTTGGAATTCTGTGAAGCTTGTTAAACATAGCAACAGTAACCAAGGTGGGGAGGGGCATAAAGAAGGGTCAGCTGGAAACAAATGTTGGTAAACTTTACTTACAGAGAAGTCTACTGTGCATGTTCGAGGGTAACCAGGAATTCCAGGACTAAATCGCCATATTGTTTCTAAGTGATTGAAGAGTTTACCATTCGAACACACCGCCTGATGTGGGACAGAAAAAACAAGGGAAAATTTGAGGGACATTTTCAGTAGACACCAAGAAAAGAATGGTCAGAGCTGGGGATGCACCCATGAATCAGTTGTTGATATTTTTTGGCCAATTATTGACCATATTAAAACATCGGCATATCGGTAATAAGAAAGAAAACAGCAAAATAAAAAATTATTATTTATATATATATATGAATTAGTAACAATTTGTAAACAATCTGTGAATTCAAATGCACTATAGAAATAATAATAGCCACAATATGTAGAAGGCTTACCACTCTTAAGAACAAGTAATATTTAATTTTTATATATTTTATATTTCTTGTTCTCATGTTAATGTGGAAAAAAATGCCATAAACAGACGTAACAGTTGTGAAAGCAGTACTTTCCTATAGGCAACATGATGAGGAAAACCATTCGAAATGCTTTGAAACCAGCTGACTTTGACTTCTGAGACGTCGCTATGATATCCAATAATGCTGCATGATTGATTGAATTAAGATTGAAATCGCAATATGTCTTGCTCAATAAATAAACCTTAAAAGGCTGCGTTTTTAAATGTAGTCCACATTTCACGCTTCAGACAACAGAAAATAAAAAGATTTCATATCAATAATGTTATCATATTTAGTTATTTTTTTTTGTATCTTTTTATTTTCTATTTATCTTTTATTGCGGCTCTCTTTAAAAATGTGGCCATGTGTTCAACAGATCCAATCCATGTTCAGTGTTCAAAGTAAAAAAAGCTTTTGTACTTCTTTGTACATTTTAAAAACATAATTCCTAAGTAAAACAGTGGCAAAATATTGATATCGGCCAAATATTTTAATACCGGTGCATCCCTAGTCAGAGCACAAATCTACATTCTCGTTTTACTTGTGTCAGTGGTATATTGAAGACATTTGAGTAGAAAAGGACAATCGGAATACTTACTTTTACAAGATGTGGACGGACATAGCTTATCATTGAAGTGTAACGTTCAACTACAGGAGGGAAACCCACTTCCAAATGTGCTTTGGCGTGACCGGCCCTCCTCATGATGGTTTGTGACTTTTTGCACCACGGTACAAAGAGTTTGTACTCATCCACATTGGCTACAACATCGTACATTTCTTGCATAGAGTACCTAAAACCAGACAGGTAAATCTTTGAAATTTCAGAATTACGCAGCATTGCAAATGTGCAGCGTTAGGAGCAGTTCACACCGAATGCGCTCATGTTAAAAAAGTTGAGTTTGTACAATGAATGGAAGAGAATACAGATCTCTGGACATGTTTTGAAGTTGAAGTTCTTTGACATGGCATCTTAAAAATGCTGCGCTCCTGTGCAAGATGCTGAAAAAACAGCGAGATGCGACGCAATGGTCAAAGACATCTTTTTACAATTTTTTCAAAGAAAAACTATTTAAAAACATTGCAGATGGAAACTAAAACGCATTCAATGTGAATCACTTAAGTTGCAAAAAATACACAGACAGTCTCAAATTAATAAATACAGATATGGGACAAATATTAGATATATAGATAAATGTTGTTATGCAGGGTTGGATTGATGTTGATAATGTAATGCAATAAGCAAACAAGCAGCATAAAATAGGTGGTATATCCTGAGCCCATATACGTACATATCTGTTCATATTTACATTGATCTGGATATTCAAAGTATTATTTTTTTTAAATCACACACAAGGCAGCTACTTTTACAAAGCCTCTAAAGTATAATGTATTATATCTTCTTACTATTTTCTTGTGTCCTACTTTTATTTTAATTGGCACATAACATGTATTCAGTTTCTTTAATTTATGGTATTTACGTCCCTGTGTATTGTGTTTGTTGCAATGAGTTCAGTAAAGTTCTTTCTTATCATATATCATCATAAACGTTTGCTTTCATTCCCCACAAAGAAAGAAGTTGTTATTGTTTGGGATCAGAGCCTGGGGGCATTTGTAATCTTAGGCAGGGTAGGGCAAAACTGAACTGCTCTTACCCTAGTATTCTCCTCTCTGAATACTCTTTTCTCTTATTGGTGAGGCTGATGAAAGATCTTCTGTGAGGACAGGGAGTCAGATCCACTTCAGAGAGACAAACAGTGCGAGGAGAACGAGTCATCAAGATCCCACAGGAGGACAAGTGTCTGACAGAGGACAAATGACACAAATAACAGCTCTTTTAAATACAAAATTCTGTCAGCAGAGATGTTAAGAAAATCTCTGTATCTAATCACTATATATATATATATATATATATATATATGTATATTGCACACCCTTATAAAAGAGTAAAGTTGCAGTCCTAAGGTATCAGTTGGTAATACCAGTGTTTTGAAATATACCATTGTACTGTTTGATTGAGATGTTCATGTGCCAAGGTATTAAATGGTACTCCAAGGTGTTTTGTTAGTGTTAGTACTTTATTGAACTTGGAATCTTTACATAATTCTGGCTATATTATGTCAATTGAAAGTAATATTCCAAGTTCAATACAAGTTAATCTCAATCGACAGCATTTGTGGCATTATGTTGATAAAGCAGTGAAGTTGCATTGAGGCACTTACAATAGAAGTGAATGGATCACATTTTTGGACGGTTTAAAGGCTGAAATGTAAAGCTTATAATTTTACAAAAGCACTTACACTAGTTTTAACAGAAAAAATGAATTTATTACTTGAGCTGTAGAGATCTTTAAATAATCATTTTAGAGATTTAGGGTTTACGGCATTATGTCGTCATGTCAATGAAGTTGGAAAACTGGATATAACTTCACACAGAAAAGGGTAGCAAGTGATTTTATCACTCTAAAATCATGTTAACATGCATATTATTTATGTCTTGTGACCATACTTTTGAAACAGTAATTATTTTAAGGTTTAAGTATTTTTTGGCTCCATTTACTTCCATTTTAAGTGCCTAACTGTAACCCAGATTTTGGCTTTTTTTTTTTTTTTTTTTAAAGAGTATCTCAGCGAGCAAAGATGCTGACTTCCATCCCTAGAGTCGCGAGTTTGAATCCAGAGTGTGCTGAGTGACTCCAGCCAGGTCTCCTAAGCAACCAAATTGGCCCTGTTGCTAGGGTGGGTAGAGTCACATGGGATAACCTCCTCGTGGTCACTATAATGTGGTTCGCTCTCAGTGGGGCACGTGGTGTGTTGTGCATGGATGCCGCGGAGAATAGCGTGAAGCCTCCACATACGCTATGTCTCCGAGGTAACGCGCTCAACAAGCCACATGATAAGATACGTGGATTGACGGTCTCAGGGATTCGTCCTCCGCCACCCGCACTGAGGCGAGTCACTACGCCACCACGAGGACTTAGAGCGCATTGGGAATTGGGCATTCCAAATTGGAAAGAAAAGGGGAGAAAAAAAGAGAAAGAAATGAAGGGACAAGTAAAAATAAAATTTTTGTAGTACAAATGCTGCCAATTGAGCTGAATTTGTCTTGTAATGAACCCGGAATATTCCTTTAAGCATTTTAAGTGTAATATTCAAACCATTGTTACCAGTTTCCACCAAAATACCATTGTTACTACATTTACAACTGCTCCAAAAAGCTTAATGATTCTTTCATTTATTATTTATTAGGCTATTAATTTACATATTCATGTTTACATTGATAACTGTATTAACTATGGCATTTTAACAGAAAATATGGTAGTTTTCCTACTATTGAATTAATTATATATATATATATATATATATATATATATATATATATATATATATATCAGAATCAGAATGAGCTTTAATGCCAAGTGTGCTCACGTACACAAGGAAGTTTTTGGTGATAGTATAGTATATTTTTTAATATTATAGTATGTTTTTATATCAAAGTACTTATATGAGTTTCCTGGCCTTTATGTGACCCAGGAGAGATCTTATGAGGTTACTAAAAGTTGTTGATGCTGCAAAAACCACAAAAGCACCCAGCTGTACCAAAATAATGAGGCTATGGGCCTTGAAACACAGCTGAAGATAAAGTGTAAAAACAACCAGTGGTCAAAATAATTAAAAAGATAGACTAAAGCCAGGTTTCTACCAGTAAAAAGATATCAAAAGGCTCTGTGAGATAATGGTGGCGAATAGTATCCATTGGTTACAAAAATAACAAAGGGGCGTAGAAATGAGGTAATGCCAGATAACAAACTGTATAGAAGATGAGGTTTTGGACTAAGAGAGTCAGAACGGACAGCTGGCGTTCTCAAGTTTGTTGGTGATTCAATAAACTTTAACTTTGGCATCTGGAACTCTGGACTTTTCTTGCATTTTAGAGATTCTTCAAAGATTTTCCACAACAATAGGAGAAACAAGTGCACACAGAACATTACAGTGAGACACAGAATAAAAAAAAAAGCAAGGTAAGACCATGAAGCATATACATATTTCCATTGATCATGTTATAAATAATGGGAGGGTTTGTACTTGCTTGTTTTGATTATTGGGGGGCTTACCTCCCCCTAACCCTCCTGGAATCTACGCCCCTGATATATGTGACAATATACTATATGACACATTGTTTTTAACTTTTGAACACTATAAACAACAAAATAATCTGTGAGTTTTTTTTTAATGATTTGAGACATTCCATATAAATGTATGACATTAAATGTAACAACTTGTGCTATATTATCAGACAATTTTGTAACATTATTTAATGGACCTACCATTAAATAATATTAAAGTTTGATTTTACAGTAGTAATTGCAACAGCTGTGGCAACTACGGTATTTTGGTGTTGTTATAATATAAATTACCGTGGTAAATTTCCGTAAGGGTTTGCCGCTGACGGCTTTGTTCCATTGTCTGCTTCGAGATGCATGACATTCATTCCATGAAAGCCTCTTAAAGAGGCTGTTACATAATTCAGTAGTTTATTAGTGATTCGGATGGACGTGTGCTCTTACCTGATGGGCCACTGTTGTATTTTCTCTCTGCATTTATACGGGCTGCTGGGACGACACGGACCGCCGGTCGCTATTTCCAGAAACTCACTGAATGTCCGAACACCCATCGGGATCCGTCGGGCTCCCCCTGACACTGCCATCAAATAATATATCCGAACAATTCGAATATAATTAATATCACCCGACCTGACCGATAAATGACTCCGTGAATCTCGAATGACTCGGTTGATCACACGGTCATCGCGATTCGACTAAATGAGTCAAACTGGGTTTCAACGACCAAATGGCCGTTGTGCATGGCGATTTCGCTAAAAACCGATCGAGGTTAAACCGGTGAAGCTGTGGTAAACTGCCGGTGTCTGGGACCCACTGTTCTGATCAGGCACCGTTCAGGATAGGTGCAGCTGCCGCCAACTGGACCGGAGGAGGACGAAATGCCACATAGAAGATTCAAATAATACTGTATAAATTAAAAAACCATCGCATTCTTTATTATTCATATTTAATATGCTAATGTGTGTTAATAAAGACCCATGACAGCAATCTCCAGAGATTAATATAAAAAATAAGATTGGTGTAATTTCACTCCACACCAATAGGAGTGATATTGAGTCCCCGGGATTTAAAATGTACCTCTAGTGTTCACTTCATAATAAAAGTCCCTCAGCTCTCACGCTCACAATAATACATATAATTAATTATAATACAAACACGTTAAGCTTTGCATACGGTTTACAATTTGTGTTTAATGTGTTACGTATTTATATCAGAACATTATATGAAGGTATCAGTGTACAAATAATCACTGTTAGTGTTTTATTCATCAAAAATAATTAATAAATTGACCTCTGTGTCTAAATTGTACATACGGTTTTAATGTAACACTTAATTATTCATTAGGTTCCTGCATATGCATCTCAGTAGAAAGACAAACAAATGACCTTTATGCGTACGGATTCACATGGATGATGGGTTTTGTAGTTCTTCAAACTGCCTGAACTAAGTTAAGTCGCAACGCATGGGAGTGAAAGTGAAACTCCGTTTGAGACAAGCCAGACAATTTCGTGCGTTTTGTGCTTATGCATCGTTAAACTTTTGCTGTAATGTCCACATCAATGGGAGAGAAACCCATTTTGCCAAGTGCAAAGTCCTCGAATGGGTAAGTTGTCATGTCAGTAGCATAGCAAACCAGCTAGCAAACTACCTGTTTCAGTGTTGTAACAATGCTTAATGTATTCTGTCTTGTGTGTGATCGTTATATAGTGCAGAATACCCTGCATTTCTAATGAATTATTAACTAAGATAAATAATGTAAAAAAATTAAATAGTTGAAGTGCTGATCATGCACACTTATTTTCAGTAACCCCGAATCACAATGGTCATCAATTGTAGCTTGTAAATACAAATCGGAAAAAATGCTGGGAAATGACCCCTTTTTGTTTTTTCTTCTTTTTTTGTCTTATGGTTGCTTTTTATAGTTTGTGGCTATGCAAAACTGGTTGTTTGATGTAGGGCTGAAACTAATCCTCGACAATAAAAAAACATTTACTTGTTGAATAGTCGTTTGATCTCATTTAACCTAACATGAGGTCATATTCAACTCTAATGATGACGTGTGAGAGCAGCACTGCAGCTCGCGCCTTTCTGAGTAAAGGAAGAAATACACATCTCACAGTCTAGATGCACTCTAAACTTTACAAACAGTTTCAGGTGATTACATCACAAAGTATGAGGGATTTATACTGCAAAAATACAAAATAAGTAAATACAGAAGCACTCTCCTTGTGGATTAAGCAAAGCCAGACCACTTTAAAGGAAACGTCACGGTTAATGCCATTATTTTTAATGCATTGTAGCTTTATTAAAGTTCAAATAATACTGAAGTAGATCGTGTAAATAACTACAAACTCCGAAACTGGCATTTCTCAGTGCGGTCTGCGCCTCTTATAAGAGTTGCGTGAATGTTTCATGCACAATTTGCCATATTAATTTAACTTAATAAGCTGTGGCAAGGCGGGCGGGTCGGGTCGGGTCGTCATACACACCCGGTCCCGTATTAGGCTAATCAGGCCTTCGAGAGGGAAAAAGGTCGACTGCAGAGGATCGTGCGGGAGAGGGAGATCGTTTACGGACATGTCCGTCATGTGTGTGTTTGTCTTTTGTTTAAGTTTTATATTAAACTATTATTTATATTGACAAGCCGGTTCTCGCCGCCTCCTTTCCATTGATGGCTTTACACTGGTGCCGAAAACCCGGGAAGGAGGAGGGATACGCCGTAGCAGAGTTCTCACCACTACCGTCCACCCCAACGGAGCAGCCGCGGCCATCTGCCGGGAGACGAGGAGCCCAGCCGACTGAAAGAGGACGATGGGCGTCGACCGCAAGGGGGAAAAGGGGCTCCTAATCGACCGCTTGGAGCGGTCAGGGCCGCTGTCAGGGGCGGAGGAGTCACCTACCGGCCGCTGAAATGCAGCAGGGTTTGAGACCGCCGATCGCGAGTGGGGAGGGGCTCGCTGCCGACCGCCTGGAGCGGGAGAACCGCTGCCAGGGGCTGGGGAGACCCCTTCTGTTCCCCGAGAACACGGCGGTGCGCCCGGAGAGGCGCGGCTGTCGTCCGATAGAGGGTGGAGGAGTGGCCGAGGAACAAGCTGCGGCGTATCGGAGAACTGGCGAGTAAGAGTTTTTTTTTTCATCTGTCCCCTCTCTCTCCCACTGCCGCTCTGCAGTCGACCTTTTTCCCTCTCTTTGAATTTTACAGTGTTTTTTTGGGGGGTACTACACTGTTACAGGAAGTACCCCCCAGTTTAATTATTTCTGTTTCCCTCCCCTTGTCCCCTCCCTCGTCCTGGTAGATGGGGATGACCTGCCAGCAGACAGGACTTAGGGCACGCCCCTCCCCCAGGGAAGGGGGGTGTACATCATGCTGGGGGCTCCCCAGCCTGAGAGAACGAGGGAGGAATGTGGCAGGGCGGAGGCGGGGCCAGGTCGTGATCATTCACACCCGGTCCTGTTTTGGGCTAATCAGGCCTTCGAGAGGGATAACGGTCAACTGCAGAGGATCGTGCGGGAGAGGGAGATCGTTTACGGACATGTCTGTCATGTGTGTTTTTGTCTTTTGTTTGAGTTTAAAATTAAACTATTATTTATATTGACAAGCCGGTTCTTGCCTCCTCCTTTCCATTGATCGCTTTACATAAGCATTATGATTTTAGTTTAAAATTTGAGTGAGGTTTAAGTGAGGTCAAATAGGTGTCTTTCACCTATTTAAAATCACTATTTTCCCTTCACTAATTCATTTAAAATGGTTTTGCAGGAATATTTTAATTAAACCTGCATGCATAATAATTATTAATGGCTTAGAAAAATTATTTTAAATAGTATTGTCATGCGGCAGGACATATAAACTTTCCAAAAGTATTTAATTTCAACTGTGCCCAACTGTGTCAAATTGTTCCAGAATACTTTTCCATAAGGGGACAATAATTACCCCATGTATTTCATTTTCTGGGGCATTTTATACATTTATGATTACATGTTTTCCTAAACGTATAATAAAAAATATGTTGTTATCCTTTTATTCAAATAATACAATTTGTTAACATAAGTTTGAATAATAAGATTGAGAATATATTACTTCTACCCATAAAATTAATTCAACATAAATATTATTTTATGTTAAAATGGGCTTGGAATATAATAGTAAGTACTATATCAGATGTTATTAATAAATGTAGAAAAATGAATTACAGGGGACAATTTCCGCTTCCACATTTTGGATTTCAGAGGCATTTTTGTCACTTTTAGTGGCAATTTTAAACCAATACCCACCTTAATTTCTGACCCTGCAATGAAGATTAATATTAAAACTTGAATGAATTGCATTAATTCACTTTCTTTTTCATCCTAGTGGGAATATGGATTCAGTGCCTTGCAGAGGTGAACAGACCTCTGTTAGGCCTAGACGGGCGCTGGTCACCTTATCCAAACTGGCTCAGTTGATCACTCGTGTTGAGTACAAACCAAAGTCCCTGCAGAGCTCTTCCTTCATCTGCAAAGACTGCAGCAAGCCATTCTCCGACCTGAGCGGCCTTGTACGACACCAGGAAAGAAAGCATGCCCTGCAAAAGCTCCATTGCTGTCAACACTGTGGCCAAAAGTTTGCTTTGCTCTCTAGTTTGCAGTTACATAAGTGCCATAGCGCTTCCTCCATGTGCCAGGCATGCAGGGACAAACCTCAGTGGGATTCTTCATGCCCAACCTGTGGGACTGAACCTTCAGGGTCACATCATGATGATGAAAAGAGTCCCCATGCATGCGCCCCATGTGGCCAGGCATTCAGCCACAAACAGGAGTTGCTGCACCACCAGCAGGCTGGAGGGTGTCAACAAGGTACAGCACCAACACCTCCATCACCATCCTGCACCAGCTTGTCCCTTTCTGCATCATTCAGATCTCTTGCTGAACCTTACAGCCAACTGTGTAATTTCCATTCACCGAAAAAGTTAAAGAAGAAGAAGAAGAAAGATCTCACCACAGAGACGTCATTTCCATGCCGTTCCTGTGACAAGATCTTCCCCCAAACGTCACTGCTGTATCAGCACAGGAAAGAGGAACATTGTCGGGACATCTTGGTCAGGAAACAACAGACTATGAAGACCACCAGGCGAAGGCGGAGAAGTGAGCCGTATCCATGCCTCCATTGCGGAAAAGTCTTCATGCATCATATGACACACCGGGCACATTTCCGGAATTGCAGCGCTAACCATAAGGCCAAATCAACTAAAGATTCCAGAGCTGGCAAAGATGGCAACCCAAAGACAACTAAGGGTCTAAAACCTGCAAAAGAGTCCAAATCCCTCAAAGAAAGTGAATATCAAGGCAGAACGAAGACCAAAATTCAGCCAGCTTTGAAGGATAGCAAGGAGGAGGAAACTGATAAGGAGGATGGTGAAGATGACAAGTACCCTTGTTCATCATGTGAAGAGGTTTTTAGAACCGTAGCTGCTCTAAAAGCCCATGGGAACGTTCATCCACCAGCCGACACATGTAAGCGTTGTAGTGTGTGTACAGGTGGAATGCCTCTCTCTCAGGTTCCAGAAGATTGTCAAAAGAGTATCTTTCACTGTGTGCCTTGTGCCGAAGCCTTTGTGGCTCTGGACACTTTTCTGGAGCACTGCCAGAAACATCTGCTACATGACAAAGATGACGATGAAGATGAACTCAGTGTTGACTGAGAGATCATACACCTTTGTAAGGGCATGAAAATCCTACTCCACAAGTGCTCAAATGTTTCAGAATATCAGGAACATTAGATTTGTCAGCCGTTTTTGCTTTGCTTTGTATAAATTGGCTAAATATGATATACATTGATTAACTTGCTCCCAGTACATTGAGTCGAACTGCCGTAGAGAGAGTTCTGTAGAGGCCGTTGATGATAATGACTAGCCAAAAGTTCTGACTGTGCTTTTATTTTGATATGGGTACTTTAGAGTTAAAACCACCATAATTAGGATGGATGGATGTTTTCACAAAAGCAAATATTAAACTGTGATTTTTTTTTTTTTTCTGGTGTGAATTTCGTATTTTTTTTGGCCATCAGGTTGGGGGACATAATATATCGTGTTCTTTGTATTTAGCTACTGAACTATTTCAACAGATTTTATTATATTTGTTTCTCTTTAAAGGGATATATCACCCAAAAATTGAATTGTCAACCCTAACGCTACTCAGCCTCATGTTGTTCCAAATCTTAAGAAGGAGATGTAAGGCAGTAGGTAAGTCTCAGTCACCATTTACTTCAATTGCTTTACTTTTTCCATACAATGAAAGCGAGTGGTGACTGATGCTAACATTCTGCTTAACCCCTTTTTTTGTTCTTCTAATCTAAAGAAAGTCATACAAAAACAAAATAAGTGTGAGTAAATTATGACAGATTTCTCATTTTTGTTTGAGCTATCCCTTTATGCATTTCTAAGATGTCTAATCTTCTGGTTCTTGTACTGTTTGTATTTCTTAAATAGCATGGAATGATGTAAGCTTTATTCTTTAAAACATATAACCAAAAATCACAAAGCTGGAGAATTTGTATTGTCTGGGTATTGAAGTAATAGGTAGATTGTTCTAACATCTGTCTAAAGTCTAAGATGATCAGCTGTAGTGTTATTAGCCTATTCTGCCATTATATATTATATACTGTACTGTACGTGATGCTTCACCATAAAATGAAAAAGCTCTCATAATTTACTGAATCTCATGCCATTCCAGACGTGTATGACTTTCTTTCTTCTGCAGAACACAAATGAAGATTGTTAGAAGATTATCTCAGCTCCGTAGGGCCATATAATTCTTGTAAATTGTGACCAAATCTGTGAAGCTCCAAAAGGCACATAAAGGCAGCATAAAATTAATCCATATCTTCTAAAGTGAACCAATAAGTTTTAGGGTGAAGAGACCAAAAAGTCTGCTATGGCATGATATACAGTGAAAAGGGAGTTATTATTTGGTCTGTTTTTACCTAAATTATCAATAAATTATTATGCTTGAGACATAAATTAAACCACAGGAGTCTTATGGATTACTTTTATGCTGCCTTTATGTGCTTTTTTGGTCTGTGTTTTTTTTACCTAAAATCAATTAGTTTGCTTCAGAAGACATTAATTAAACCACTGGAGTCTTATAGATTAATGTTATGCTGCCTTTATGTGCTTTTTGGATCTTCAAAGTTTTGGTCACCATTCACTTGCATTATATAGACTTACAGAGCTGAGATATTCTTCTAAAAATCTTTGTTTGTGTTCCGCAAAAGAAAGAAAGTCATACACGTCTGGGATGGCATGAGGGTGAATAAATTATGAAAGAATTTCATTTTTGGGTGAACTATCCATTTTAAATTTATGCTATCAGACCAAATATTTTTATTGACATTTAGATTCTTCTGAATTTGATTACAGTTTAGAACAAAACATTTAGTACATCAATTGCTACGGTAACCAATCTTTGTTTAAAATCAGAAGCAATTACTAATTTTCAGAAATGACTGATCTAAAAGGAAAACTCGTACTAGCAAATCTATGTGCAGTTAGAGTTAGTCCTCAAATCTGTCCATTCAGGTGATCCTCAAAGGAGAATATTTTTTTATATTCTAAATCAGGAATTCTTTTTGTTTCTTAATTTGTTTCTGAGTTTGTACATTTCAACGTCTGCTGACTAACATTTTCTTTTACCAGCACCAAATAGACTAATGCTGCAGTGTTTTTATGCTGCCATTTTTGCTTGTTGTATAATTTGTTTTAAACATTGTCTTAACACTGTGTAAAAAGCCACTGTATTGCATACTTTGCAGATGATAAATGCAGATTTAACAATTCGGCTCATTGTTTCTTTAATTATGAATATTGACTGGAGGCATTTTGAGTTTATTTCTCTTTATTATTCTCTGTGGGTGTATTTACATGCAGCTACCTCCAGTTTTAACTGCTTTGTCCCTAGATGTGTGATATTTTTTTTTTCTTCCTCGAATAATTTCTCATTAAAATGTACCTCATGTTTGTTGTGTTACATAGATATTGTTTTCAAATAAAATTTTAATATACTTTAAATTTCATGGTGCTTTTTTTCACATGTACATTTACACTGGTGGCCAAAAGTTTGGAATAATGTACAGTTTTTGCTATTTCAGAAGGTAATTGGTACTTTAATTCGCCAAAGTGGCATTCAACTGATCACAAAGTATAGTCAGGGCATTACTGATGTAAAAAACAGCACCATCACTATTTTAAAAAAAGTAATTTTTGATCAAATCTAGACAGGACCCATTTCCAGCAGCCATCAATCCAACACCTTCTCCTTAAATAATCATGCTAACTTGCTAATTTGATACTATAAAATATCTTGCCATTATATCAAATAGTTAAAAGCAATTTGGTTTCATAAATGACACTTAACATTGTCTTTGTGTTTGTTTTTGAGTTGCCACAGTATGCAATAGACTGGCATGTCTTAAGGTCAATATTAGGTCAAAAATAAACAGCTTTCTCTAGAAACTCATCAGTCAATCAATGTTTTGAGTAATGAAGGCTATACAATGCTTGAAATTGCCAAAAAATTGAATATTTCATACAAAAGTGTACACTACAGTCTTCAAAGACAAAGGACAACTGGCTCTAACAAGGACAGAAAGAGATTTGGAAGGCCAGATGTACAACTAAACAAGAGGATAAATACATCAGAGTCTCTTTTGAGAAATAGACTCCTCACATGTCCTCAGCTGACAGCTTCATTGAATTCTACCTGCTCAACACCAGTTTCATGTACAACAGTAAAGAGAAGACTCAGGGGTGAAGGACTTATGGGAAGAATTACAAAGAAAAAGCCACTTTTTAAACAGAAAATCAAAAGAAAAGTTTAGAGTGGGCAAAGAAACAAAGACATTGAACAACAGATAATTGGAAAAGAGTATTATGGATCTTAACCCCACTGAGCTTTTGTGGGATCAGCTAGACTGCTTGAGAAGTGCCCGACAAGACAGCCACATCTATGGCAAGTGCTGCAGGAAGTGTGGGGTGAAATGTCACCTGAGTATCTGGACAAACTGACAGCTAGAATGCCAAGAATTTGCAAAGCTGTCATTGCTGCACGTGGAGGATTCTTTGATGAGAACGCTTTGCAGTAGTTTAAGAAGTTCTGAATGTAAAAAAAAAAAATTGTAATATTAATTTGTCACGTTATTAATATCCTGACTATACATTGTGATCAGCTGAATGCCATTTTGGTCAATAAAAGTGCCAATTTCTTTCCATAAGGGCAAAATCTGTACATTATTCCAAACTTTAGGCCGCCAGTTTGGCAGACACTTTTGGTGACTTCATGCAGTGCATTCAAATGTCTCTCGTTATAATATATAATAGAACCGACTGTTCTGGTTTGATACAACCGTAATGACAAACATAAATGTCTGTTAAAATGTACATTATTAGAATTTGTATGTAGATAATCTTGTTATTTATAGACCGCCGGAAGCCTTTCGAATACAATAATCCTCCACCACACTAGTTGGCGGTGTTGCGCATGGTGACTACAACAAATAATCCCGCCTGTACGTCATTTCCTGCACTTCATGCACCGGTTGTACATTGTTTGAAACGTTTTTGTTGTATAAAACTATTTAATCTAACGAAATAAACATGAGTAAAGCACATCCACCCGAGCTGAAAAAGTAAGTATTTCTAACCTTTGCTTAATTGCAGCGATACGCATCTTCGAAACGTCGTTTTTTAAAACATTATGCTGGTTGACTGCAGTTATCTCATAACAGCAGCTGTTGTTTCATTTAATGTTGTTGGGTTTTATTGTGTTACATGACTATTTAAAATGGTAGATTGTAGTATTAATTCATTAATAATATTACCTCTGTTGTTTTGTTCTTGATTTTAGGTTTATGGACAAAAAGCTTTCACGTGAGTGTAAAATTATTCATTCCAATTTCCTAAATTGTACATTTCTTAAGCTAATTTCTCATACATTTCTTTAATATATGTACAAGTAAAGCTTTTCTCCTCCTGAGACCGGAACATGACTGCTGTGTCCATTATCCTTTTGCCTTTTTGATTTGTAAATAGTAGTTCCTAAAATGTAATAGTAAACATGTATAGCATATGTAAATAATATAATACCCAGCTTTAGAAAAATTGTTTTATAAAAGTGATAGTTTTCCATTTATTATATATTTTAGATGTTACAGACATTACAGCTGGTTTTCTGTGAAGCTAAATAAATCTGATTTAAAGTATTGTCCAGTATCATTCAATCACTGTAAACTGTTAAATTAGGGCTGGGACGATTAATCGACGTCATCGATTACAGAAATACATCGATTTGCATAATATGCGTCGGTGCGTCGCAATGGAATAATTAAAATGGCATCACCCGGTTTAAGCATTGATTCCCAGAAGAACAAACTGCAGCTAAAAAACTTGCCCACGGTGATCTAAAGTGTGGGAGTATTTTAGCCGGAGACCCAACGATGTGGTGCTGTGTAAGATATGCAAATTGGAAATGGCTTATCACAGCCGTACAACCGCCATGAACGAACACTTGAAGCGAAAGCATCCAGAGCGCTCGTTAAGATGGCAGCACCGTAAGTCCAGTTTACTTTTTGTCCCCACCCAAACATGATATAGTATTACAACACGTGTTTCTGTTAGTAGTCACTTAAAATATATTTTCTAAATGTTTCCTCGTCGCCCCCATGTTAAAAGTAATTTCTGCACTGCTGCTAACGTAACTTTACACCATGCGTCATCTAATTTTGTTATTTGGCCATTTTAGGGGCAGTGGTGGCTCAGCGGTTGAGGCTCAGGGTTACTGACCAGAAGGTCAGGGGTTCAAGCCCCAGCACCACCATGTTGCCACTGTTGGGCGCTTGAGCAAGGCCCTTAACCCTCCAGGGGTGCCGTATCATGGCTGACCCTGCGCTCTCACCCCAGCTTAGCTGGGATATGGGAAAACTAATACATTTCACTGTATATATGCAAAAAACTGTGTATAATGTGTGACCAAAATAAAAGATTCTATTCTTTATATTTTCTGTTTACTTTAACGGCCATGTAGCCCTCTACATTGCGAGTAAATCACTCACATATGCGAGTAAATTTCGCACTATGCGACCAAAAATGTCTGTTGTTAGCCACTGGCAAGTAAATATTTTACATTTCACTCGCCAGTGAGCGTGGAGGAAAAAGCACTTCAGTCTCATTCAGTTGAACTCCAAACATCTCAGGGAACCGCACCGCTGACGTCACGAGCAGTTCTCTTGAGAGTGTGTGAAGATGAGCCACTTCTCAAGCACTCTGATGAGCACGCCGTCTACAGAAGCATGCACAAAACTCCCACGAAAATATAAACAAGGTATAAACGGATTCGTTTTGTAAAATTGTCAAATATCCCTGGTCATTGTGGGTTTATTCACGCAGTGTTATAACATGCAGTGAGACAGAGGAGATGCCCTGCTCTTTCTGTGGAGATGATCAAATGCAAGAAACAGAATCTCAAATTCTTCATGAGAAATAAGGGCTTGAGAGTTAACCAAAGAGCCTTAAAATAATGTGTGAAAGTGAACAATTCAAGGCAGAAATATTTTACTATTGCATAATATAATAGCTATACAGGTTAGCTGGGTTACAAAAGAAAACATTGAAAGTCCAATGGATCAAAAGTAATTCGGACAAATAGGAGAGATATATTTGAGTTATTTAGACATTTTGATAATTAAAATATTATTTTATAATTTTTGACTGTCATTCATACGTTTTTGAAGCCTGAAAAGGAAATCGTATACCCTTATTTTATTATATGACCCAAGCTAAATTTTTATAAATGACTTTGTTGTGTGCATGAAGCACACATAGTGAGTTTGTATGGTAATTAATCATCATATTCGTGAAACATCTAAAACCGACAATTAATCATCATAGTCCTAAAACAGTAATCATGGTCATAATCACAATTATTTGATTGACAGTAAATTGTCAGCCATATTTCACAATCGTGACCCCTAATTTTCATTATTAGTTTCCTACCTTGTGAATTGTTTTGTTACAAATGTTTCTTTTAATGATTAAGAATGCAGAAGTTTTAGTTATTCCTGTTAGAAAAACAATTAAGTGTTGCTCAAATTGCACAAATTTTACTGTAAAATAATTTTATGTTGGACTGCGAAACTCGAGGTTGCACAATGTTTTGATATTCCCCCTGAAAGTGACTTGAATTTTACGTTTTGTTTAATTTATTTTGTTGTTGGATTGCTAAATGTAGATTGCACTTTCCTTTTACTCGAATTTAACAAGTTCTTACTTAAAATCATTCCAAAATAAAATTAAAATAATATACATTTAGCAATCCAACAACAAAATTATTGAAACGAATGTAAAATTCAAGTCACTTTCGAGAGGAATATCAAAACATTGTGCAACCTCGAGTTTAGCAGTCCAACATAAAATCTCTCAAATAAAATTAATTTTGGACTGTAAATGGAGATTACCAGTTAAGACGGGGCTATTTTTGTTGCAGAATAATACCCTGCAGTGCACACTTTGTTTCTTATACATTAGTTTGTGTTTAAGAGAAGACAATTTAAAAAAATGTAAAGGGTTAATTAATTGTTATATTAATCAAGAAATAATAATAAAAAATCTTTAGAAAAATCGTCAAATTAGTCGTTAGATTAATCGACTAATCGAAAAAATAATCGTTAGATTAATTGATTAAAAAAAATCGTTAGGTGCAGCCCTATTTAAAATAAAATTATACATTTATAAATTCTGAATCTATGTACCCTTTAACATTGTCCCGTGTCTGCCAAACATGTTGAGTGGTCCAAACATCATCTGCAGCCTGAAACTGAACTTTTGATCAGATTTTAGGAGTGAACGCACTTCGCCGCATAGTAAAGCTATAGGAGGCTCCCTTGCTCACTAGAGAATTACTTGACCCCCAGTGTGCTGTCTGTCTGCACTGGTTTCAGAACAGTTCGAAATGCACCTTATTTTCATCTTGACTCCATATAAAGCCTCTGAAAGCAACAATTTTCAGCTTTTGGATGAAACCATTGATTCTCAATGTGATAATGCACAGTAAATCTAGGATTTCTAAGGAAAAAATGCACTAAGTATACATTGGTGTACATTGTGTTTAGCAGCATGGCGTTTCAGATTTTAAAAATGGCATATCGGATGAAACTAGAAACACTAATCTTTTGACATGAACAGGTTTCAATGTAAAAACTTTATAAGGTTTCTTACCAGATGTAGTTTTGTTGCCATTTAAACTCAGCTGTGATTGGCGCCCTGTTTTTTTGTCACATGACACCACCATGCGTCGAAAGTTTATCTCCTTACTGACAGCCCACAGTCCTGAACTTGGATCAGTTGGTTTAATTGAAGTTAAATTATGCATTGTGTATAGCAAAGCCAAAATGCAACATCCACGCATGTTTATGCAGGGTTGCATGAGGCTATAGTACTCATTAATCATAACAGATTGTTTTAATTAGGACCTGGATAAACACTGTGGAAAGTCAGAATGCTTTATATTAGCAATGTTATTTAGAGATCTAAACATTTATTGTGTTCAGAATAACTGTAACTCTGTTGTTGACTATCTGTTTATTGACTATTCTAAAGAATGTCCTCTTTGTGCATTACCTTTTTCAAGCTGTTATAAAATTGTATTTATGCATTTTTTTTATTTGTTTTAGTGAAGCTTAACGGTGGCCGTCATGTTCAGGGCATCTTGCGTGGATTTGACCCATTCATGAATCTAGTAGTTGATGACACTATAGAAATGGCTCCAGGAGGACAAATGAACACCATTGGGATGGTGGTCAGTACTCGCTCTCATCCTTATATTACAATTAATAAGCGAATTACAGATGAAGAACATCACAAGCAACTTATTATACTAGAGTCAACAATATTTGTATTATTGCAAGGCCATGTTTCAAGATTATGCTGTAGAAATGCTGGAAGTAGAGAAAAGAGAACAAGGTTTTTCTGTTATTCTGGTATTGCATGTTATACACCACATGTGTCTAATGATCTCAGTGTATCACTGGATGTTAATTAAGTGCAAACAAAAACTAAACTAAATATTAAAGGAGTTCTAACTCTGCACAGTATTGTTTCCAAATATACTTCTTGATCTTTTGACTGGCATGCTCATTGATCATTGCTCAATGCTAATCTATAAGATATTGTTAATATTGTCGACGCACAGTGGGTTTTGCCGATGCCAATAACTAAGGTGGGAAAACAGGCCGATAGCAATTAATCCACTGATTATTTTTCAAAATCCATAATTTGAATATAACATTTTCTCTCATAATAGAGCAAACTTTTATAACAAATTTAACATGCCCCCATGCCCCAATGATTTATCTTGTGCTTTCACTGGCAATACTTCAATAAAGTACTTCAACACTGGTCCCGTCAAAGCTTTAGCCATCTAATATGAATTAAAATATTACAAGTCAAAGTCGTTGTGTTCACGCTATGTACCGTTCTCGTGCTTTGTCTACTGAAGCTAGCGATTAGCCAAGCAAAAGCAAAATCTCATGCTGCATTTTCACAGAAGGTTGGAATTCACAGGAAATTATGATTTACTACCGAGGACTAATTTATTTATCTACTTAACAAAAAATCTTCAAAGTGCTCATGTTTATAATCTGACCATAATAGATTGGACGCCCCTCAACCACCTGAAAATAATTGGATCTTGACAAATTCATAAGTGCATTTTTTTAATTAAAAACAGTGAATTAAGATGAAAGCCAAGCGGTTTCCATCCTTCATTTTGTAACATTGTTCTAACCATTTGAACCGCTAATGTTAGCATCCTCTCCATCTTCTCGGCAGTGCAGTTCTCAGTTACAGTTTCTGAATTAAGAGAATATGGATTTTACCATAGAAATATTCAAAAGGTGTCTCAAGATTAACAGATTGTGATATTGTTTATCTGTGCAATGTTTTTATGGGTATGACAAGCTAATACACACGTCTTAACAGTCTTTTGTTTTGTTATGCCTTTGCAGGTTATCAGAGGAAACAGTATAATCATGTTGGAGGCTCTTGAACGAGTGTGAAGATGCCCAGTTTCTTGCTGTTTTGTATTTTGCTTTTTGTCTCCAACCAGCTAATGGAAAAATGGGTCTCTTGTTTAGTGTTGTTTTGCAACAAAGGCTGACCATTAATACAGTAATCTTCGATTTTGTTGGAAAATGTTCTGTTTTATGAACACTTGTTTTTGTTTAGTTTTTTTTTTATATATATATATATATATATCCTATTTCTGTAGGACTTTGTACACAATTCATGAACCATTTTGGAGAATAAATGAGATGGCAATGTTAAATCTTTTTGATTAACATATATCTCCTATCTCGCTGTATTTATGGATTTATCATGGATTATTATTCATTTATATTAACATGAAACCGTTTATAGTGTCTGTTATTTGAAGCAGCTATAACCATTAAATAAACTTGAATCATTGCTGGTAAAATCTTTTTTTTTTTTATTTAGCTGCATATTGAAAATTCTGCTTGGAAAAACTACAACATACAATTTAAGCTTATAATGAATATTTAAAAATGAGAATTCCTTTTAATGCAAAGCAATTATTCCTGGTGTAATTGACCCTAATGGTTATTTTTCTGTAGACCATTAGATGATGGAATTAATAATATTGTAATTTATTGATTCTTTTAGTAAAGTGGAGCAGTAAACATAA
This sequence comes from Xyrauchen texanus, assembly GCF_025860055.1. Classification (NCBI taxonomy): domain Eukaryota; kingdom Metazoa; phylum Chordata; class Actinopteri; order Cypriniformes; family Catostomidae; genus Xyrauchen; species Xyrauchen texanus. Next base: position 13,032,565 of record NC_068300.1, on the reverse strand, counting down.
ATCACAATTAAAGAAAAATGTGTAGAATGCACCAGTTAAATACCATATATAAGGTGATAGAAAAAAAAAATGCATGTATTGTAGGGTGCAATGGGGCTGAAGGCCCCCCTTAAGGAAAATAGCTTTTTTTCTTGTCACGAAGTGAATCAAGATTTAATTTTATATTATTATTATTATTGACTAGGAAATAAAAAATAATTAATTTTGGTCTTTTTAAAGGTGGCAAGGGGACGGTTTACCCCCATATTCGGTTAAAGAACTCCAGGGGGGGTTGTAGTGATATTGTGTAAATATAGGGACAATAGTTGTAGTTAATTTTACTTCTGCAAATATTTATGACCTCAAGATGCTTTTTGTTTTTTATTAACAAATTGAGATTATTCTTCAAAATAGCCTCATTGGAAAAGGTTGCACCATTTTCTGTTTATTGTAATGTTAAAATTAATCTCCATTGTGTTTGGATCAGTCAAAGTGGGTCCATATTCTTCATAAATCTATGCCCTCTAAAGAACAACCGTGTATTTATGTTTTTTTTTTTTTTAATTTTTACCTTAAATACAAACCTCTTATGTATTGCAGTTATTGAGAAACTTTTGATGTAATCACCTAAAACAAAACTGAAAATGACAAATACATTTTTTTTCTTAAAATACATTTTATTTTTTGCACAACACAAATGAAGATTGTGTTTGTGTGTGTGTGTGTATATATATATATATATATATATATATATATATATATATATATATATATATATCTATCTATCTATCTATCTAAGCTCTGTAGGTCCATACCATGCACGTGAATGCTGGCTAGAACTTTGAAGGCCCAAAACTCACAAAGGCAGCATAAAATGAATCCATAAGACTCCAGTGGTGAAATTCATGTCTTCAGAAGCAATATGATAGGTGTGAGAGAGAAACAGATCAATATTTAGGACCTTTTTTTTTTTTTTACCATAAATCTCCACTTTCAATTCCACATTCTTCTATTGTTTTTGATGATTCACATTCTTTGTGCATATCACCACCTACTGAGCAGAGAGGAGAATGTATAGTAAAAAAGGACTTTAATGTTGATCTGTTTCTCACCCACACCTATCATATCACTTCTGAAGACATGGATTTAACCTCTGGAGTTGTGTGGATTACTTTTATGCTGCCTTTTTGTGCTTTAAAGACCTTCACATGTCTGGTCTGATCACTTGGATTGTATGGACCAGCAGAGCTGAGATATTCTTCAATAAATCTTCTTTTGTGTTCAGCTGAAGAACAGTGTTTTGGGACAAAATTAAATGAAATGTGCCATTTACCGCGGAGGGCTTTACGCCTCGTTGTAGCCCTCAATAACGTTTAATCAACCACTAAAATAGTTTTTGGTTCTAAGTACCTTCTCAGGGGGTCTAATGTGAGTGCAATGTGAATTTACATAACGTTAGTAAGGTCTATAGAAATAAAGAGGATGTAAGGGTGGCAGGTAATCTATAGCAAAATTATGTTTACAACCGATGTTGCGCTTCAACAGGACTTTTATTTTGTCAGAAAGTTGACCGGATATGTCGTTGAGATCACATGCTGTTATTGGTTCATAAGCTCGCGCTGAGGCTATGTGGAGAGTAGTGATGTCGGAGGAGGTTGGGAAGAAACTGCAGGTGGTGGTGGACCGAGTAAATCAAGCGGTTACCCGTCGCCCGAAGGTAAGTGTTACTTCGGTGTCATAAGTAAGGCATAGGAAATCAGCAGGTTTTTAAAATGTCATTAAACAAACTATCCTCTCCGTGCACGCGATGTTTTTTCACAGTAGGCTTATGTAACCATTTCAACCTTTACACATGCACAGACTCACACGAGCAGTCAAGATGGATATAGAAAATCATTGAAACACTTTTTGGGTCAAATAAAAATGTCAATGATATTGCAAGGCAACTGGCTTTCAGTTGTCTATATTAATGTGTATAGTATGTTACTTTTTCGCAAGGAGACATTTTACATAAAGCATTGAAATATAGAATCAGGCTTTTAGGGCTCACTCTCCAGCAAATAGTAATTGTATGAACTGTATTATACATTTATTGTCCTGTATTTTGTAGCGTGTGTGGCATACAAATAAGCAGTCAAATCTTTAGTGCAGTTTAGGTACAATATTCTGTGTATATTCAATATGATACAATATGTTGTCACTTGAAGGGTTTGTATGGAGTGTATCTGAGTTCTTGCAGAACAATTGTGAATTTTGTATACAATGCTTTTCTTCTGCATCGCACATGGCATGATATTTTTTGTATTTTATTGTTGTTTTCTGTATATCGTGTTCATACAGTAAAATGCTGCTTTACAGTATTAAACTGTTTCTGGTGTTGCAACCCAGCAATAAATAAAGTGTACTACTCTATTATAAGCCAGTCTTGTCTCTTGTCTCTTGTCTATTTCAGACGTTGCCATGTATAGCCCCTCGGCTGGTGGCGGTCAGTAAGACTAAACCCACAGAGATGGTGGTGGAAGCTTACAAACACGGACAACGAAACTTTGGAGAGAACTATGTGAGTAAACCACAAAGTATTCACATTCAACACCCATTAGGTAATTTTCTAACAGAGGTTGATATTGTGTTATAAACTACATTATGATTAATTTAAACCAAAGTGTAAGTTCATGTTGAATATCTGCTTATTCTACAGGTGAATGAACTTGTGGAGAAAGCCTCTCATCCCCAGGTATTTCAGAGAAATTGGATTGATAAAATGTCTTGATTGATATCAAAATTCTATTTATCCTTTTCTTTTTTTTCTTTTCAGATTTTGTCTTCGTGTCCTGAAATAAAATGGCATTTCATTGGTCACCTACAAAAGAATAATGTCAACAAACTCCTGGGTGAGCGAAGCAAAATAACAAACATCAAACTTGATTTAATTCTCGCTAGTCCATGTAACTTTACTTTTACACGTATTTGTATTAAAGTATTAGTATTATACTACAAGTATATTAGCATTCATATTCAGAATTGCATTACTTTCAGTCAGTTCCTCCAGTGGTGGATTTTGATTTTACACATTTATTATATTCATTCACAGTTGTTCCAAACCTGTATATGGTTGAAACCATCGACTCTGTGAAACTGGCTGAAAAAGTAAACAGCTCGTGGGAAAAGTTGAGAGCCGACAACACGCACCGGTTAAAGATTATGGTCCAGATCAACACCAGCGGAGAAGAAAGTGAGTATTCTGTGCTTTGATTGTCTCTTGTTAACATTAGCGCAAACTAGTGACAAATTAATTCACTGCATGGCTCCACTATTCCCTTTTTTTTTCTTTCTTTCTCCCTTTTGTCCCGAGTTTGGAATTCCCAATGTGCTCTTAAGTCCTCATGGTGGCGTAGTGACTCGCCTCAATCCGGGTGGCAGAGGACGAATCTTAGTTGTCTCCACGAGACTGTCAATACGCACATCTTATCGCGTGACTTGTTGAGCATGTTACCGCAGAGACGTAGCGCGGGTGTAGGCTTCACGCTATTCTCAACCGCATCAATGCACAACTCACCACGCATCTCAACGAGAGCGAGAACCACATTATAGCGACCACAAAGAGGTTAACCAAATGTGACTCCCCACGCTAGCAACCGGGCCAATTGGTTGTTTATGAAGCCTGACTGGATCACTCGGCACGCCCTGGATTCGAACTCATGACTCCAGGGGTGGTAGTCGCATGTCTTTATTTGTTGCAGTGGGGATTTCTTTAAGACCGCAAGGGAAGCTCAGCTTCCCCTATAATGTCAAAAAAATAATGGTCAAATATGTACTATTGTGTAAACAATTTATTGACTAAAAATGCGTTAGAACACGTTCATCTCGAAGACGAGTTCGTTCAGAATCAGCTACATTACATATAGCAGGTCGGCTGACTCGATTTACTTCTCATACATTCCCGTAGCGTCAGTGCATTTCCCTGTTGAAGCCGAGCGTCCATTGACTTCAATGGGGCTGCTCTGAACAGTTTTTTTCAGTGCTCGAAAATAGACGGTCATTGGATAAATGCTGCGATTATGTCCGCCCACGGACGCTCAGCGTCTCTGGGGTGAATGAGGAGTGGGCTGGCCCGGACTCCGGCTTCAGCGTGATGATTGGAGGATCTGTCGAAAGACTGCATCTCCTTTTGATTGACAGCGAATCTGTACTATAAGAAGTCACTGAAGCTATTTCAGCTCAGTCCCATCACGGATTTCTCAAGTGTAGTCGAAAGACAAACTGCTGCAACCTATTTCTTTATATTTGTTTGGCTGAAATTGCTAGTCAATTTGCATAATACATTTCACACAATTATACACCACATTCCTTGTTTCAGTTTTACCAAGTTTAATATATTTTGTTTTAGAGCGTTCGCTCGTTCGTTCGCTTCGTTCATACAGTAGGCTAGGCTAGCGTCGTACGGGTGAAACTGCGCACGATGGCAGACGGTGCTAATATTGTCGACCTGATTTTGGCGAAGCCATTTGAAAGTCTTCCTTACGAGGAAAAAATTAGAATTAAACAGCAGGGCAGATCAACACCTAAGATTGATTTAATGCAAAAAATAGGGTAAATAAGTTTATAATGTAGGCCGAAAATGAGCTTCCCCTCTTTGAAAGACCAGCAGCCGCCACTGATTTGTTGAGCTACCCAAGCCTAATTTTTTGTATTGCCTTTTCAACATTCGATGGCCTAAAAATCCACTTCAATTGAGTCTTTGCTTGTATCTACATTGTTCTTGTATAAAATCACCTCATGTGCCCACTTGAGGTGTTTTGTATAAACGTTCTAATCACCGTTTGGACTATCACACATTTTGCACAATGTTTTTACAAAAGAAAAAAAATAATCCATATCAAACACAGATATTTTTTTTCACTTTTGGATAAAAAATATTGTTTTTAAACTCCTAGTATGTCCATTTGTTACAAAACACATAAGCATGTTATTTTCTCAGTGTATCAGATGACTGTTTTTAAGAAACCTCAGCATGATTGCCTGGCTTGGGTGTCTTTCATCAGGCAAACACGGCTTGCCACCTGATGAGACCGTAAACACAGTGAAACACATCGGATCTCAGTGTCCTGCTCTTGACTTTGCCGGACTCATGACGATTGGCCGGTATGGTTATGACCTCAGTGAAGGCCCCAACCCTGACTTCCAGGTGCGTCAGATGAGCTGGATCAACCCCAGCCTGATATGATTACATTATTACTAGGGATGCATCTCAAACTTCATTTGAATAAGATTGAGTCTTAAATCCCAAGATCGAGCTTTAACTCTATGGAGCAATGCAAGTAAATCACTGATATATGCGACCAAATTTTGTTCTACGTGACTAAACGTGTCTGTGATTAGCAACTGGCTGGTAAATGTTCAAATTTCACTAGCAAGTGATTGAGTAATAGATTGGCGAACAAGTTTAAGACTGATAGCATTTCACTGTGTGTTGAGAGTAAAAGTTTGATTTGCGTGTCCATAGACAAGATCTACAAAATCAGTTTGCCAATGAAATGTATCTTAATACCGTTTCTGGTCTTTACTGTCAGTTGTTGATAAAAATAAAAAATATAGAAGCATTTCATTCCAATCTCACACAGCACAGATGCGTTAAAGCCGTGTGACTCCACTCTCATTAATATGCACTCAACAAAAACACTTCTGTGAGACACTTGCTGAACTGCCGCAATTCTAAAAGGCTGTACCTTATTGGCACGTGTTCTACAAATCAATGCTTGTAAATAGTGCAAATTAAGCATGTAAACAATAAACCTGTAACGATATGTATATTAGGGCTGGGAAATTTAACATGTTAATTTCTGCTAAATTAATAGTTGACTGTTTAATGCCTTTAAAAACTTCACTAATGATTTCCCCCAAAATTGGCATATATACATTTCCAGGAGGTACATGTTTGACTCGACTGCACAGAAACTGATTGTGTGGAGCAGTGCACGCCTGTGCATGTCCCGGGCATAATAAACATGAGAGAGAATGTACTGTAGAGATAATTGAGACTTCACCCACATGCAGTAAGCCAGGTGTGGGAGAGATATGGGCAAGCTGCCGTATCTTTTCGTAATGCTTGAAAACAGCCAGAAAAAATTATAGTTTTGAGATTTTAAACTTCAGCAAATTAAACTCCAACGTTCAATTTGTTTTATATCTGTATGTATTGTGTTTAATAATGCATTGACAATGTACCCTTAATTTTATCTTGCCAATAAATGCTTGATTATAAGTGTAATTGGCCCATTTGATCCTTAAAACATCCACTGTCAAATGGCAGATTTGGCCAAACTTTTAATTTCAGCATGTCCAGTGATTTTTATGGCATGCATACACTTGTATCAAAGATTTATACTTGTAAAAATTGTCTTAACTCTATCCGGGGGAAAAAAAAAATACCTGACTATTTTAATGTACATATTTAAATAAATGATGACTTAACCAATTTCTTTTAGGTTCTTTGAGGCAAAGTATGAAGTAAATACATTTATACATTTAAGTTTGTTTTAATGTATCATGATTAATTGTGATTTAATCACAGAGAACGGTGCAATGAATTTGTTTTAAAAAATTATCTATTCCTAATGTGTATATACCGTATGCAATTTCAAGACATCACTTTATAGATGGGATACATGGATTTGTACATTTTTAAAAAGCTAAAATGTGACCGAAAAGCTGATTTAAAATAAATTTGTGAAATAAATATTTTCTTAATGCTCTTAAGTTAGAAGGTTCTGTGTTTAATTAACAGCATTAGCTGAGAGCATTTCTGTCATTTGCTAGCAAAATGGACACTGAAATGTATATTAAGTGAGATCGAATCGGGAAATCTGTATTAATACCCAATCCCAATTATTACATTACAGTTTTACATTAGAAATGCTAATATATATATATAAATTAGGGAAAAATATGCTAGTCCACTATATTGTGTAGTCTGATTTTATAGTGTACAACTGTAAACTAGCCACTGTTATACTGACCCTACTGCAATGCAGTAATAGCATCTTTAAAAAAGATGCAGATTGCAGCTTAGTTTACAAAAGTCTGATAAAGCTTAATTTATTTAAGTCTAATGAAATTATACTTTTGACCGCTATTACTGCTTTAGGGATGCATGAGAACGTTAGATGTTTCAGATGTAGATTTATTTGTTTTTTGTGGCATTAACTACAATAGGAAAAGTTAACGACAGAGTGATTTAGGAAACAACCATAGTTTTAAATTTGGTTTAGTTAATTTTCATTTGTGAAGGAAGGATGTCACATCATAGTATGGGACATGTAAGTAGGTATATGAACATGTACAAATTATGTGTAGATGCTGCTGAAACGTCGTGAAGAAGTTTGTGAGAGTCTGAAGATCCCAGAAGACCAGGTTGAGCTCAGTATGGGCATGTCCACTGACTTTGAACATGCGGTAGGTAAACCTCTTTATTTCTGCTTTTAATGGCACCTGTGTTGCAAACCAAAAAATTGGTTTTACATGTGGACTTATGATATATTTTTCAATAAATTTGAATACTTTGCATAATTAATTACGAGAAATGTATAATGTTTCTCCAATTAGATTGAGGTGGGCTCCACCAACATACGTGTCGGTAGCACTATTTTCGGGACCCGAGAATACCCAAACACTCCAACTCCCAGTCCCGAGAAAAAGCCAAAGGTCGTATGTGAGGAAGCAGCTAAAAACATGAACAGACTCGCCATCAAAGATCAATGAATAATGGAAAAAGGTTACTGATCTACATCTTAGCTTTTATACTGGACCTCTTGTGCAATTCTCCCAAATGACTGGGCCCACCATTCACCAGTCAAGAGCCTTTGATAAGTCTTAATACTATTGCTGCTGACCTGGTCTTCTGAGCTGAAAAAACTAGAAAGATTTATGGAACGTCAAATGTAATAACTGGAATACTAAATTTACTTCCTGAAGGTGTTGTTTTTTATTATGGAAAGATCTCCTAAAGTGTCCTCCACAACGTGTAGATATCTGGTAAAACCTCAAACATGCTTTCAAATTTGATTTTAGACAGATACAGGGTCAGCTGATGCTCTGTTTTTTTTGTGCCAATTGTAGTTTGCGTTGTTTAATTAATGTGAGGTATCATTTCAGTAATTTGAGGTTAAATGTTATAAATAATAACCCATTTTACATCTAAATAAATTAACAAATGTTTTACTTTTGTTCATAGGAGTGTGTAGGTATATTTTGTCTGTGTGTTGTTTGTGTACGGTGACTCCCTCTCAGAATATTTGTGACATCATAGTTGTAAATGACAAATGGTACACTTATAGTATTGTTTAATTATCCACTTCTTGCTGTGAAAGATAAGCCATATCTGGACTGAAACGTGTGTGTGTGTGTGTGTGTGTGTGTGTGTGTGTGTGTTTCTCTAATTCATATAGTATTCTCCATATCACTCTTAACATGTGTTGAAACTGAACACTGATTAACAACCACATTGATTTGAATATATGGAACAGGATATAAATATCTATGAGCCGAAGTGATAAAACTGCAGAGAGGAAAATTTTTGAGTCTAGGAAAAACTGAGCATCTGAGGCTTTTTACTATGCAAGGAGAGTGCATGTTGGATGCTTGTTCAGGAGTCATTTTTCTTTATTTCTTTGATTTAATGCAGTGCGGTGTCAGACTTAAGGTTATTATTTGCATTTGTAGTCCATTGTGAAAAGCAAAACCGAAATTTAACTTTTTTTTTTTTTTTCTTATGTATTGTCAAATAAAAACATAGTTGTACATAAATATTTACCAAATAAAATGAGAAATGTAATAGTTGTGTGTGTGGCATATATAGTTCATGTTTGCTGTACTCAAATGTTGTTTTTTATTTTGTATGATATTCTGGAAAAGAGGAAATTTCACTCCATGATTCAACAGCTTGAATTATAGTGAAATGAGGACAAACAATTTTTGGGAATTAAATGAAAGACATTTAATTCAAATGAACATTCAACAGTGTTTTCAGAACCCATCTGCAACAATGATGAAGGGTGATGATAAATGTAAAGTACTGTAGTACCATGTCTAGTATGTGCATGCACTCTCTGCTCCAATATACACCATTTATTACAAAGATCAAATGTCACCGTTGACAACGCTGAGCTGCATCATAACCTTCAACAATTTACATCACATGGAGAATGTTGTCATTTTCACCTCACAAACATCATCTTCAAAGGGATATTTCACCCCAAAATTCAAATTCTCTCATTTATTCACCCTCATGATATTCTTTTTTTCTGCTGAACACAAACAAAATATTTTTATAATGAAATCTCTGCTCTGCTGGTCCATACAATGCAAGTGAATGGTGACCAGAACTTTGAAAGTCCAAAAAGCACAAAGGCAGCATAAACGTAATCCATACAACTACAGAGGTTAAATGCATGTCATAAGTGTTATGATAGGTGTGGATGAGAAACGGATACATATTTAAGTCCTTTTCTGCCCACTAGGTGGCGATATACATAAAGAATGCAAATTGCCCACATTTTTATTTTTTTTTAAGTTTTCTAGTAAAATAAAGGACAAATATTGATCCGTTTCTCACCCACACTTGCATCGCTTTTGAAGACATGGATTTAATCATGAGTCTTATGGATTACGTTTATGATGCATTTATGTGCTTTTTGGACCTTCATTGTTCTGGCCACCATTCACTTGCATTGTATGGACCTACAGAGAAGAAAATCATACACATTTGGGATGGCATAAGGGTGAGTAATTGATGCAATAATTGTCATTTTTAGGTGAAGTAACTATAAATATAGACAACAGACAGTCTTGGGATTGAAGAAAAACCCTGAAAACATTTTACATTTATTTTTCAACACAAATTCCTGCTTATTGAGTCTATTGAAATTATATTTCAAACCGGTGGTCCATTCAGTAAATAAATAAATCACAAAAACAAGAAACAGTACATTTATAACAGAAACAGTTCATCTAGATTTAGTAAACCCTGTTAAACAAAATTAAAATAAATATGCATTTATTTTTGGTCAAAATAGATACAAATTTCAGCTAGAATCAATTATGGTCAGGATATAAAACTACTTGTATAGGATATCAAGCCTATTTCAAAGTATATAAATGTTTTAAAGACAGAAAAGCAGAGGGTGTGAAAACAAAGCTACAGATTTTAATATACCTGAATAAAATACATACAGTATGTAAAAAGGGCAGAAATGTTGAAATGAATAGCTGGCTTGATTCTTCACATTTTTTAGTTAAAAACAAATCTAAAAGTGAACAGTAATTTCCATGCACCCATAACAATCATCACCTTAAAGGAATACCATTAATTTCCTTCTCATTTCAGACGTTTTAGTAATAATACCTTTGTACCTTTGTAACTTGATGCGACATCCTAAATTATAAGCAATTATTATGATCGTGATTAATTCATGATAAATATAATTAGGTTTTAAGGGCTAATACATACAGTTGGATACAGCAGAATAAAGCCATCTAACAAGGGAGGTTAAAGAGATAGTTCACCCAAAACATAGAGTTGTCATCATTCACTCACCCTCGTGTTGTTCCATCTGCATTATTTTTCCATACAATAAAAGTGAATGGTGACTGAGGCTAACATTCTGCCTAGCATGTCCTTTAGTGTTCCACACAAGAAAGAAAGTCATACGTGTTTGGAACAACATCAGGGTGAGTAAAAATATTTAGGTGAACTATCCCTTTAATATTCTGCACATTAAAGACTAAATTCAACTTCTTGCATCTGAAAGTCCTTTTGTGTTGTGAAATCTCTGAGTTTATCTGCTTAAGCTAAAGTTGAACCAAACGGAATAGTTTGAAAAAAAAAAATGCTGGAATGAAGCATTGAGTGTTTCCATGCTCGAGCTCACATCTCTGTAGATCTGTCTGTTCTTCAGACCAGCTTTTTGGCCTCAAAGAAGCTCTTGAGATGTCTCATTTGCCAGATGCCGGTGATGATGAGGATGATGGTCTGAGCGATAGACCACCAGAGAACGCGCTGGTTCGTGCTCTCGCTGGTCATTCTGAAACGTTCCTCACGGTACTGGAGAAAGACAACTGTATGTTAGAGCAGAACAACCCTCTATAGGATTGATCACATGTGCAAGAGGATGTCAGCTATATCTAATTGACACTCACCCTCTGATAGTTCTGCTCTTTCTGGATTTGTTCCACCTGGTCCAGAAGCTGTCTGGCTCTCAGCTGCAGCTCAGTCAGCTTGTCTTTGGCGGCGATCTCTGGGTAGTTGTTGGTGTGCTCACCAACCTGAATGTCCAGGTACACCCTCTGCAGGACAGTATGAGTTACGTTTGTTTGTGTAAGGCCATGCCAGCTTAGTGTCAAGAAAAAGTATGTGAACCCTTTGGAATAAGCTGGTTTTCTGCATTAGTTGGCCATAAAATGTGATCTCATCTTCAGCAAAGTTACAAGTATAGACAAACCCAATGTGCTTAAGCAAACAATTATAACCTTTTATGTCTTTACTGAACACATCCCATTAAACATTTACAGTGCTGTGGAAAAAGCAAGTGAAGCCTTGGATTTAATAACTGGTGAATCCTCCTTTGGCAGAAATGACCTCAACCAAGCATTTCTGGTAGCTGCGGATTAGACCTACACAACTTTCAGAAGGAATTTTGGACCATTCTTCCTTACAGAACTACTTCAGCTCAGCCATATTCTTAGGATGTCTGGTATGAATGGCTCTCTTGAGGTCATTCCTCAGCATCTTTATTGGATTAAAGTCTGGGCTCTGACCGGGCCAATCCAAAAGGTGGATTTTCGTTTTTTTGAAGCCATTCTATAGTGGATTTATTTCAGTGTTTAGGGCCACTTTCCTGCTGCATCACCCAGCTTCTACTGAGCTTCAGCTGGCGCAAAGCCACCCTGACATTATCCTGTAGGATATCTTAATAAACTGTTTCCCTCGATGATGTCAAGCAGGAAAGGCCCGAAGCAGCAAAGCAGCCACAAATCATGATGCTCCATTTACCACACTTCATGTTGGGATGACATTTTCATATGTAGTGCTGCTTTTTTCCCCAAACAATTCAACCTTAGTTTCATCAGTCCAAAAAACATTGTCCCAGTAGCATTATGGAGCGTCAAATTGGTCTTTGGCAAACTTAAGGTGCGTAGCAATATTTATTTTGGAAAGCACCAGCTTCCTTCATGGTGTCCAGCCATGGACACTGAGCCTGTTTAATGGTTTCTGTGTAACAGACTCATGAACAGAGATGCCGACCAGTTCCAGTGACTCCAAGTCTTCAAGTCAAGGCTGTCACTCAAGGGTTCTTTTTTTACTCATTGAGCATTCTGCCATGTGCCCTTTGAGTCATCTTGGCTGAACAGCCACTTCTGGGGAAAGTAGCCTCAGTACTAAATCGTCTCCATTTATTGAAAATTTGTCTAACTGTGGTTAGATGAATATATAAGCTCTTCGAGTTAACTTTGTACCCCATTCCAGCTTTATGCAAAGCAACAATTCTTTATCGTAGGTCTTCTGAGATCTTTTTTGCGAGGCATGGTCCACATCAGCAGATGCTTCTTGTGAATAGCAAACTTAAAATGTTTGAGTGCTTTTTATAAGTCAAAGTCGCCCTAACCCACACCTCCTATCTTGTTTCATTATTGGAAGCCAGGTTTGCCAACTCCTGACTTTAGCTTATGTTAACGTCATTAGCCTGGGGGTACACATACTTTTTCCAACCTACACTGAATGTTTGAATGATGTATTCAATATGTAAAATAAAAATACAAAAATGTGTGTGATATTAGTTCAAACAGATTGTGTTTGTTCATTATTGTAACTTAGATGAAGATCAAACCAGATTTTAAGACGGGTTTATACATAAATGCAAATAATTCCACAGGGTTCACATTTTTTCTTGCCACTATATGGTTATATTCATGGTAAAATCCATGTTAAAACATATAAACAGGTATAAGAACTCAAAAACCTACAGTATATAACATTTTTAAGATCCAATCGGGATCTGTGAATGACCCGAGCCTGTGTTGAATTGGGGTCACTCACAAATAAACAGTGGAGATAAAGTTTCTACACTATAAATTAAAATCATACCAGTTTTCCACCAGTGAACAGCACCATCTTGGTAGAGTTGGAGTGAAGGCAAATTTGATGCTCGCCTGGCGTGTGGGATGTAAAGGTAAAGCGGCCATCTGAGCCATACTGACGAGAAAGAATGATCTAAAATAAACAGAGAGAGAACATGCACAATCATCTCGAAATGGGCAGCACTATATGCTGACATATCTGTAAAATCCCAAATATCTTTGAATAAAAGTCACAGAATAGACAGAAGTAAGCATAATTCCATGCACCACATGGCAGATAGTGTCAAAAGAAAAAAAAAAAGAGTGAGCATACCTTCGACTCAGGATCTTTGATTTCCACATGCATGCCTAAACCAGGGGTGGATGGGAGAAAAGAGCCAGCCTGTTTGTCCCAAAGTTGTGTTTTGTATTTTCCTACACAGGGAACACACAAATGAGACCCAACGTGTTATGATAAGGGTACCAGAATACACAACAGGGAGATGATGTGGGCTTTTGGATGAATCCATAAAAAGAACCAAAAAAGACAGAAACACATCAGAATAACAGGATCTGATTATTGCTGTTATTATAATAAGCATTCCACTGTACAGTATACCCTATAATATATAGAGTCATATAGATTGACAGTTGCATGCATACTTATTATTTCTAATTACTGAAAACAAACAATAAATCCAGGCTGCAAGTCAGAAGGTGTTGGCAGGATGGAACTGGTTGCACCTGTCTCTCAGGCACCCAACCAGGATGTTGCACCTGCCACATCCTTGATCATGCTGGTATTAACGACTGCCCTCGATTATAAGGACGTTTGTGTGTTAATCAGATGCAAAGAGCAGATATAATTTCAGAACAGTTATTTTCAATATAAGGTGTAAAATGGGACATGCATTTAATTATTCTATTGAAAAGACAAGCTGGATAAATCAGCTAACCGACAAAGCTAACCGATCACAGAGAGCCGATCTGACAATTAACTTACCAATCACCATGGTTTCATCAGGTATTTCTTCTATGAAGCATTTCTTCTCTGTCTCTCCGATGTGGAAATAAAGTGCTTGGCTTGGAGAAAGCCAAACAAATAGTAGCAAAAAACCGATACAATACACCACCGCCTTCATTTCCATCCAAATCTCTCTTCACTCACTCCAGGGCTAGGAATCGATTTCAGAGTGACTCGATACTCTCTCCTTTCTCAACATGGAGTTTCAAAATAAAAGTCACGTCCTGTTCTTGGGTGGCATTTCTGCAACGCTAAAGATGATTCTGAGAATTATTTTTTTATTAAAACATCTAGAAACAATTCTATTAATTTGTAAAACACTTTGAGAAGTCACTTGAAAAGAGCTCTTTTGTTTTGTGGCATAATGTTGATTACCACAAAAAAAAATATATATTTTGACACTTCCCTCCTTTTCTTAAAAAAAAAAAAAAAAGAGCAAAACCTAAGGTTACAGTGAGGCACTTACAATAGAAGTGAATGGTGCCATTTTTTGGTGGGTTAAAAACCTGAAATGTGAAGCTTATAATTATATAAAAGCACTTACATTAAAGGTGCACTCAGTAATTTGTCCGCACATGGGGGCTGCCATTTTAAAATCAAATGACCAGCCAAATACTACTGGCTTAATCTCAGTAAGTCCTGTTATTTGACACTTTCACTCATTGATTAAAGTAATCATGGCTGACTATGAATACTACATTTCTACAACAGCATCTGAAACTGAAAACTATTGATTTTAAATTATGCTGCATCCAAGCCGCTATAGGTGTCAGTGTAATTCCAAGATGACACGAAGACAAAAGTTACTGAGTGCATTTTAATCACTCTAAAATCATGTTAACATGCATATTGTTTACGTCTTGTGGTTAGCTTTTACTTTTTTTTAAGAAAAGGAGGGGCAAAGTTCATTTTTGTGGAAATCATTATAATGCCACTATATGCTGTCAGTTGAGTTTAACTTGTATTGCAACTGAGATATTCCTTTAAACATCAGTAATAATCATCATCATCATCAAATCAATAATAATAATAATAATAATTATTATTATTATTAAATCAATTTTAAAACTGGAGATCGCCAAAAATAATAATTAAAAAAAAAGTATTATCCCAAGGAATCCCAAGTGTTAAAAATCTATTTGATAATAATAATACAAGTAATAACATTATTATAAATATCATTATTATTAGGGATGCCAGTTTTAAAAATCAAAATTTTTGGTTTTAATGCTTTATAATAACTTTCATGAAAATGTTTATATTATTATTATATTATGACTAATATTATTAGAGCCAATAAAGTTTATAATATCATTAGATCATGCACTTTTTAAAAGTTAGAAATGTCATGTATTTTTTTGAGGATAACCTTTACTTTAAAACTGCAGTTAGTGTAGGCAGCAAACAGAATCCCCTCAGGGCAGTGTAATGGAGGTGCCAGTTCTTTTGTGCTCATTTGCCTTTGCCTGTTACTCCACTGTTGAAGGTTTCAGAACCTGTGAAGCAGGCAGAGCGATGTAGCTCATGAAGAAGAGAGAAAGAGAGCGAGAACAGAAGATTGCATAGGCAAGAAACACAAACAACACAACCAAAAACAAAAGCAAATATAAACACACTGACACTGACCCAGCAAGCTGTCCCAACGGCATGTCACTTTTGTTACGTCTTCAAAGTGTAGATATGCCTCTATAGTTCAAAAAATTGAATTAATGCAATATTTAGAGCATTTCAGCAAAGTATTGCTCAACCCAGATAATACATTTATTATTAATGAAATTTAGAAACTATAATAAATCTGTCATAGATGTAATAAAAAACTTTGACCCCTTCACTCTGACAGATTATTTCATTTTAATATTATAACTTTTCACCTAATTAACACAGCTTGAGTTGTTGACGAGCAGTGTGAAATGTTAAACTTAAATTAAAACTGTGTTGAACAACTTTTTTTCCTGTTCTATATGATATCATATTAAGTAAAGGAAAAATAATACTCTTTTAAAAATCTATTTGTCACTCTGCAGGTCTATTGAGGCAAACTGCAAAATAGTGTAATTGAATTGTTGACTTGTTGCAGCACCTAAAATAAATGCTTTCCTTATACATATGAGAATGTTTTTAGACTGTTAACCTAATATCTGTTAACCCTATATCTTCCATGGCATTTGTCAACTGGCCCTCTAGTTTTACTTACTATAGTCAAATCAGGGAAAATGATTGTGAGAAATTTGCATTATATTATGTTTATCAGATCATTAGTCATGAGTACACTTAACTAGAACTGTCATTAAAATGAGGCTAATTCATGTATGTGAAAAATGGATATTCTCTCATCATTCATTCACCCTCATACCATCCCAAAAGTATATGACTGTCTTTCATCTGCAGGACACAAATGAAGATTTTTAGAAGTATATCTAAGCTCTGTATGTACATAGAATGGTGACCAAAACTTTGAAACTCCAAAAATCACATAAATGCAGCATAAAAGTAATCCATAAGACTTCCGTTGTTTAATCAATGTTTTCTTAAGCGATCCAATCAGTTTTGGGTGAGGACAGACCAAAACATAGCTCATTTTTCACTGTACATCTTGCCAATGCAGTCTGTAGGCACGATCATCATTTCAAGCTTGGTTACACTTCCTAGTGCTTGAGCCATGCGCAGGCACTAGATGGCGCTATAGGAAGTGTAATTGAGCTTGAAATCATGATCGGTAAGGGGTTGCTGATGTCAAGATATATTAAGAGTTATAGTTTGGTCTGTTCTTACCCAGAACCGATTGGATTGCTTCAGAAGACATAAATTAAAACCACTGGAGGCTTATGTGGTACTTTTAGGCTGCCTTTATGTGCTTTTTGGAGCTTCAAAGTTTTAGTCATTAAGGCATGAGGGTGAGTAAATGATGAATTTTCATCTTTGTGTGAACTATCCCTTGAATGCAAAACATCTCCCCAAACTGAAGTTCACATTTCATTTTCCAGGACAACATGATGAAGAACATTGATATGAAGTCCTCGGCTCACTATGATGCTGTGGAGCAAGACCTCAAATCAAGCACTGTGGTTAAGCAAACATTAGAAATGGACTAATATGATTCATAGCATAGCATAGCAGGTAACCCCTTTGAATTATACATTTAGCCTGTTATACGTATTTTCAATGTTAAATCTGTTTCTGATTTTGTTGCTCTCTGGAGGTCTCATGACTCTGAATGACATGAAAGAAAGCAGGATGCTCGGTCAAAGAACATGAGAAACAGCTTGCCAAGAATGAGCAATCAAAAGAGTTACAGCTGTAAGCCATTTCTTCCCCTGCTTTAATTGATTTATTTTCTCAGTATGAATCAGACTGAGTTTCTAATGGCATTTTTGTAAATCCCTTTTATGTGACTTAAGTATTGGTGTTGTATAGTACAGCTTTTCATCCTATCTGCATCCTGGCCCATTAATCAATTTGTTTTTATCCGCTGTTCTGTTTAAAATCAGTGTGAGGTTTGATATTAAAACTTTACATTTGGTCTGTTCTTGAAGGAAACTGGAAAAACAGACGGAGAAAAAAGAAGAACAAAAGAAGAGTCAGTTTATCCTTCAATCCGGATGAAGGAGAGGAAGAGGAAATTGAAGAGAAGATATGTATGGGACATCATTAAAGAGATAGTTCACCCAGCCATCATTTACACACCCTTGTGTTGTTCCAAACAACACACTAGGGTAATGTCCCAAGCAGCTTTGTTTTCCATACACTAAGACTTGTAGCTGTGGTTACCATTCACTTTCATTGTATGGAGAAAAAAAAGCAGCTTGGACATTCTGCTAGATAACTTCTTTTATGTGACTAAATGATGACAGTTTTCATTAACAGTAATGGTGAAATGTGTATTATTGTGTTTACCTGACCTACCTATAAACAAGAACAAACTAGGGAAAACCTCAGATGTTGACACAAGTTTCCTGCCAGACAGGGACAGAGAGGTACACATCTTGCTCTCTATTATGTAGTAACACGTGTATAGCCAATCCATACCCAATAATCCAACAGCTGCTGCATATAATAGATGATACAGATAAATAAAGTTATTCAATCAGATAAAGAATTGCTGTTGCATTTAAAGCTGAAAAGTGTTGTGTGATTTTCTTAAATACTCCCAATTAAACACCTCTTTTTAGGGTGCTGAACATAATATACAGTAGCTCAATTAAAGCCATATGAATAGTTGTATTTTTCTTTGGCTGGTTTCCATAAAGGATCAATGAAGCATGGTAATTAAGATCCTTAAATCTGATAGGTCCACAGTACTGTAAATTGTCATGAACATTTTGTTAGTACTTGTACAATGGACATATGATATGTACATCACCCAGGGATGCTTTTTAAACAATATTGAAGGAGTTCTCATCTATGTTGGGCACTTATTGGCTGCTTTTCTTTATTATTTGGTCCAAGTCATCAATTTCCAAAACTTTTTTAAATTCAATTTTAGTTTTGTAATGAAATAAATGAATATGGTGGCACAATTATATTTTTGTCTACAAAACTCATTTCAAACATTTAAGCATACGCCTTCAGATCAAAAGATTTTTAAGATCATGTGAAACATTTCAGTCAAGTGTTTCAAAACTTTTGACTGGTAGTGTGTCAACAGTTCTGTTAAAGATCTGTTTAGGAACATAACAGTTACACCCATTTTCACCTGTCTTTCACATGTCAGTACTTTATCAACATTTGTCATTTTTAAAATCTGTTCTGATTTACAGAACACTTCACATATTACTTCTTAAAGGTGCAATATGTAACAATTTCCATATAATATTCACCTTTTTTTGCCAATGTGTGAACGGCTTGTAATGCAATTAAAAAAATTAGCCCTTCTCGGACTTCCTAGATTGCCTACTAAAGCCTGTAGACTGATTTTCATGCGAAGGGAGAGGGTCGATTTTGCCAGGAAAATCCAAAGGATGTGATGTTTATGCGTGCTCCCGAGAACCTTGCCTCAGACAGTAATAGTGTTACGAGTCAGACGAGGAGTGAGGATCTACATGCAGTTTTAATGGGAAAACAATAGATGAACCTGGTAACTCAGAAAATACAAAAACACAGGGAACAAAATAAGACATCCACGAGGGGAAAACCAAAGATGTAAACAAGAGAAACATCCACGAAGGGCACAGGCAGGAACACATTCAGGAACAGACATTATATTCACATTTAATTACTGACAACGAATGGTGAAACAACAGGGTTTAAATACACAAGGATAATGAATAAACGACACACAGGTGAGAACAATGAATGACTGCTGGCAGTGATGAGGGTAGGGAATTATGGGAATTGTAGTGCGGGACAGATGGCAAGGGAGAAACACAGGGCAAACAACAGGGAATCATGACAAATAGCGTCTGACTCCCAGCACAACACCGACTCATTCACAAACTCAAGAGTAAGCCAAAAAAAAAAAAAAAACATTTTCCTACTGAAACCAGTCTAAGTGGGAACGTGATCGAACATCGGCAGGGCATTTGATTCCTTGAGGGAACTTCTTTTTTTTTTTTTATCAAA
The DNA here is from genome assembly GCF_025860055.1 of Xyrauchen texanus. Classification (NCBI taxonomy): domain Eukaryota; kingdom Metazoa; phylum Chordata; class Actinopteri; order Cypriniformes; family Catostomidae; genus Xyrauchen; species Xyrauchen texanus. The sequence continues at coordinate 13,012,893 of NC_068300.1, read as the reverse complement.
TTGTTTATTATGTTTCCAAGAGTGTTGGTTATGTGAAGGGTGAGGGTCAAAATCCCTTGTCTCTTCAGATATATCAATACATATATATATATATACTATATATATATATCCTTTATATCAATATCTATCTGTATTCTGTTGCTTAACTTCTTTAATAAAGTGATGAATTAACTATATGCATGATCACATAATCAATTCTATTTTCTTATGCATAACTGAAATATACTTTGAATCATATGTGTGTTGAATGTTAATTAGTCTCTTTTAGGAACATTCCAGAGTCTCTCTGTCCTGCACGTCGGCTGAAGGTCTTTTGGGGGATAAGCTTATTTGTGACGCTCTCCAGCCTCTCAGGGGAGGGGGTCAGGGGGAATGCGTTAAACATGTGTTCCAGATGTATTCTGTGTTTGATTGTTACCTTTCCATGACTAATTATATGGTTTAAAGTCCTATGTAATAATACCTGAATAGTAGAAGTGTGATTTTCTCTTATTATTTCTTTAGGGAAGAAATGTATGTTATTTCAACCCTCTCCTCTGCCCGAGGAGTGAATATTTTATCTCTCTGTTTTGGTTTAAATGGCCTGATAATGTGTGCTCTAGCTGTCTTGTGCCCAGAGAAGAACTGTCGCTCGTCAGTGTTTTGTGTGTGCGTTTGACCTTCTACCCAGGTTTTGAACCAGGGGTGCACACCAGGCCGACTCGAAGACGCCCCGCGACCATCTGCGAGGTCACTTCGGATGTAAATCTCGGGCGCGGACGACAAGTGCGCTGATTAATGTTGATAGGCCATTTAACTATCTATATGTTGTGACTTTATGTTCATTTAGCCAATCAGGAGTAAAATAATGGAATGTACGTCCTTGCAAATGGTATAATTGATGTAAGATTTTGTGTAAGGTACGAGTTAGCTTTCGATCTCCTCGTGAGACTTTGTCGCTGGCTCTACCAATTTCACTGCAGACTATTCTTCAGTAAATTTTGATTCTTTAATTGAATTTCTCGACTCCTGGTTTTCTTTCTCCATATCTGGTCCGGGTCATAACTGTTATACCCCTAACATGTAGAGCTGCTGTTAATAACATTACTCAGTGGGTGGAGTGATAACTTCTGCAGAGATCGAATGGATATCAAATGATAACAGCTCATTTACATGGACAGAAAGTAGTTTATTGTGAAAAAACTGCTTAAGACACAAAATAGACTTTGTAAGTGGCACACTCTTTATAACACGATTCAAGCGGTTTGGACAGTAAGCGGCTCCATAGCAATGTTATTTTCCCGTGACACTGCTGTAAATAACCAACAGGGACTACTTCTGTTATTTTCTATTCTCTGTTGTTTTGCTTTATTTTCACATGTCCCTCTGTTGCTGGTGTGTTAGTTAACATCGCAACCTCTCACAGCATTGAGCTGCAATAGCAGGGTTTCCCTCCTTCCTCACTTTACCACACTGGAGCACAAAACATATGCGCACTCTTCAAAAAAATAGTAAGAACGTCACTTTTATGCTTGACACAATGAAAGATATAGAATTAAATATATATGCAGTGAAAGATTCAGACTGGGTCTGGCAAATGGGGCTCTGGTGAAGCTGTGTTGTGCTGCATGGCAACTAACTATGATTTTCAACTTGCTTTTCAGTGACAGAGAAGTTAAAACCCTTCACAATCTGAATTTAAATACAAAATATAATACCATTTGATTACAAATCAGATTTCATTTTTAACATGTGTTTTGAGTTAGTCCTTTTCTAATACACATGGCATTCATCCAGTAGTTTAACATGTAGAAATCAGCACATAATAGGTGATACTTGTGACTTGGTGCATCACAGTAGCATTGGAATACAGGATCAAATGTAAACAATTATTGTGTGAATCATGTCATTACTTTATGATCAACTTCCAGAATAATGTAATTAAAAATAAATGATATACTGTAAGTGTGAATAAGAATCCTATGTATGGAATGAAATACAAACCTTGGTACAAACCCTGCGTGGTGATGACACACCATCACATACACTACAACAGTCAAGTATCTTTCTCAATAAAGATAATAGCCATGATAATATAAACCAAACAAGACACAAAACACATCCTTTATTGAAATCCTCAGACAATTCTAAAGCAAGGCCTTCTCATTTTTCCCAAGGCACAGCATGAAAACTATGGAGAAAAAAAAATAAACAGCATGAGAGCAGCCTATTTTAAAATCATTAACAGATGAATACAATAATTTGATAATCAAATTAAGCTGTGCCCTATTACTGTCATAAATCATTGATGAAACACTCACATTTAGCTAGATAAATTAGATGATTATTAGCCACCAAGGTGTTGGTGATGTCCTGAGGTTCAGCAAGTTTTAGGTCAGCAAGGCTGTGGAAGCAAGTTTCAAGTTTCAAATAGCAGTACCACCTTTGATGTTACAACTTAACACCACGCTGACTTTCCCCAAAACTCCTCTTCAACTTCAACTTCCTGAGGAGGAAGAGGGGGATCATGCTGCTACTGATGATGATGATCCACTGAACCCACATCAAGATAGTGTGACGAAGACTCAGGCTGGTTAGGATCCATATGCGGTTTATTGGGAAGGCGTAAACTCAGGTCGTACAGGCAGGGTCAGGAAACAGTCAAACGGAGAGAGAAGAGGACAGGCAGGCTCGTAACTTGAACAGGCAGAGGGTCAGGGGCAGGCAGCGAACGATCGTAAAGCGGTAAACAGGAGGAATAAACTAGGCAGGCGGCAAACTATCGAGGTCGGGAAAACAGGCTAGGTTGGTACACAGGATAAACAAGACTAAAGAGTAGAAACGCTCAGTAATGTGGCCGGGGCTAACAAGACTTCGCGAGGAAGGAATTCACAGGCACGGTTAAATAGGCAGGGGTAATGAGAGGCAGCTGGGAACAATCAAGGCAGTTAGTAGCCCTACTCGGGAGAGTGCGATCGCCGCAGGCCAGGGAGGGAGACGCCCTCGTCGGTGTTCGTGACAGATAGAATGCATCCTGCAGGAGCAGAAGTCCGAAAACATTTATTTCAGAAAATGTTTGGTTACTTTATAACTTTTTTTTCTATTACTGTATCTATTACTACTTCTGTGAACACCTCACAATAACCACAATCCACTTACACAGACACATTATCCCAAATAGAATTGCTATACATGTATATTTCTACAATTATTGTTCATTTATTTGGAATTATTGGCCATATAAAATTACACTGTGATTTGGGAAATTATGTTTTACATATATGAAAGTGTAAATGAATTAATTGTACACTTACATAGCACTTTTCTGACACTATACTCAAAGTTCTGCAGATATGTTGCATGTACTGTGTGTACAGTACAGATAACTATTCATATAAGTGAAAACCATTAACATGCATATTGTGTTTTTACATATATAGCCATATGTGAAATTTCTCTTTGGAAACATTGTAACAAAGATATTCGCTTATAAATAATAAAATAACTCAATCCTGTGTTCCAAATGAAATAAATAATGACAGGAGGGCACTTCAAAGGGAGAACAGTTGTGACAGTCACGCTGGAAAATCGTTTCAAACTGAATTTTCAATAAAAATTACTTTGAGCACCACAACTTCAAGCCTTCCAATGCACTCAAAGTGGATGGTGAAGTCTTTGAAAGCAATAGGACATAGGGGTGAACCAGGATCTATGCTTCTAACCACAGGGGAAGTTCCAAATACATAACTTTGCGATGCTGTTTGCGAATATTAGTTGTAAGTATGGTTTTGTGAAACGGCAAATCGTTGAACTATGTTGGTAACGATGAAACTTGCAACCATAGTTCCATAGTTCGCTGACAATGCTTTTGGGAAATGGTTCAAAGGGAAGATATCACAGTTATGCCCTTGAGCAAGACACCTAACCTCAAGTTACATCAGTGCTATTATCCCTATAATAAGTGTACTGTACTGTAAGTCACTTTGGATAAAAGTGCTACATAATAAATAGTCATTTGTAAACTATAGTTTTTGTAAAAAACATAAAAATAAAAAGGTGATGCATTTTAGACATTTAGCCCTTTAAAAGCATCCAGTTAAAAACATTGGTATTACTTTACAACAAGGTTTCATTAGTAAACATGAACTGACAATTAACAAGTTTACAGCATTTATTAATATCGGTTCATGTACATTTTAACATACATTTTAACATACAGTTCTGGTTTCTTCAGGATCTCAGTGATAAATAGTCACGTGCATATTCTTAAACAAGCAGGATGCTTTGCAGATTGTAAATATTAAATATGTGCCAAGTCTAATTCAGATGGACTGCTTTCATTTTAAATGCAAGGAAGCATGTCATGGTTTGTTAGTTTGCAGATGTGCAGTCTATGTTCAACCTTATGGACAATACCAGGACTTCAAAGGCTTTTTAAGTTACAGGCGATTTGTGGATCTCTTCTGAACTCTTAGTTAACATCAAAGCCCCATTTGTGTCTCCTTTAGGTCAGCAGGAGTGGAGCATTAAATGAATATTAAGGAGGATTTGATCATCCCAATTGTTAGTAATGTTTCCACAAATGATTATGAATCTACTAGCAGAATAATGTCTAAATATCAGAGCTGTTTACCCTCATTAAAATGTTTTATTACTTTATGTTTAATTAAATATTTGATATGCTTTTAAATAGTTTGTTCACCCAATGGGAAATTCAGCCATCAGTTACTAACCCTCATATTGTTCCAAACCCAGTTGACTTACTACTGTGGAAGCTTACTACCTTTCACTTTCATTACATCTTTATTCTATTTAATGACAGTGAATGGTGACTGAGGATGAGGGTCTTAAAAATAATTGCATTTTAATATACATCATTGTTATGTTGGCTTGATAATAGTTTGGCTATAAATAATAGTTTTAATGATAAACTTAAAAGACAAACACACACATATGACGGACATGTCCGTAAACGATCTCTCTCTCCCGCACGATCCTCTGCAGTCGACCTTTATCCCTCTCGGAGGCTTAATTAGCCTAATACGGGACCGGGTGTGTAGGATCACGACCCGGCCCCACCCTCCGCAGTGCCACATTAATATAATACATTTAGTGTATTTCTTTGCATTTTGTCTGTTTGATGCTGAAGTGAGTTCTTCCTCTATTTTTAGGGCCACTTTTCAGTTATGATGTGCACAGATATATTCGACGATGCCGCTGTTGAAAAAGATGAGGTAAGGAGATGTTAATGTTACATCAGACTTGGTCTCACACTACCAGCTTTTTGACTATCGGCATAAAGTCTGGTCCATATAGAGGGTATGCACTGACGTCACTTTCCCATGGGAACACGCCCGCTCAGTCATACTGAGTGGCAAAACAACCTGCAACATGGCTGCCTTTAGTTGGGGAAACTGAAAACAGGAGTAAAACAAACTGCTCAAATTAAAGGCTGTTAGACTCAACAGTGATCCTTACAACTTACCAAAGAACCAGTGGTCAATGGACATTGACATGTGGCCAGGAATTGGGTTTCCTGACATTTAAATATACCTGATTTTGATGCAGGGGAAATACACAAAGCAAAGCCTGAAGGCACACAAAAGCCTTGACGCTGGGCAGTACTTCAAGATGGGATTTGTTGGAGAAATGAAAGTAACGAGGACACCAATGTATATTCTGGTTGTATGTGGACAGATATGTATTTGTGGAGGTAAAACACAGCAATAATGGATGTTTTTTTTTTATAAATGCTGACAAAAAATATTTAATTGATGAGTAGTCAATACACTATAACCTAGGGTATGGTTTTACCCCAAATTTCAACATACATGACACAAAATGTCAATTGCAAATCCACCTTTTTGGTGCCTGGATTCCAGTTGTTTCTGCTAATTGCAGTGATCCATTTGCTTCTCTTATCTGTAGCTTTCAGTCTGTAAAAATTCATTCAAGCTGAACACTAATGCTGCAACTTAGTCTTTCTGCCACTCAGTGTGTGCATACCCTCTATTGCAGCTTATTCAGGGCATTAACCATGCCCTTACAATGGAAGAGATCGTCTGACCAACATGGAATGGATCCAAACACAAGTTTGTTTTTATGCAATGTTTAGGGGCAGATAAACATGAAATTGGGTATAATTCTTGAGAACAGAATGAAAAGATATCTTGATAAAGGATATCTTGTTTACATAAAAGTGTCAAAACAGAATGTTTGTTAATGATCTGAAGCCATGAACCCTTTATTATTGGGCAAATTCAGCACCTAGTTATTCTTTGCTACCAAGCACTCATTGTAGCTGCCTGGGAACGTCTAAATATGACTGTTCCAATTCAGACTCCTGGAGATTGTGTAAAATCTGATTGTATCTGGCAATTTCAAACTTGCCATTTTGGTGTACAATATGCAATTTTCCAGGTTTGTGCCATTTTACGCTGAGACTACCTCAAACTGGACTGTTCAGATTCAGTGGAAATCCTCAAATCAACACTGCACTAAGACAGATCATTTTCATGTTACACTACCTCATTTGTCCAGTCTCACTAGTTACATTACCTCAAAGCAGCTGTATTTGTCCAGTCTCATGCAGGCAAAGTGGTGCTGAGGAGCTGGTATGAGAAAAATAAACACATCTTCCCAGCCAGCCACTGGGAGCCTTACAACCCCGAAAAGAAATGGGACAAATACACAGTGAGTAACTGGAAACTGGTCACCAGTTTGTTTATGATCCTTTTGTTTACCCAAAAAGTGACTATTCTGTCATCATCTACCTATTCTCATGTCATTCCAAAACCCACATTTAGAAGAATGTCCAAGCTGTTCTTTTTCCATACAACAAAAGTAGATGGAGACCCGATTGTCAAGGCCCAAAAAGCACAATACGGCACCATCAAACTAGTCCATTCAATGGACAAATGTGATGTATGCTAAAGCCATACTATAGCATTGTGTGAGTTTAAGTCTTTTCCTCGCACAAAGTCATTGCAATTGCTTTAGAAGCATGAAAGTTGGGATTACTTCTTTTTCTTTCAATTCTGCAAAACAATTTATTTTGAAAAAGAAAATAATTTGGGTTTCGAGTTATAGGATGTTGAGTAATTTATGGCAGAATTATCATTTGTGGATAAACAATTCCTTTAACCTTCTGAGACCCGAGCATGAATGCTGTGTGCTTTTTTCATTCACCTTTTTGATTTGTAACTAGTAGTTTTCTTACAAATTGATGTCCTCGTATATGTACTTAGGTGTGAAATTTGTGAAATGTAAAATAATACCAAGGTATAGAAAGTCAATTTTTTTTAATCAAATTGATTATGTTTTTAGGAGTGTTTGTTATTCATGATTTTGAGATGTTACAGCCATCACTTTTGATTTTCTGTAAAGCTGCTTTGATAAAATGTGCATTCGGAAAAGCACAAATAAAAAACTTATTTGATTTGATTAGACTTGTTTTTTTTTCGTCAACAAAATCAAAATGTTCAAAAAGTGATAGCTCAGTCTGAAGCATTTTACCACTCAGAAATTTTAATACAAGTAATGGCCAGTATCGTCTAATCACTGCCAACCACGTTAAAATAAAATTAAACTGAATCTAAGTACTGATTACCATTGTCCCATGTCTGCCAAACATGTTGAGTGGTCCAAACATCATCTGCAACCTGAAACTGAACTTTTGGTCATTTGTTAAAAGTGAATGCTCTTGACATCATAGTAAAGATATTGGATTGCTCCCTGTTTAAGGAATGACTTAACCTCCTGTGTGCTGTCTGTCTGCACTGGTCTCAGAACAGTTTGAAAAACACCTTATTTTGTATCCTTAATCCATATGAAGAAAAGATAACAGAAATGTTTCAGCTTTTAGATGAGCCCATTGATTCTCATTGTGATAATGTACAGTAAATATAGGATTTCTTAAGGGCAATAGCGCTATAGTCCACTATAGTGGTAATTGCGTTTAACAGCGTACCATTTCACAATAAATCGATCACATTTTTAAAATGGCATATCGGATGAAAAAGAGACTCTAATCTTTTGACTCAAGCAGGTTCCTGTGTAAAAACTTAAAAAGGTTTCTTACCAGATGTAGTTTTGTTTGAGTTTCTCCCAAAGACACACTCAACTGAGATCGGCACCATGCTGTTTTGTCACATGACTCTGTGATTCAATAGTTTAACCCTTTAATACAGCCCAGAGTGTCCTGAACTGAGATCAGTCAGTTTAAATTAATTAAATGTGTATAGTGTATAGCAAAGACAGAACATAATGTCCACGCAGGAGGATGCAGGGTCGCATTGATGACCTTTTTTTTTTTTTTTTTCTCCACAGTGTTTTTCCTTGCATGCATTTTAAACAATAAGAGAGACAAAAATGGAGATGAAAAACTACCTGCATCCCTATGTTCAGTGGCAGAACCGTATCAAAGTAAAATTACAAGGACAAAGTCTGTAAAGCTGTCCCAACCAAAACCAAAAAGTCATGTTCTCCAAGACTGGCAGACATTTTATTCGGGGGATGAAAACAAGATGTTGGCAGTGTACAAATGAATTATGACAGTGTTTTGGATATACTGGGGTCACACATATGGCTTTGGTTGGTTTCCCAGTTTTATTGTGGACATTTTCCACATCTGTTTAAGCAAGTCATTTTTGAATTTTGTTTCAGATTCGGAATATAAAACAAGGTAAGAGTATAAATAGACATACAAATAATAGGACATAGAATGGCATATGTACATGTGCAAGGTAGGGGGATGTACAGTTATTGAACTAAATCTGAGTGAATTTACATATGTGCATGAGATATTTATTTACATTACTGCATTATGGGGGAGTTCTGAGGCAGTTAAATTGTTCATGTGGAAATGGCCTGATGGTAGAAACAGTTCTTGTGCCTGGATGTCATGGCACTCAGTGCTCTGTAAAAGGCCAGAGGGCAACAGTTCAAAGAGGGAGTGGGCAGGGTGTGTGGGGTCCAGAGTGATTCTACCTGCACGTTTCCTCACTCTGGAGACACTTGGAGGGTGGGTGGGGGGGACCAATTATCATCTTAGCAGTCCTGATTGTCCGTTGTTGTTTCCTTCTGTCCAATTTGGTAGCAGAACCAAACCAGACAGTTATAGATGTACACAGGACAGACTAAATGACAGACGAGTAGAACTGTGTAAGCAGCTCCTGTGGCAGGTTGAAGTCCTTTTTCATCTCTACTGTTTTGAGCGTGTTCAGCTCAAGGTTGTTGTGACCGCACCAGACAGCCAGCTGATCGGCCTCCTGTCTGTACGCAGACTCCTAACCTTTGCGGATGATGCCGATGACTGTTGTGTCATCTGCAAACCTCTGTAGCTTGACAGTGGGGTCTTTTGCAGTGCAGTAATTCGTGTACAGGGATCGCATCTCTGAGGAGCACCAGTGCTAATATTGAGGGTCCCGGATGCAAGTTTTCCCAATCTCACTAGCTGCTGCCTATCTGTTGGAAAGCTGGTGATCCATCGACAGATTGGTATGGGCACGGATAGCTTGGTCAGTTTGGTTGAGAGTTGATCAGGCATGATCTGAAGGCTGAACTAAAGTCTGTTCATCATGCCTGTTGTTGCATTTAAAGCTTGTTCAAAAATAAACTTATTGTTTATGTACATTTGCATAGTTTCCAGTTGTAACAATTTATTGCAACAAGAGCTCTACTGTATTTTTGTCCAGCTTAATAAATGCTATTAAAGCAAGAGACTTTGGACGTAAAACCACATGGTGGGTTTAATGGAATCACTCTTGGAGACACGTAGTAACCACAAGCCTTGTTTTCACAGATGCTGTATGTTTTTTTGGCCACTGGCTATTTGTTCCTGCAGGAATACTCAATGGTGTGATTGATTTTGGTCAGTATTCTGTTGCACAATCAGGTTTTAAGCCGAATGATACGATTCTTACCAGCTTTGAAATAGTAAACAACATACCTGGCTGAAAAGCTGATGGATTGTCTCTTCAGCTTTACAATTTACCCTCAGGGCACCACTCCCTCTGCTTTGGTTGTTTTCAGTCAACCTTTCATTTCCACCCTTTGCCTACCTCCTCCCTTCTCCACCCCATCCGCTTTTACACAACTGGTCTTGGGTTCTTGAAGAGACCTGAGCGATCATATTTACAGGATGTTGCTTTTTAGGGTATTGAAGCAAGTTTTCAAGGCAGGAGAAGGGAACATAATGTGGTCATCCACACTGACCCTGGACCTGGTCCTGTTGGGCAGCTTGTGTCTTGGTGTCCATGTAGAACGAACATCGTACAGACCTCAGAGCTGCACGATTGAATGCATCCAGCAGGTAAGACTACATACTTTCACTTCCAGTAAACTGTGCCAGGTATCAGGTTAAACCATAAGGAGTCATTGGTAATCATTTAGAGCAGTTCTACAAAGCTTTAATTGTAGATTCACGATAGTGAATACTATACAAGTACAAAATTATTAGAGGCAAAATTGTTTGGTGTTGTGGAAATAATGCCATGTGGCACAGTTGTAATTTTTTCTTTCTGTGTTTAGATTATCTTATTACACATTTTATCATTTGTATTTTTACAATGAGTTTTCACTTTGGACATCTGGGTCTGGGACAAGTCAACTAAAACAACTAAACTAAACTAAAACAGTCAAATCTGTACATAAAAGGCATTTGGAAAATACTACAACTTAAATGTTTTAAGGCCTGGTAAAAAATGTCCAAGTCAGTTATAATGTGACTTTCATATACAGTATACAACATAATTAAATCTGTTCGTTTTAATAAAATTCAACCCCTCTGACATGAAAGTGCCCATACATTATTGTATTATAGAAACTTAGGTTTTGACATCAATCAGTAATATGCAGTTTCCAAAAGTGGTAAAAACGACTTTTTATTATTGCTTTTTCAAAATAGACACCCTTGGCTTAGATCAGGGGTTTTCAAATGTTTTGATGAAAAGGAATATGATGTTATCCTTGTGCAGGACATTCTACATTTTTGGCTAAATTTGTTTGCTAAACTAAACAAAACTGTTCTTATTCATTCACCTTTCACGCTTATTCTCACAGATGCCTGGATGCATTATTGTAACACATGATATGCTTTATGTTCACATTTGTGTACTTAAGTGTCTATGATTTCTTTGTTCCATTTATATATATATATTTGCTCCTTTGCTTCTATCCCATGCTGGAGATTATTTAAAGCCTGTCTTCTCTAGCTGGTTTTTCTGGTTGCTGGTTATGAAACCAAAAAGCTTGAAAAGCTTACAATCCCCTTTCCAGAACTGAAAAGTCCCATTTTATGACAGACTGGTTTATTTTCAGGGAGACCCAGAATGTGAATACTGCAGAATCACAGCAGATGATGTGCAGTTCTCTCTCAGCATTCCCTCTAACAGTCCTTATGGAAGTAAGTAATCCAGCTCGTTCAAGATTCAACAGTCTTTGCAAAGGTTAATTGACATCCAGTATTAACAGGGGTGTAAAAGTACTTGAGGAATTGTGCTTCATTACTTTGGTATTATTTTGGGCAAATTTAACTCTAGTAATTTTCAAGGCAAATACTTACAACTTAATTTTTCGACATTCAAAGTACTCATTATATTCAGTATGACTTAAATCTTCCTTCTTAAAGGAATGTTCCGGGTTCAGTACAAGTTGAGCTCAATCAACTCTATTTGTGGCATAATATTGATTACCACAAAAATGTTCGTCCATCCTTTTCTTTAAAAAAAGCAAAAATCTTGGTTCCAGTGAGGCATTTATAATGGAAGTGAATGGGGACCAATTTTTGAACATTATGGGTGTGTTCACACTTGGCAGGTTTGGTTCGATTAAAACGAACTCTGGGGCAATTGCTCTGTTAGTACGGTTCATTTGAACTAGTGTGAATGCTGTCAACTGAGCCTTGGTGCGTACCAAACAAGCGGACCGAGACCACCTGAAAAGGGGGTCTTGGTCCGTTTCCAAATTAACTCTGGTGCGGTTCGATTGATATATGAACGCAACTTGGACCAAAGACGTCTAAACGGACCAAAAACAGGAAGTAATTTGCCTAATACTGACCTCAAGCATACCTGGTTCTTCTCATCATAGGAGCTATGTTGCCCATTATAGATCGGTACAGGCGTAGGAAACTCTGTCAGCTGTCCTTGAAGCATAACTTCGTTTGTGCCTGCAACGGAGGAATTCCTGGGGCTGCTTTGACTCCTTTACACATTTTATTAGCTCTTCGTTTGTTCTCAGCTAGTAAAAATACCACCATATATACATATATAAATATAAAGAGTGCATTTTGCACAGCAGCCAGCATTGGTTTGGATGATCGGCAAGTTCCGTCAGAAAATATACGTCATAAAAGCTGTCCAAGCAGGTTGTGACTTTTTCCTGATGCCTTTTGCTTTGTATTGTTTGGTTTGGTGTTAAAAATGCCAGTGTGAACCAGGACTAAGGCTACGACTACATTAATCCGGATAAATTTGAAAATGGCATTTTCTTTTCAAAACACTCTCCGTCCACACTAACGTTTTCAAGCATTTTCCAAAAGTTGCTTGTCCACATTGAAACGTATGAAAATGCATAAATCGTGTCACTGCGCATGTGGAAAATCCCCGACGCATGTACAGTCTGAAAAGCATTTGTCCTCGTGTTCCGTCGCCGGACACCAATTCCGAGTAAACTTCCCTTTGCCTTTGAAGGAATGCAATGTAAAGGTTGTAAAAACTGACATACATTTTTTAACAACACTATCAAAGTGAGTATCAGGCACAACAGGACTACTATAACACAGGTCTCCATCTTATTTGTTTTGGTTGGATAGATCACATGACTAAAAATGTGTCATCGTTATCCAAAGCATCCGTTTTCACAGTCCACACTACTATTGGGGACTTTTCACACTACTGAGAAAACAGCATTCAAATGTATCCACTTTGGAGCGCATTTTCAAAAAGCCCTGTTTGCGTGGACAAAAACACCGTCTCAGTGTGGACGGAAGGCCAAAACGGAGAGAAAAAGATACGTTTTCAAACGAAAATCTATTAGTGTGGACTAGGCTTAAATGTATAATTTTCTTTTTTGGTCCGGACCAAAAGGACCAAGAGAACCGAACTACAAGTGTGAACACACCCTAAAAGACTCATTGTTTCAAAAGTATAATCACAAGACATAAAGGATATATGTGTAAAAATTATTTTCATGTGATAAAATCACTTTCTAACACTTATGACTTTACACAGAAAAGGTTAGTAAGTGATTTTAGTAATATCTAATTTTACAACTTAGTTACCATGATGATGTAATGTCAACAAACCCTAAAATGACTGTTAAAATGACGATTTAAACAACTTCACAGCTCAAATTATACACAAGTTTTAACAGAAGAGTTAATGTAAGTGCTTTTATAAAATTAGAAGCGTCACATTTCTGTGTTTAAACCCTCCGAAATTTGGCCCCATTCACTTCCATTGTAAGGGCCACATTATAACAATGATTTTTTGCTTTTTTTAAAGAAAAGGAGGGAAAAGGAGGGATGAGTCGAAACCTGGAATATTCCTATAAACCTCATATTTTACTGTTTAATGAGCTAAGAATTTTTTTTTCTTTTACTTTTATTTAAAACACCCAGTGGCCTCCTATTTTGTATGTACATTTTAATTGGTAAATGACAGTAATGGTCATTGTCCTTGTAAAAAGATGTCGCATCAGTCAACACAACACTGTCTTTGAACTAAAGGAAAATATTTGAATAGCAAACACACTTTTCAGGTGTCATAACTTAAATTGTAGTTACATTAACTGCCCTGGACTGATCTTGTTGAAATTACTCTGTTATGCAAGTTTTTGTTGGCTGAACTTGAGAAAAACTATTCTGCTGAAATAATAAATATCAAGGAGACTACGCACATCATGATCACATATTCAGATTCCCAGTATGCATTGCAGCATTATTAATCAATTATGTAATTTGCAGTTACAGCTAATTTTTTAACACAATGATGTCAAGATCATTGTGAATTTCATGTAAAGTATTGACAAACATGCTTATCTCCTTTGACTAACTGAAAACAATAGATTGATTAGACATTGGTCTCTGATCATAAATGGGCCATTTATCATCAAATGACAGTTTATTTTACCTCTGACAATAGAACTAACTACTTCTATGGCTGTCAATTATATTAAATGATAATGTGAATAGTTGAACTTCAATATTCAGTTTGAATTTAATTAGTCTGTAGTTGATTGAACTAAGAAAGTCAAGTTTACTTAACTTTACTAAGCTTGTTTAACAAGTTATTTTAAGTCAATGTTATGTTCTGTTTCAACAACTTTCTGTTCACAAAGTTAGTGTATCACTTCTGCCTTTTGATTTCATCAGTCTGTTTATAAAGCTAAAAGGTTTTTTAATGTGTTAGTCAAATGAAATGTGCAAGTATTTAGCAACTGGCTGGTATATAACTGTTTACTTTTATTTAAAGTAGTACAATGGCAGGATATTCGTCTGTCAGGTAAAACCCATCATTGTTTACTCATACTGTCTAGTAACTCCTCTCCTCGGCCAGGTTGTGTACCTTGGCCTTGTCACTCTTTTCTAGGCCAGGAAACCCCAGAGGTCTGCCAGCATTATGTTAATGCTCCACACAATATTAGCATTGAGTTTGAAGGCAGTGAAGATCCTCTATATGATGCCATTACTGTGTCATGGAGCCCAAGCCAGTTCGGTAATGTAAAAAATACAAACACAGCTTTTCATGAGGGGTGGTGAAGTCTGCTCATTATAGATCTGGGGCTGGATTCATAAAATCTAGAATAAATTATAAGAACTTTATAAGAAGGTATCTTGCTCTAAATGTTGATGTTAAAGAAAAAATATATTTTTAACTATAAAAAAGAAAATGGTTAAGAAGAATTGTATTTTTTAAAGAATGCTTCATGAATCCGGTTGTATGTTTAAACAAATGTAAGGGTTGATTCATGAATTAATTTCACCATTGTGCCTGTAAGCAAGGCTTTTTAAAGGAATTCTCCAGGTTACAAGGTTCCAGTGAGGCACTTACAATGGAAGGAAATGGGGCCAAACCATAAACGTTAAAAGACTCACTGTTTCAAAAGTATAGCCACAAGACATAACAAATATGCATGCTTACATATTTTATTTTGTATGATACAATTGCTAACCTTTTCTGTGTAAAGTGATATCCAATTTCACAACTTTGTTGCCATAAAAACGTAACCCAGTAAAACCCTAAAATGACTTCTAGTCAGCTCAGAGGCTAAGATATTCAATGAAACAATGAGGGAGGTGCTTAAACTGAAAATTAGACTGAATGTCTATGGACGAGCACATCTGTAAAGACTAAAATGCCTTAGAGCGCCTCCTACATTTCAAATCTGTATATTGGGATGGAATGTGATAGAGAAATCAATCTTTTTTTTCTCTAGTGCTTTCTTCCACCTAGTAGAATAAAATGAGACTTTTCAAAGTGAGTTAGAGTGAACAGAACCATATTTACATGTTTAAAAATTTAGGACAAAAAATCAATTCTGTATCAAAAAATGATAAAAACATACAATATTATTTGCGAAAAATGTAAGTATTTTTATTTGGGTGGTTCTGTATAAAAATTAGACCAATGTTTTGCAATAAGTCCACATGTGTGAATGGTGAGCTTTTAAATTTGAGTGTGGTTAGGGTCTGTGACGTGCTGTTTGTTTACCACAGAAAATTATTTTGATTTGTCCCTCAGGCTGTAGAAAAAAAAGTAGTACGTTTACAGGAATGAACTTACAATGCCTGTAGAGGATAAAATGCACGGTTTCAAAACTGTAGCCGCAAGACATTGCGGGTTGACATACAGTGGGTTTAAAAAGTCTACACACCCCTGTTATAACAGCAGGTTTTTGTAACAATGATAAATTATATCAGAATTTTTGCACTGTTAATGTAATAATTACAACCTATTCAATGCAAATTAAATCCAAAGTGACACATTTCAGAGAAAATTTTAAAACTTAGAATAACCTAACTGCATAAGTGTGCACATCCCTGAACTAATACTTAGTTTATGCACCCTTTGATTTTATTAGAGCACTCAGTCTGTTTGGGTAAGAGTCTATTACCTTGGGATATCTTGACTTGGGAATATTTTCCCACTCTTCTTTGCAAAAACATTCCAGATTGGTCAAATTGTGAGGGCATCTCCTGTGGACGGCCCTCTTCAGGTCCCACCACAGATTTTCTGTAGGATTCAGGTCTGGGCTCTGCATGGGCCATTCCAAAACACTTCTTTTGTTGATTTGGATGTGTGCTTTGGATCATTGTCATACTGAAAGGTGAAAGATCTCTTCATTTACACCTTTCTAGCAGACACAAGAAGGTTCTGTGTCAAAATTGACTGGTACGTGGAGCTATTCACGATTCCCTCCACCTTCACTAAAGCCCCAGTTCCAGCTGAGGAAAAGAAGCCCCAAAGCATGTTGCTGCCACCACCATGCTTCACTGTGGATATGGTGATCTCTTGCTGATGCGCTGTGCTGTTTTTGCGGCAAACATACCTTCAGACCAGAACACATTTTTCCACATGGTTTTGGGTGCCTGGATATAGGTTTTTGCAGGCTTGGATGTTTTTATTTGTCAGAATATTCTTGGTCTTGCCACCTCGCCCCATAGCCCAGACAGAGAAGAATACAGGAGATAGTTGTCACATGTAGTTTGCAACCACTACCTGCCAGAAAGAGCTACAGCTCCTTTAATGTTGCTGTAGGCCTCTCAACAGCCTCCCTGACCGGTTTTCTTTTTGTTGTCACATCAAGTTTGGAGGGACGTCCTGTTCTTTATAATGTTACTGTTGTGCCATACTTTCTCCACTTGTTGATGACTGTCTTCACTGTGTTTCATGGTCTATCTAATGCCTTGTAAAAACATTTGTAGCCCTCACCTGATGGATACCTTTCAACAATGAGAGCCCGTTGATGCTTTGTAGCTCTTTGTGGCCATGACTCTTGTAGTAGCATAGAACCAAGAAGATGTCAGAAAAGCACTACAAGAACAGCTGAGATTTATTTGGAGTTATTCAGACTAATTTCAGGTGAAGACAGGTGTGTACTATTTCACATGAGCTTGATGATTGGTTGATTCTGAACAAAGCCACATACCCAATTATAAAAGGGTGTGCACACTTATGCAGTTAAGTTATTCTAAGTTTTTTATTTTTTCTCTGAAATGAGTCACTTTGGTTTTCAGTGGCATTGCATAGGTTGTACTTTATATTAAATGTGCAAAAAGTCTGATATGATTTAAATTTGTTGACAATCACAAAAGCCTGCTGTTTTAACAGGGGTGTGTAGACTTTTTATATCCACTGTAATATAAGTATGATAAAATAAATGAGTGTGATAACATTTGCATAAATCGCATGATACCAGAAAGGGACTGATTCATAAACCACGTTATTCATTCATCTAGTTATGCAATTCCCACTGCTAAAAGCCCAATTTAAACAACATTACAGCTCAAATAGCTTCAAATTTTGTGAAGAATAAATATGTGCTTAAAAATAGGAGCAACACATTTCTACTTTTAAACCCTCTGGAATGCCTTGTCACATAGACTTCCATTGTAAGTGCATTACTGTGAATATATTCATGCAATATCAAAAAAATTATAACTAAACTATAACCTACTAAGCAGAGGAAAATACAATCCAATTTCAATTTAATTTCCTTGAAGTATATACCATCCCAAAATAATTATTTGACTGATTGCAATTATTAATTGTATTAATTGATTGATATACTTTGTGCAGGTATTGCATTCTTACGTGGATTTCAAGTAACCCTGCAAGCACTTGGTGGCTCTCAGGTCATTTGTCAACTCTTTCTCCTTCGTAATAATCTGTCTCTCACCCCTGCACATGCCCAAACGGTATGTAAAAAACAACAAACTGGGTAGCATCTGCATCAATATTTCTTTGTGCTTAAAATGCAACATTAATAATATGTATTACATGACAAATTCTATTTATATTTAATATGCAAAATTAATATGTAATATGATAGTATGCAATATAATGTGTAATATGTACCACATTATAAGAAAAAACAGGGTTTAGGGGTCTTTTAATTATGTTTTTTTATTTTTTTGTCCATTTGCATTGTTGGGATTTTTTTTCAATGGAGACCTGAGCAAGATGGCTATCTTTGACCATTGTGATACATCTCGCTCCTTTTTTTAGCATCTCATGCAATGAGCACAGTGTCTTGAGACTGCAATCTGTTAGATTAAATTTGTCATGCTGCATCTTGTTTTTGTTTTTGTGTTTTTGTTTTTATGCAACCGTATACATTTTTTTTCAACATTCATAGTCTTCTACCCATTTTTGTTTTCACTTTGACCCTAATTACGTTCAATTGTATGCACTCATTGGCATGTAGCCTACTTCTTTAAGTCTGAAGTTGTCTCCGTAACATATTTCTGTGATGGTTTTCATAGGTTTATCACTCAGACCTCTTCACACATCTGTCGTTGGATACTGAATATGTCGTGACTATCATGGCATTGCCTGTACCTGAGCAGTGGGACCGGTTTCATGAGAAGAAATTTTTTTTTACACGCTGTAAGGATAAACACTTTATTGCCTCTGGTTAAAAGTACACCCAGTAATTAATTAAATAGCGATCAACAATACAATGTACAATCTTTTAACATTTGACATACATCTACTGACTTGTAACATCTTTAAAAAGTTTGTAAAATGCAGTAAACATGTCGTAAGCACCTCTGTCTTTACAGCATGTCCTGAAAAAAATGGTCTTGAAGAGTGTAAGGATGGTGAGTTCAGTTAAATTTATGACTTTCTGTGCTTGTTTTAGTTATTTTGTTTATTTTTTCATGGTAATGTGTTTATTTATGCTCTGACAATTATTATAGACTGGTATCCCAGCTACATTGAGGTACACCAGGAGAACCAGGACATTCTCGTGACCTTTAACCTAGCACCTGAGAACTTCAAAATACGGCACTATTTTTCATCATGCTTTGGAGGCGGGCTACGAAATTACACAACTATTAAGCCAGTGGGTTTCATAAAACATCATTTTGAATTGAAATGATAATATCTAAAATTTGTATCAAGCATATTTTGTATGATAGATACAATGAATCATTATACATTATATGCAATATACTGTATATTACAATATATCATTTATTTATCAAATTAAATGTATGTATATAATTATATTTTATATATCATTTATTTTACAATTTATAAATAAAAAAAACAAAAGACATTGCAAAATATTTCTAAAGTGTTTAACTTTTTTTCTTTGTTTTAACTGTCTACGTTAAGTCACAATAATGTTTGTTGCTCTTAGGATTTCAGTGTAAACAAGACACATCACACATACCGTTTGCAGAATCTCCAAGCAGGTATAAACTATACCTGTGAGGTGAGTCTTTTACATCATTTGATTTCTCAGTCATTCACAACCATTCAGGCAATTGCAACAATAGGCTTGTAGATATGAAGCTAGTTGTTCAAGTGAAGTTTTATGCACTTATGTTGGCTGGAGCCTAGCGGTTAACGCACATGATCCAATAAATTCAGTTTACGGGCTTATGTTGGCAATTTGAGTTTAAATTTGGATCAAATCCCAATCACATTCTCCCCTATTTTCAATACAGTCTGTTTTTCATCTCTGTACTATCCCTATAAATAAAAGTGCCTGAATAAAAATGCAGAAATGTTGATATGATATCTTTTAAGCTGACATATCACTAAAATAACAAAAGGTACCATGGTAATAGCATGGTATTATTTGTAAGTACAGTATTGTAAAGAAATGTTCCTTATTCATTACAAGTTCATTTTCATCCAAAAATGAAAATTCAGTCATTGTTTACTCACCCTCATGCCATCCCAGATGTGTCACCTCCTTCTGAAGAGCACAAACGAACATATTTAAAATATCTCAGCTCTGTAGGTCCTTATAATGCAAATGAATGGTGGCCAGAACTTTGAAGGCCCAAAAAGCATATAAAGGCAGCATAAAAGTAATCCATAAAGCTCCAGTGGTTAAATCCAAATCCATTCAGAAGCATTTTGATAAGTATGAGAAACAGAAAAATATTTAAGTCCTTTTTACCATAGATCTCCACATTCACTTCAAAATGTTAAAGTAAAAGTTAAAGTGGAAATCAATGGTAAAAAGGACTTAAATATAGATTTTTGTTTTCTACTCACACATTTCACAATGCTTCTGAAGACATGGATTTAAGCACTGGAGTCATTTGGATTACTTTTATGTGGCTTTTATGTGATTTTTGGAGCTTCAAAGGTCTGGTCATCATTCACTTGCATTGTAAGGACTTACAGAACTGAGATATTCTTCCAAAAAGTCTTTGTTTCTGTTCTGCAGAAGAAAAAGTCATACACATCATGGATGGCATGAGGGTGAGTAAATGATGAGAGAATTTGTATTTTTGGGTGATCTATACCTTTAACAGCATTTGTGACATATATGTTGAGTACAACAAAATATTATTTAGACTAAAATCGTGGTTACTCTATTAAGGTATTTACAGTGAGAGGGAATGGGTCAAGTTCATTAACATGAAAATACACACTGTTTCAAAAGGATAGCCAAAAGACAAACATTACTGTAACTTTTTTGGCTTATTTTTTTATAATAATAATAATTGACGAATTTCAGTGAGGTAAAATGAAGTAAATGTATGCTTTTGTTGATCATTTCTAAAAGTAGTACTCTTAGGTAATAGCTTAGTGTTGGTCATGTACCATTGTAATACCATGGTATTCTTTGAAGTACCGTATAGTATCATGCAGATATAACATGTACATGAATATGATCACTATTCAGGTCCATGGGAAATATAAAACCACCGTGGTGTTGTTGGAAGAACATTTTTGTCTTTGCTTGCAATTTCTGAATGTACTCTAAGTCTACACCCTCCAGATTGCAGCTGATGTCCTGGATGCCGTTAGGAAAACATTCTTAGTTGTAGTTCAACATAATTCTGAAGGTAACTCAGAAATCAAAAAGTAAAGTGATTCAAACTTTTATTACATGTTAAATGAAGGCCAGATGATGAAGAAAATAAATGTGTGGCACATTAGGAGGTCAGTGCTCTCGGTGTGTAACTGCATGTTTTGGAGTAATATGCCTGCTAGCTTTCAAAGGGACAACACCCACTGAAACTGTTGTGTTATACAAGAATTAAATGCTTCTAAGAAGTGTTTTCAAAAAGATGGCATCATTGATTTGACATTTTTCCCTTTCCCACGACCAGAGCCATTAACCTCACACATCACAGAGAGCGCTTCACTCATTGTCCTCTTGTCAGTGGGAATTTTGCTAGCTGCTACTGCGGTGCTCACCTTCACTGTTGTCATTGAGAAAAGAAAGAAGAAGAAAACAGTCAAGACTAAATTAAGACCAGGTGGGTATTTCTAATCTTTAAAATAAATGTATTTTAATTTACAAATAGTAATAATACCATATTCTGTTTATATTTATAATATTATATTGTTACAGCAACAGTTATTTGGGACTGTTATTTGTTTGCCATTTTTTGTCTGTAGCTTTAGTCTTTCCCAGAATGACAATTCAAGCATGAAGATGCACATTTTGTTATTTTTTTTTAAAGGGTAATTATGTTGGTATTTTCTACTTTTCAGATATAATTGAACAGTACTATGAAAAAAAGATGGATGAAGGACAATGTGTTTTGCTGGACAATAACACCCGCCCCCCTCGTCTTCTTATTTGTTACTCTAACAATGATGGTCCTGCCCATGTAAGAGTTGTGTTGCAATTGGCTGCTTTTTTACAAAAGCACATGGCTACAGAGGTAAATATTAACTTTTTTTAATTAAATATAGCTTACTTTGACTGTTCATCTTTAACAGAGTTATTACAGTAACAGATATAATACATCTTTGATATGGTTCAACAGATACTTTATTAGCCTTTGTTTGGCCATCATCATGTCAATTAGTCACAGATCAATAAATTGGTCATATTTGGGCACTTTAAGATTATCAGCAGATGTCTATAATTGTTAGTGAATGGCTGTGAAGTGTTGTCTCTGTTTTTTCTTGTTCTTCATATATCTTCATACATTTTGAGAGAATACTGTGTAAAATCAATGTTCATTTGATTTCAGCAATTTTGTGTACATCTCTTTAAATTAATTTGTAAGTGAATTAAATTGTATTATTATGGAAGCACATTTCTGCCAGAACGAAAGAAAAAAAAAATAATTGTGCATAATTTCAAAAACTAAATCATGTTTTATGAGATAAAATGTAATAATGATTAGATTTAACATCATTGTTTTGAGATAAAAGATCATAATTATGAGATACTTAGTCATAGTTACGAAATTAAAAGTCATTTATTAGATTCAAAGTCATAATAAGACATGAAAAGTCCCAATTATGAGATAAAAAAAAAAATTATTCAATAGTATCTAATTTTTTTGCATAAGTATAACTTTTTTCTCAAGAATATGATTTTGAATCGAATAATTATGACTTACCAATTCACTTTTTTTTATGTAGAGGAAATTAGTTTCCATATTTATACATTTATATTTATTTTCTATTTTTAGTTTATATTATATATTTATATTTATATGTTTATAAAACCAATATTGGTTGACCAAGTATTTTAAAATACAAATTAAATTAATCAATTTGAACATTCATTTTCACTGATTTTTCACATCATTTCTGTATATCACTGTTTAGGTGCATTTGGACTTATGGGAGACCCTTAGCATTATGGAGGAGGGCAATATTGGGTGGCATTGCAGGAGAATGAAGGAGTGTGACTTTGTGCTGGCCATTTGCTCCAGAGGTCTCCTTCAGAACCAGAAAAACAAGTACGAGGACGAGGAACCCGTGAAGAACCCCACTTTAGCCACCATTGCCATAATCGGAGAGGAGATGTGCCATGCCAAAGCCCTGGGTCAGGACCTCTCCAAATACATGGCTGCCATTTTTGAGTACTCACAGGAATCAGATATCCCAGCTATACTAGGCCTTGCTTCAAGATACATGCTGACCAAAGACTTACCTTTGCTCTTCTCCCATCTTCATGGAGTGGCTTTGCAGAAGCCTGGATTTAACCTGCAGGTGGATAACATTTCAGAAAGCGGTTTCTCTAAACTCCCAGCTGGGGTGGCACTACAGCTGGCCATCCAGGAGGCCAAAGCACTTATCTCCGATGAGCAGACTGAAGAGGAATATGTAGGAATTCCAATCATTTCATAAGAGTCCCAGCAAGACAATGCAATAAAACTGCTTTAGTGTGTGCACTCACACCCATTACATGCCCTAGATGGAACATACACAATGGCTTTTATTCACTATAATAATATATAATAAGATGTGCCATACAGGCTTCCTTTTTGGGGTTTTATCCCCCTGCTGCTTCTGTGTTTGTTAGACTTATGATTTAAGCCTGCCAGATGAAAATTCAAAAGAGTTGATTTAAAGGAGGGACCTGAGCCTGGGCTTTTC
The DNA here is from genome assembly GCF_025860055.1 of Xyrauchen texanus. Classification (NCBI taxonomy): domain Eukaryota; kingdom Metazoa; phylum Chordata; class Actinopteri; order Cypriniformes; family Catostomidae; genus Xyrauchen; species Xyrauchen texanus. Next base: position 12,989,371 of record NC_068300.1, on the reverse strand, counting down.
TGACTTGAGCTACCCAAAACACCCTAGAAACGCCCTAGCAATCACCTAGAACACCTTAGAAAGTGCATAGGAGTGGCATGGCAACCACCCACAACACCTCTGCATCGTGGAGACATGTTTTGCACCACTTAAAATTTCTCAAATAAAAAGGTAGTTCAGCTTGAGTCTTTAATCCCTCTTCAGACCGCTGTGAAAAAAACTCATATGCGGGAAGCTGAATTATTTTGGAAGATGATGTGTGAGCAGAATATTGTGAATGTAAATTAAATGTCCCACTTGTAAGTGTATTTATAATTGCATAAATGTATGTAATCTTTTGCTCATGTATATGAATGTGAAATGTAATCAAGTGAATATTCACAGTATTTGCATGCATATCCATCAGTTTGGCACTATTGGAGTCTTTTTCTATTACCACTGCACAACAAATGCCAAACATAATAGTGAAAATTGTATTATATTAATTATTTTTTTATTTTTTGTGAAATTTGCCCAAGGCTGACCTGAAGTTTTGCTTTTTTTTTTTTATTACCAAATAACCTTTTTTTCTTGAAGTAATTCCAGTTTCTTGAAATTAAGTACTTATGCTGCAGCTATTTTTGCTTTTGTATAACATGAAGGGAAATGTTGTTTTACTGTTTTTTTTATTGTACATTATTCTTTGTGGCAATATACATCTAAATGTCTTTGCGTGGTCTTCTGTTAATTATAAATACAACACTCATTTAGCAAAGAATAACAATGAAACCCACCAGTTTCTCATTCTTAAATCAGCATGGTAAATATCTTTGTTTCCAGAATACAAGCTAAAAAAAAAAGTTCTTGCACATACAGTTTATTATTGCATGAGATTTTACAAATAAACTTACATTTTGCCAGAATTATTATGTCCAATTTATTTATATATATATATATATATATATATATATATATATATATATATATATATACATATACACGTATATACTGTATATACTGCATGACCAATTATTAGGCAAATTGTATTCCTCAGGATTCATTTTATTGTTGAACAAACACAATGCTCTCAGTCAATCCAAAATGTTAACCTCAAACCTGAATTTTTTCTCTCTCAGGGGAATATATATAAGTGTGCACAATTATTAGGCAACTAAATTACAAAAATAATTTCTCCCAACTTAATTTTTCTATTCTCAATTTTTAGAGTAGGTGCAACAAATAAGTTACAAAATGACAATTAAATAACATTTTGGGCCTTTCAAAAATATTCAGTGACCAATATAGCTTCCCTTCTGTTCAGTAACTGCCATGAGCCTTCCATACATTAATTCTTCTCAAGTCTTTTGCAGTTCATTTGCACCTTTTCTTCTCCATGCATTTTTGTTTGCCCCCCAGTTGACTATATTCTCAACAAAATGTTTGATTGTCCGGTGGCCATGCCTTAATAGTTTAGCTATTTCAAGAGTGTTGCAACTGTCTGAAAGCCATTTTACAATATTTGACTTTTGTGTGTAGGTTAAATCTCTTTTTTTTTGCCCATTTTACCTGAGGAAATGAAGCTGCCTAATAATTATGCACACCTTGAAAGTGTTAGTCACTTTCGCCTCACCCTCCCTCATTACACAAATACATACCACCTGAAAATGATTTAATCCATTTAGCATTCAAGTTTATATGGTTTGGAGTTGGAAAATGTGTATGGAAATAATAAGATCAGAATACCATGCTTATTTATATATTTATTTATTGTGGACAATCTGAAACAGCTGGCAGTGCAAATGATATAGAAGCCTACTAAACCGCAGTTTTATGAATATGAAACATAAGCAAAACAATTTTTAGCCAAAGAATCCGAACACCACATCATTCCACAATAAAGCAAACCATTGTAAATTTAAACGTGAATAAATCTCGACATATCTTACCAAAGCTTTTCCGAAAATTGGCAATGTCAATAAAGATAAATAACTATTTAACGTTAAACATCATGTATGCTTGGAATTTGTTGGCTGCTTTAAGTGCATTATTTAGTCCAAATCCAAATGCATACAAAGGCACAAAGGTAACACTATACAATAAGGGTCCATTCATTAACATTAGTTAATGTATTAGTTATCATGAACTAACAATGAACAACATATATTTTACAGCATTAATCTTTGTTAATGTTAGTTAATAAAAATACAAATGTTTGTTATTAGTTCATGTTAGTTAATAGTGCATTAACTAATGATAGCATATAATGGATTTTTTCAATCAAAAGTTGTATATGACATTAATAACTGCTGTAAAGGTACTTGTTGTTTATTGTTATTTCAGGTTAACTAATGTTAGCAAATTAGACCTTATTGTAAAGTGTTACCTGCGCAATTATATTTATCTACAAAACTAAATTCAGGCATTTACGTAGGCTATAATATCTGAGAATAACTTAAAATGAAACTTCTTTACTTGGTTGAATATGTGGCTAAACTTTCTTACAGCAGGTATTTTCTTATAACTTATTCCTGTAACAGTCACACACAGCACTGACACAGTATATTGTTATCCAGTAATATCCACAAATTAGTCTGTTAATATCTCGGAGATGCCAATCACATTCCAAACAACAACTGGATAATTTGGATCAAACTGACAACAGGAAATGAGAAACAGAACCTGACAGAATGGAACCGAGATATGGAACATTTGTGTAAGAGAAGACGGAACAAATCAACTTGAACATTAACAACCAGAATGACCAGAATAATTTCATTTTCAAAACAGTTATTAAGAAATAATGATTTATTCTTATAAAGAATTTCACATTCTTTCCATAGTAAATTAGGCCTAATATATATAATTAAAAAACTGTACATTGCACACTATTGCTGAGAAATTGTCAACTTTACTCTTTTAGCTCAATTTAGGAAATTTAGCGCACCAAATGCGAACACATTTTTTAAATATAATATGGAACAAGATTCAGTAATGTCACAGAGATTCATTGTCATAATTATTGCCATTATTTGTGAAGCCACACTAAAGATGACCCAAAACCAAGCACGCCCATTTTATAGGAGCAATGTGTAACATTGACAGCAAGTGTTTAAAATGGGGTACTGCAATCTAAATTCAAAATATTGGAGAGATTTGTCTCCCACTCCCCCTCCTCCCCAGACTCAAAACTCACCTGGGTTGCCAGGTTGAGGACACGCAACAGGAACGAGCAAACTGACAATGGCAAGCGACGAGCATTACACTATAATTTGATCAGCTAATCTATACGATTGCAATGTGTTTATTGTTTGCAAATTATAAACCAGCTCATGTGGATTTTTTTTAATAACTCTGTCAATGTTAGCACATGTAAAGTAGATGTATTGCGTCTATGGCAGAAATGAGCAGTGGGCGGGATCACACAGGCCAAAACACAAACAGAAATTCTGGCCCGGAACGGACATTACTATAATACATATAATATACTGGCTGTAGGATGTTTTCAGAGAAGCCCATATTTCAGCTTAGCCCAGCTAACACACGACGTACCAGTTACATAATTATTTCATACTTTTTGGTAATTTCATGACTTACTAACTGATAACTTATCTACAATGTTGCAGGCCCTTAATTTCATTACCACTAAATTACCAATTCACAATGTTGTAATTACGAGCTCCTAATGTTGCAAGATAACCAAGAAAGTTCCAGTTACGTAATATATTCATAATTTTGTGTGCAATTGTATGACTTACTGACAATGAGACTGCAATGTCAATGCTTGAATGAGATGTTAGTCAGCACTTGCAAGATTATATTTACCTTACTATGAGACTGGGTAGTGCTTTATACTACCAAGCTAAAAAAAGAAAAAGGAGAAACACACCATAAAAGTACAAGGAAATCATACAACTTGGATGGTAAATGCCAGTTCTCCTGGAGCCATTGTTAAATGAGAGAAACAGATCCAAATGTAATTCTTGTTCTCTGAATATGATCCTGAAATGACTGAAAGCTACAGCAGTGGAAGAGATTATCAAATAATAATGACTTGGCTTTTTTCTTACACAGTGCAATCATGTGGCTTGGAATATAATGCACAACACGTATATGCTGAAACATAATCCCAGAGATGAAATAATGCAATGATTGCAACCATGTGATGGAGCATTTAATACCATTATCTCCCAGCACAGTGGGGAAAAACACAAAATAAATCAGTATAATAGGATACAATGTCAACAATTGTAATGTCAGCATTGGTGCATGTATGGAAATTACACAACACAAATCTGGAAGTCATTATAAAGGTCAGACGACAATAATGCCAACGACACAGCAATGAAACTTCTCCTGTAAAAAGAAGAAAGGAGGCAGGTAAGTATGTTTCGCTGGACTGGCCAACTGTTTATCATTAATTATCCCCCTATGACGCATGAAAAACAGATTTGAGTTCAAATTCTATTTGCTTATTTGAAGAGACAAAATGTTACAAGAGAGCAAGAGCACATAGCATGTTTCCTAAATCTTTGATAACATATTTTAATAATTGTATGATTTAGTGCAGTTAAAATTCTACATATTGCACCTTTAAGAATCCAACAACTAGGATGAAGGATGGTATCATAAATATAAATTAACCTATGCGTCCTTATAAATAATTAAATATTAATGAGCTACGCCTTCTTCATAGTACCACTGACGTCACTCGCAAACTTCCGTTTTTTTTCTTTTTTTTTTTCTTGTTATAAATAGTATATTTATAAATAATGTATTATATAATACTTAATATATGGAATGAATTGTAAATAGTCATAATTGTACAGTGTTTACTAAACAAAGAAGTCTCCTGCTCATACAGGCAGCCGCTCTATAGCGCCCCATTCCGATTCGTCCGCCACACTTTCCGAATTTCCTTCCTTTCCTTCATTCACCCGCACCGCATACCTGGTCCGCAGCTACTATGGTGCTCGATTTAGACCTGTTTCGCACCGACAAAGGCGGCAATCCTGAAATCGTGAGGGAGACCCAGAGGAAACGGTTTAAAGATGTGTCTCTGGTGGATAAACTTGTACAGGTGGACACAGAATGGAGGAAATGTGAGTGCTAATGCTAATGCTACTTAAACACATGGCTGTCTGTGAATGAGAACAGATTGTAACACTTTTATTTTACAGATCTGGCGATTTGATTATGAGCACTGCATTTTAAAGGTGCTATACCGCATAATAAAGTAGTGAAATATCTGATTTGGTCAGAAAATCATTACTGCCGGCATAATCACTGAAGTAGCATGTAGCAATGACGCTAACAGTTAACCCAGCTGTCATAGACCGTGTTAAACCTGCTATACATTATTTTAGAACGAATATTATTTGCTATTGAGCTTATCATTTGTTTAAATCAGGTGTTATTCTGGTTTGATAGATAAAAGAGAAGTTTATTGATTAAACAGCTGTCGTAGCATCACTTGGCTGGATCTGATGCAATCATTGCTCAGTAGTGAAACAGAGGTGGAGCTGCGGACTGTCAATGCTGTTAACCTGCTCTTGACTATGCAGCCTCTATGAAATGTTAGGAAATTACTGTTTGAATATTTTTTTCTCTTTAAGTCAAATTTTTTAATGGATATAGTTCACTAAAATGACAATTCTGCACGCATTTACTCACACTCATATTGTTCCAAACCCCAATGAATGTCCTCTGTTGGTACACATGGAGAAATTTCGTGTTAGTGAAATTTATCATTTGTTTTATTCACAAATGCTACCAGGAATTGTTTAAAAATACGATAACTTACACAAATTATGCTTTCCTTTTGGAAAAAAAATATTTGCATTAATATAAACAGTCGGATAGGCCAAAAATCTAATTTTTGCTAGGCTAATTTTCTGAACAAGGCATTAGTAGCACTTGTGCTATTTTTTAACTGGTGGAATATAATTATACACACCAGGGTCGCTTTTAGTGCTGGGCGCTATTACGATATCGTGGTGGAGACGATATAAAGTGTCAAAAGATAAAGATTTTGCTATATTGTTGCAATATGTAAATATCAATGTGCGCAGTGGGCAGGGCTTCACGTGAGACTGAGAGAATTTAAGAAACATGAACAGGGTTTTTGTGGCATTCAAATGTTTTCGGTGGCCTAAGTAAATTCAATGACATTCATCTCACGTTTGGTGCTTATTATATGCTTAATATGCTTCTCATCTGACACACTGTTACTACTTTTTCTCTTCTGATCCGATTCCAATATCTGAAATCTCAGTATTGGCCGATACCGGTGTTGTTGTTTTTTTTGCATAATCAGTTTAGAATATCTTTAAAATTTTGTGTGGAACTACTTGGGAATACTCTTTAATATGTAAAGAAACACAAACCTATAACTACACATTATTTCAATATTAATATATAGCTTATTAAGAAACACTATATTATTTATTAGTATACTGGATAATATAGCAGCAAAATTAATAGTAATTCCCATCTTCAAGTCTTAAGTAGAAAAGAAACCAGTGTTTTATACCACTTTATATATATATATATATATATATATATATATATATATATATATATATATATATATATATATATATATATATATATTGTTTTAATTGTTTTTATGTTTCAACTTGCATTCTGAACTCTCCAGGATGTCCTGTATGTGTCTGTTTATAGGCAAGTTCCCAGTAGTTTAATTCGCTTCTTATTCAGATTCTGGTAAAATGCACCACTGGTGCCGTTCTAAATGTATTTTATAAGTGAACCAAACTATTGAGCACCTACATCTGAGATGCTGTTCTTGAGTAGTGCTCAAATATTTTACTATGGGTAAAATGGGTTTGGGTACTGTTTAACAAATATTTGAGCTTTGGGAAGATCTTGGGTTTCTTGATGAAAATTTATAATAATAATAATAATAATAATAATATTGGTCAACAACATAGACTGAAATGTGGAAAAATTTTAAATTTAGCATGGTTTGAATGATTAACATTTTTGTGTGTTTTTTTTTTTACTCTTGTCAAGTTACAAATAAAAAGCAAATTATATAAGAGGATGTATTTGGAAGTATTTAATTAACTGATGGAATTATCCAAAAATATGCATTAAAATGTAGTTATTTAATATATTAATGGATTTGTATTGATTTTCCTTCAAAAAATGTGTTAATCGTGATGTATGGTGTTATGGTGATATAAAATTACTCCTATCTTGAAATAAGATTTTGGTCATATCGCCCACCTCTAATGTGTTTCTGTACGTGTGTTTTGTAATTTGGAAGTGGGAGCCAAAGTCATGCTTTAATATTATGAGAAATACAACTATACAAAGAAATACAACAATCTAGTAATACTTTTTTACTCAAGGTTGTTTGCCAAAATTAATTGTTGATAGGTATTAATAGTTGTAGCACCATGTGATTTCTAAAGTTAAGATGTATTATTCATCTTGCCAATAAAACAAAGTAATGTGGTAATGTTTTTATTTTTATTATTGCCCCAGGTCGCTTTACTGCAGATAATCTAAACAAGGCCAAGAATCTGTGCAGCAAGGCCATAGGTGAAAAAATGAAGGTATGTGGAGCATTGCCAATAGTGGAGTAATATGCGGCATGCCTTTGATCTTATGATGTTTCTCCCATTTTTATTTTGTTTTCTTCTTCTTTTGCAGAAGAAAGGGCCAGTTGGTGATGATGAGACTCTTCCAGATGAGGCACAGAACTTGGAAGCCCTCAATGCAGAAACATTATCAGTGAGTAACGTATGCCAGTTTATTAGAAGATCTGTAATATCTATAATGACTTACAGTGATCATTGTGTAGTTTGATTAAATATGATTGTAAAATGTGTATAGAAATTAAATAATAATTGTATTGAGAGCCCCTGTGAGCAAGCTGAAGGCGACAGTGGCGAGGAACACAAAACTCCATAAGATGTTGGTTAATGGAGAAAAAATACAGATATTTGGAGACTTTTGAACCCATCTGGTAGGGACTATAAATTTTATTCATCAGTCCATTTACTCAAGATTTACTCTAGATTCGAATTTTTTTTTATATAACTAAGTCCCTCATTTCATCTGTTACTCAATTGGAAACAAATCTTGGTCTCAGATCATGTCCTGGTGTGTTGCCACATATGCAGAAAAATAAATCATATAGTTGGCACTTTAATGTATCCCTTTTGCAAAATACTGAATTCCAAAGGTACAAAGATCCAAGCAAGCATAAGGGTTACCATCCAATTTCTCTGATTCAGTTAGATGTTCAAATATAAAACTGATTAAGTAAAGTCTCTTATACATATAGATCAGGTGGTGTTTATTCCGTGGCTGTAGCTCTTCTGATAACATTAAGCGTTTCATCAATATCATGTGGTCAGTGGCGAATGATCAGACTCTGTTCGCTGCCATCTCAATTGATGCCGAAAATGCGTTTGATATGGTAGATGTAGGGCTGCATGATTTGGGAAAAATGTCATATTGCGATATGCGATTGGGATATAATTAACAAATGGTATCATGAGTCAACTTGCTTGGTTATCAAGGAAATTGCACGAAAGGATTACAGATAATGCTGAAATGTGTATTTTTCAACTCAAGATCAGAATACTCACTTGCCAAATAATTGGGCACACAATGTATAATTATTCATCATCCTTTCCCTGGCAGCCCCTCACGGTGACTCAGATCAAAAAGGTGCGGTTACTGGTGGATGAAGCAGTGCAGAAGACAGACAGTGATCGACTAAAGCTGGAGGCGGAACGCTTTGAGTACCTGAGAGAGATCGGAAACCTTTTACACCCCTCTGTGCCCATTAGCAATGATGAGGTGAGTTTTAACAAGTGCACACATTTGCCATGTTTTAAAAGTGATATTTCACCAAAAATGAAAGTTCTGTTATCATTTTCTTTCCGCAAATGACGTTCCAAACCCACATGACTTTACTCTGTAACATAAAAGATGTTTTGAAGAATGTTCACACTGCTCTCTTTTATACAATGAAAGTAGGTGGTAACCAGGGGCATCAACCTCCAAAAAGTGCCAAATAAGCACAATAAAGGTATCATAAGATTAGTCCATGAGACTCGTGGACTATATTCCATGTCTTTTGAAGCCATATGTTAGCTTTATGTGAGGAACAGAATGATATTTTAATTTGTTATTCAATGAGAATCTTATTTGACAGGTGTGGTCACCATGCCGTTTTCCATACAGTTAAAGGCAAGCTTGGACATTCTGCTTTAAATAATTCCTTTTGTGTTCTACAGGAAATAAATAATTCATGAGGGTAAATGATGACCGGATTTTCATTTTTGTGTAAACAATTTCTTGAATATTTATATTCTAACAAGTTAGTGTTTTACAGAGAATGTGAACTTTTGAATAGCTGAAATATATTGACATTTTACCCAGTGTATCTCGAAACCAATAATGCAAATAATGGAACTTCTAGTCTAAGGCGGCAGGTAGTGTCAGTCTGGTTATATACCACTTGCACACTTGTTCGCTACAAAAATAGGCACATTAGAGGAAGATAAGAAATGGTTAACCAGTTGTATTTAACTAGAGACTGTTGCAGTAATATACAGCTGTGTTCCTCTTTCACAGGATGCAGATAATAAGGTGGAGCGCACCTGGGGTGACTGCTCGGTGCAGAAGAAGTACTCTCACGTGGACCTGGTCGTCATGGTGGATGGATACGAAGGAGAAAAAGGAGCAATTGTGGCTGGTAGCAGAGGATACTTCCTCAAGGTTTGAGTTCACCCACCCACATTTAAACTGTATCTACTCTAAACACACATTAAACAGACTATTGTTTGTTGATATCTATACTAACCATGCAAAAACACATGCAAGGGCTTGTCTTCTTGTTCAACTGGATCCTCTTAGAGAAACATTCAACAAGTGCATATTGGTAAAAAATATTGGATTTCCAATTAATTGCATTTGTTCATTTTAACGAGCCAATATAAACAAATTTAAATACCAAGATTGATCTTTTAATCAGTCCTTTTTAAAGTAGATGCATGGACATTTTTTTCTAAAGATTATTTGTGTTTTATAAAGGTTGGCATAAAGGAAGAACTTGGAGTTTATGTGTGTAATTTATATTTTTTAGTATTCTGCTTAAAATCTGGAGAATTTCCTCCATGTAATCGCATGATTGTCATTTTTACAGTTTTTTATGGTAATCTGTTACAAAAATATTTTAGAAATGCTTTACTGCGGCTACGTCAGTAACCAATTATGTGACTAGGTTACATTACATTTATCAGATTTTAAAGTGCTGTGTTTCAGTGTCTTGCATTTTTCTGTTTATTCTGCCATTGCACTGTGAAGAACACGAGTCACTGCTGTCTTGCAGTCTTGTCACCCGAACAATGAACAATATCCCATGAATTCTTCCATTGGAATATCTTGTCTCTCTCCTCAAGTCCCCATTTACTTGCATCTGTCTCTGGTTTTCTAATAACTATGTGGCTCGCGTGACACATAAAACCAGGCTTCACTCGCAAATGAGAAGCAAATTTAGCACTTTGCTTCAGTGACACGAAATTTGGCTTTGGCGGCCATCAAAATATGTTCAGTTAAGAAAAGACCCTGACTGTCAAAGTAATGGAAATCATTTGAATTAATCATCAGTGATTTAAAAATGTGCTACGCACAAATATCGCAGAATTTGTGCAGTTCTGGCGCAGAAATATCAGTTACCACAGCCTCTGATGTAAAATGTAAGTAGCGTTTTCCATTTTGAGCAGTAAATTTGATTAGATGTCTGCAAATGAGGAAACCAAAGAGTATCAACTTTGGAAAACTGCACTCCATGTAACATCCCATTCTTAGCATGTGGTAACCATTTGCTCTCATTGCACAATATTTACAACCTTTCTGATGGCCGCTTTCTAAAAAAGAGTAAAATCCCAAAACGCTCATTTCACCTTTGAAATGTTGTTTCAGGGGCCTCTAGTTTTCCTGGAGCAGGCCTTAATAAACTATGCATTACGGATCCTGTACAGCAAGAACTACAATGTCCTCTACACACCCTTCTTCATGAGGAAAGAAGTTATGCAGGAGGTTGCTCAGCTGAGCCAGTTTGATGATGAACTCTACAAGGTTTGTCCAACATCTGTTACTTTATTCTTCCATTAATTGGACAGTTTCAATGTTTTGTTTTTATACCCACCAAACGCATGTGATTTTGATTAGGTGTGGCTTCGTGGTAAACATATCTTGGCTGGTAACTCAAAAGTGTATCAAGTCACTGTGCATAAGGTTACTCCAGAAAGACTGCCCTTGTAACATTTGTAGTATGTTGCTTTTGATTTAAGCATCAGCTAATGACTAATTGGTGTGCTTGCCAAAGTATGTATATCTATTACTATTGCTATATTTGAGCAAACCCCTATCCCTAAATATTTTTAATACGGCACAGTTTCCTGTTATGTGATCGCTCAGGTGATTGGGAAAGGAAGCGAGAAGTCCGATGACAATACAGTGGACGAGAAGTATTTGATTGCCACATCAGAGCAGCCAATCGCTGCCTTCCTGAGAGATGAGTGGCTGAAGCCAGAGGACCTCCCCATCCGGTATGCCGGCTTCTCCACCTGCTTCAGACAGGAAGTGGGCTCTCACGGCAGAGACACGCGTGGGATCTTCAGGGTCCATCAGTTTGAGAAGGTCAGTGCAGTTGAATCTTGAAAATACAATTGCTGTATTTGTTTAGATCTTTGGCTGTATTTAAGATCAGAAAAATGTATTGGCACCACAAATTATTTGGACACTTAAAGGAATAATTTGCCTGAAAATTTACATTTTCTCATTATTTACTTACCCTCTTGCCATTCCTGCAGAACACAAATTAATATTTTTAGAAGAATATCTCAGCTCTGTATGTCCATACAATGCAAGTGAAAAAAAAGCACATTAAGGCAGCATAAAAGTAATCCATGTCTTCTGAAGCGATCCATTTGGTTTTGGGAGACCGAAGTATAACTACGTTTTCACTGTATTGCCATTGCAGTCTCTTGACATGATCATGATTTCAAGATTGGTTATGCTTCCTAGTGCTTGACACATGCACAGAAGGCTAGATGGTGCTAGGAAGTATAATCGAGCTTGAAATCGTGAACTGCTGATGTCAAGATGTACAGTGAAAAAGGAGTTACATTTTGGTTACCCAAAACCAACTGGATTGCTGCAGAAGACATTGATGAAACCACTGGAGTTGTATGGATTACTTTTATGCTGCCTTTATGTGCTTTTTAGAGCTTCAAAGTTTTGGAACCCATTCACTTGCATTGTATGGACCCACAGAGCTGAGACATTCTTCTAAAAATCTTTGTTTGTGTTCAGCAGAAGAAAGAAAGTCATACACATCTGGGATTGAGAGAATTTAAAGTTTTGGGTGAACAATTGAACATATGAATGTCATTGCATTATATAACAAAATATCAAACCAAAAGACATTTACAAGAAATCTAAAAATTTCACAAAGTATTAAGACATTTTCTGGTTGTCTATTGTTAGTGGAACATGAACAACGTCTGTGGTTACTCTACTAGGACACGTGTAAATTTGAGGGGAACTGACATCACACATCCAATAAAAATCACCTTCACTCCAGTTTGCAAAAAATGCTAAGTTGGCCACTCCAGTTCCTTGATTGTGAATTGATCCCTAGTGAACCATGATTTTCAAAATTTAGTCAGTCAACCATATGTTGCTCAAAAGGTTCCTGGCCTTAATTATAAGCAAACAGGCTGAATTGTGTTTATCCATAACATTGTTTACATATGAAATCACAACATTTGTGGTTGTAAATTTTTTCCATACATTTACAGATTGAGCAGTTTGTGTACGCCTCTCCACATGACAACAAATCCTGGGAGATGTTTGATGAAATGATCGGAATTGCTGAAGGGTTTTATCAGTCATTAGGAATTCCCTACCGCATCGTCAACATTGTGTCAGGTTTGTTTGTTACGTTGCATTTACGTTCATGAGAGCTCCAGTTTAATGCCTGTTTCACACCATACGGCAAAGCAAAAACTTGTCCATAGACATTTAAGCTTTTTACCTGTGAATCATTTTGCTCGGTCTCAGTGTCTATCTGAAGCGGATCATTGAGGCTATGATTCATAATGTTTGTCAATTGAGGGCGCTATTGTGCCACTGTTAAATTTGACAGCCACAGGAACAAACAATGTTGCTCTTTTGCTCCATTTTTGTCTCAAAATTATCTTTTGTGTGTGGCTAATTCAACGGCTCACTCATGTGAAGGCTTCAGAATGCTAAAATCGATTACAGCCTCTTTAATTACTATTTTCTTAGAAAAAGTATAGAATATTTTGTAAACTTTTAATGAATTATTTTTTAATGATTTTCTTGTTTTGTCTTGTTACCCTCTTAAGAACTTTATTCTTAGAACTTCATTTTCATGAATCCAGCCCCATGCGTGTGGCATTTAGAACTATTACACACTTTATTTTCATAAAATCTCATTTATGAGGACCGAATTTGCATCCAAATGGTACCTAATTCAGAACGGACCCTTAACCTCAAATCGCAGAATAAATACTGTTTATAAAATAAGTTTATAATTAAACTTCTAAATTCAGTCAGTTTGTGTGCATGCCACTGTGTTAAACTGTTGGTCACTCCATTATTTTGTGCTGCTTTATAAAAAAAAACTTGTACAGTATATACTGTATATAGTGAGCATGCTCTAACCTAGGGGGTTTCAAACCCACAATGGGGACCTTGGAAAAGGTTGTAAAAATAAATAAACATTATTACTGTTAGAGGCAGGGACGGATAACCGACCGGGGGGCCCTTGACTGCCCGGGGGTGCCCTGGGCTTTAAGGCTGTGCAATCTAGTTTGATGATCCCTGAACACTTTTGGGTGGAGGGGGGCACTTGGAGATAATTGGCCCGAGGGACTTTGCAAGTCATAATCAGTCCATGGTTAGATGTACACAATAAATCAGTTTTACCAGTTAATCAGTGCGGATAGTTGCAGATAATTTTTTTATTCCTCCGTGTTCCTTTTCATAATTACGTGTTTTTTTTTTTTGAAGCTAGGACATGCAAACAAAAATGTTACTACATGGTAACATCCCTCGTCAACACATACATCGTGTCTTCAACTTTATATATTGTGAATAATAATAATAATAATAATATATATAGGCTATAAAAAGCTTGGTTTGGGAAATATTCAAAATAAAGCACTGGAACAGAGCCAAGTCTCCATTTCAAAATAAGAGTCCCCAGTATGTTTTCAGGCTTGTTTAAAGTCCCACGTTATGCATGTAATCTTTTTTTCTGATTATTATTGGTTTAAAAATAAACTCCATCTAGGATTTTATAAATAGTGTTCAACCAATTAATCGGTTACCTGACTTTAAATTCAATTAAAAGTCAGGTAACCGATTAATTGGTTGAATCGGTCGACCTCTAAGTACTGTTGTATTCTGCTTTCTTTAGACTACAAATTCAATTGAAAAATATTTCTTCAGGCTTATACATCAAAAATGACTAATAGTAGGTAGAAAAATATATGCCATCAACTGAAAACAAAGTATATTTTTTCCAGATAATATTTTTATGATTAGTTTTGGCTTCAGTACAATTACAAAACTAAAGCCAATTATTTAATCTTTTAAACACCTTATCACATAATATCATCATATTTGGTTGTTAAAAACATTAGAAATCCCCTGCTCTAACCTGTAAATATGGGTGACAAAAATACGCCCTCCTTTCGCATGCAGTGTGAAACAGCCCTCAATGACAGATTGTTTGATGACCTTCTGTTTCAAAACACTGAAAGTTTTCAGTTTCCCTCTATAAAGCTGTTTGAATGCAGGGTTCAAATGTATAGTTCACTTTTGTTTTACAGGTGCATTGAACCATGCCGCCAGTAAAAAGCTGGATTTGGAGGCTTGGTTCCCAGGCTCCCAGGCCTTTAGAGAGCTTGTGTCCTGCTCAAACTGCACTGACTACCAGGCTCGCCGCCTGCGTATCCGCTACGGCCAGACCAAGAAGATGATGGACAAGGTGCACACTGTTCTTAGAGGGCTGGATAATCTTTATTAACTGTTTCTGACTGCTTTAGCTAACCATTGTTTCTGTCCTCTTAAAGGCTGACTTTGTGCACATGCTAAATGCCACCATGTGCGCGACCACTCGTGTTATCTGTGCGATCCTGGAAAACTTCCAGACAGAGGAAGGCATCACCATTCCAGAACCTCTCAGGGCATTCATGCCTCCAGGTAAGCACAGCTGAATATATAATGGGGTAACAAATAATACAACCAAATACTATCTTTTATTCTTGTAATAAGAAGCCACTAACTGTCTGTCTCAATATTCTGGTTCATTCACTCAGGTTTAACAGAAATGATCAAGTTTGTGAAGCCTGCCCCTATTGACCAGGAGGCATCCAAGAAGCAGAAGAAACAACAGGGAGGAGGCAAGAAGAAGAAACAGCAAGGTGGTGATGCTGATCTAGAGAATAAAGTAGAGAATATGTCAGTCAATGACTCATAAACCCGCCCACTACAATCCAAGCAATAACAATGGTTCTTCATGAAACTTCCCTTTTATGACCCCTCCCACCCCCCCCATCCCAATTCACTGTCATTGTCCACTGACAAAGGCACTCCATTTCTTCCATTTCATCTCCTTTGCTTTATTTTATTCTCTGACAGTTTTATGGGGCTGTCTTTGGTACAATTTAAATCTTTTATTCAAAATGCATGATGGTGTGACAGACATACTGTATATCCAATTAACAGAGATGTCTCCAATGACTCTGTAATTTCCGAGGCATTGTTGTATTAAGAGATAGTTAAAATCAAAACTGTAATGAAGGGAATATGCATGGTTATAAAAAATACTTCAATATACTGCATCAATGCCATGTTAGAAGAGGGTATTTCAGCTTATTCTGAATGGAAGTAGGTTTTGCAGAATGAAAAGACCTCTTTCTTTCAATATTCTGTCCTAGAAATAATACCTGCGCCATAAATAAGCATAATGGAAGTGTAAATGTTAAGGTTATAATGAATTACTTATCAATTCACATTGTCACATACCTTAAAGTAATATGGAATGTGCAGTTATAAATGCTGTTGTCATTCATTTCTGACTTTTTCTTCATAGATGAGGTTTCTTGTGATTTGTCTGTAAAACAGGGAATGTTATTATATGTAGAGTACTTTAATAACATGCCTTGTTTTAGATGTCATTATCATGGCTTATGAGAAATAAATCAATACTGGGAGGAAAAAGCATTGTCTAGTCATTGAAATAAGCTTTGCATCACATTATTTGGATGCATTAATGTTGTGCCAATGCGTTTAAATAATTTTTCCAGCTTTCAGTTTCAGCTTTACAAATTGCAGTTGGAAATTGCATTATACAATATTTAGAGTATACATTCATGAGCACTTTATTAAGAACACCTTCATGCGATTTATCTAATCAGCCAATTGTCTGGCAGTGCAAAAAAAAAGAAAAGTAAAATGCATAAAATCATTCAGATATGCATCTGGAGCTTCAGTTAATGTTCACATCAACCATCAGAATGGGGAAAAATTTGATTATCTTGATTTCGACCGTGGCATAATTGTTGGTGCCAGGCAGGCTGGTTTGAGTATTTTTCTGCTGATCACCTGGTATTTTCACACACAAGAGTCTCTAGTTTATTCCGAATGGTGCAAAAACATCCAGTGAACGGCAGTTCTGCGGACGGAACCGTCGTCTTGATGAGAGAGGTCAACAGAGATTGGCCAGAGTGGTTCAAGCTGACAGAAAGGCTATGGTAACACAGACAACCACCAAGTGTACCACCAAGCCACACCAAGTGTAGTGAGCATGTCAACAAAAAAAGTGCTTTCTCAATATATTTCATCAGTGAAACATATTATGTTATGTTACAAAGCTTAAACACCTTTATGATAGGCTATTAAAAGGGAAAGGATGTTTCCCCTATTGAGATTGTCAACTATGTTACAGACAAACTGCATGCCATTACAGACACTGATTAAATGCTACACGTCAAGTAACACATAATTAAGGGTTATTTTTGTCTAATCTGCCATCTGAGCAATAATTCTTTAAAGTAGTTTTAAGAATTGTATGTTTTTGCAGACGTTAATGTGCCTTTTTTTTTTATTCATTATTTTTGAACTTGAGGTCCACTCGCTTCAAAAATGGACAATGCAAAAACTGTCAATTAGGAAACATCATGGCTATTTCCAGAGGTGGGAGCAAGTCACACATGTTCATGTCTCAACCATCAAGTCTCGAGTACAGTGCAGACAAATCACACAAGTCAAGTCAGTCCTGACGAGTTTCAAGTCGTGTCAAGCCACAGTACTAAAATATATATAAGTTAATTTTTGAAAAAAATATTTATTTTTGCTCTGTAAAGATTAACTTATGTACATATATTTACGTTACATTTTTTATATGAATTGTATAACAGTAATGTGTTCAGATAATAAGGTATTTAGAAGTATTCACAGTATTTTTAATTGCCCACGATAAAAATACCGTGCAAGTCCATTATATATATATATATAAATGGACTTGCACGGTATTTTTATCGTGGGCAATTAAAAATACTGTGAATACTTCTAAATACCTTATTATCTGAACACATTACTGTTATACAATTCATATAAAAATGTGTATATATATATATATATATATATATATATATATATATATATATATATATATATATATATATATATATATATTAGTTATATGTATATAGGCCTAGTAAATTAATGAAAATGCACGGGTATTATCGTGGGCAATTAAAAATACTGTGAATACTGATACCTTATAATCCGAATTATTTAGATTTTTAAAATGTATAACACTGCGTGCATGCTGTGTAAAAATGCGGTCAGATTTTCACATTGATTAACAAAAAGCGGCAGACGGACTGAATGAAAATGCTAATTCGCTCTCATACAGTAAGTGGCGCATATGCAGCAGAAATATTGCTGTTACCCTGGTGAACATTAATTGATGTCGCAATATTTTTTTAAACACATTTCATTACGGTTTATGTTAAGTTATGGAAAATAATAATAATAAAATTCATTCAAGTCATTGTCAAGTCATGCAGTTCAAGTCTCGAGTTGCTGGTTCTCAATTCAAAGTCAAATAATTTCCTTCATTTAGTCAAGCAAGTCACAAGTCCTTCAATTTGCGACTTGAGTAAAGTCAAGCAACTCGAGTCCCCCACCTCTGGCTATTTCAAGCAAAATGAAACGTTTAACATCTCACAAGAAATGTATGATGATAATTGCAGTGTGTTAAGAATGGAAAATCCTAACCCGAATGAGCTTTATTGCCAAGTAAGCTTACACATATGATGAATTTGTCTTGGTGACAGAAGCGCACAAACAATACAACAAGACAGAGAAAATAATAAGAATAAGAATAAAAAGTGAATAGAAAATATAAGTATATATGGAAATACTCAATAAGACTATTTCTATATTTTCAGCTTTAGTGTGTCAATAGAAAAAAACAAAAACATTTTAGACTCCCAAACATTATTTTTGCAAATATAAAGTTTATTATAGAAGAACAGGGAGCCCTGCAACAGATGTCATGGCCCTCACAGAGGCCCCCACTGAACATCGAGTAAGTCTGGGATTACAAGAAGAGACAGAAGCAATTGAGACAGCCTAAATAGATAGAAGAACTGTGGCAAATTCTCCAAGAAGCTTGGAACATCCTATCTGCCAACAACCAAGAAAAACTGTGTCCAGGTGTACCTATAATTAGTGCTGTTTTGAAGGCAAAGGTGGCCACACCAAATATTGATTTAGCCTTTAAGTTTACTCAACTTTGCATGATGTTCATTGATAAATCTAAACTATTTATGTCATAATTTTGTTAGACATCCTCACTATGCAACATTTTCCACAAGTGCCTAAAACTTTTGCACAGTATTGTATATACACATGTATATGTATGTATGTATATATATATATATATATATATATATATATATATATATATATATATATATATATGTGTGTGTGTGTGTGTGTGTGTGTGTGTGTGTGTGTGTGTGTGTGTGTGTGTGTGTGAAAATGTGAAAACACGGCTTAATTAAATGGCATATGGTGAAGGTCATAAAAACAAACAAACTCTCTCTGAAAGGTTTAAATAAAAACATTCCCAACCGTGAACTGCACAGAACTAATCAAAGTCTCAGAATCTGTCTGAAAAGTTCCCTAAAAAGCCAACAGTCACTATAAAACAGCATACTACCATACTACTCATACAATTACAATAACAATATGTATGTTGCAAATGTTGCAAATAGGTTCACTAAAAGAACAGCGAAGCATAAAAAAAAAACAACAACATATGAATATTTTCAATATTTTATTACCATTCAAGGAAAGTCAAACGACGCCTTAAGGACTTCAATTCCCAGAAGCCTTTGATCCACTCTCTAATATATCCTTAAATTCTATTGGCTCATAGTAGTTCCATCCGCCAATCATATTACAGGACACTGGTCCTTCACAAACTGTCACTTCTCCACGGTAAGATTTAAATCTGTCACACATTTCGCCGAATGCAGGGGGTTATTGGTGATAATTCCAAACGGTTTCTCTTTCAGTAGAGACCCATTAAAGAGGCGGTAATCAAAAAGATATGGGATCCGGAGAGAGCACGAGCAGGAGAGTTTCTTTCGGCCTAGATGAGGATGACAGGGTGAGGATTCTGCGTGGAGTGAAGGTAATGCTGTTTCTGTGGCATCATATATTTACTACACACAGAGAAATGATGTGGGAGAAATCATAAAGTGTATGTACGGTTACTTTTGAAAATGCGGGATTTGATCGCTCACATCTGACATAAAGTTAGCAGACTGTCCGTCCTTAAATGATCTGGGCAAGGTGAGGCTGGACAAAAATGGCACAGTTTGCTTTTTGAGGTGACTGCATTTGGTGTCGTTTATTATGCTCTCATTTATTATTAGTTTATATTTAAGTTCACAGTCTTCTCATGTTTATTCTAACACTTCAGTTTTTGCGCCTGCAGACCGCACATGATTGACAGGTGCGTTTATGACAGTCACTGAGGTGCAAGGCTGATACGTGACACTTTTAGTTTGATTTAAGTCACACAACTAGTTCTTAGTATAATTTATTATTATTAATAATAGAAATGATACAACAAACTCCGTGGGTGCTGCAGAAGTGTAATTGAGACAGAGGGCAGGTGTTTGAAAACCATATGGAAGTTAATCTTAATCTTGGTAAGGTAGCCTGACTTTACCCTTAACTTCATAATACTCTTTAAATGAATAATCCAGGTTCATACAAGTTAAACAAGTCAAATGCAATAAAAGAAAATTACAGTTGCAGTGGAAGTGAATGGGGCCAGTTCATAAACATTCAAATACACATTGATTCAAAAGTATAGCCATGAGATGTAAGCATTATATTTGTTAACATGATTTAAGTGTGATGAAATCACATACTAACCTTAACTATGTAAAGTTAAATCTAGGGATGCTCCGATGTATCGGCTGCCGATATTTATCGGCCAATTAACGACAAAACCATCGGCAAATCAGTTAAAAGCATGCAAATGCCAATAGGAAAAACTGATGGTTTATTTATTATTAATTAGTAACACACTTTATAAAAACTCTGTGAAATGCAAAATCCAGAAATAATAATAATAGTCACAATATGTAAAAGGGTTGGCACTCTTTAAGAACATCAAATATTTCATTTTATTCTTTCTTGTTCTCACGTTAATCTAGACAATCAGCCATAAACGGACAGTTGTGAAATCAGCCGTAAATGACAGTTGCGAAAGCAGCACTTACCTATAGGCTACATGATGATTAAAACCATTCGAAATGCTTGGAAACCAGCAGATTTTGACTTCTGAGACGTCGCTATGATATCCAATAATGCTGCATGATTGATTGAATTAAGATTGAAATCACAAAATGGCTTTGTGCGATTACTAAACCTTAAAAGGCTGCATTTGAAACGGCAAAAACTGAAGTGCAAAAAAATGTTTTAGAAGTGCAACATTTTGTATGAAAAACTTTTTTCATAGAAATCATTATCTTTCTCTGTGGCTCTCAACTTTGGCCAGTTATATATTTAACAGATCCAATCCCTGTTCAGTGCAAATTATTTATTGTTAGAACAGTAAAAACACCTTTGTTCCTGTTTGAACATTTTTAAGCACTACTAAGCAAGACTGGGGCCGGTTGCACCAGCTATACGTATGTTACAACTTAGCCTAGCTGAGGCGTAAATGGGCACTAAGTCACAATTTACACACTAATAAATATTTGAGCATTGCACCATTAAACTTAGAACGTAACCCTATGTATGAACTAAATAGTTACGGGAGACTCCGACAAGGATTAACGGTTGGAATAAAAAAGCAGACTGATATTTTGTGACATCAATGTGCTCATATTTTTTGCATGACAGGCATCAATCATTTCGACATACAGTATGATGTTGAAATGTACGCTCGTTTACATTTACGAGAGAGAGAATTATTTTTTTTTACTTTTAAGCATCTCTTCAGCATAAAACCATTCTGTGGTGCAGTTTTCAGAGTGCATCACCCGGTTTCAACACATTTAAAACATATATATTAGGGCTGTCGATTTAACACGTTAATTCAGTGCGATTAATTTGACAAAAAATAACTCTTTAAAAAAAATTAACGCAATTAATCGCACCATAATAAGGAAGATTCCTGAGAAATGCAGGCTTGTAGTTCCACCTGTTTACTCCAGAGGGCAGTAAGTGAAATTTCAGCTGTATGAGCAACGCACAGTTTATACAGTGAAGAAAACACTTCAGTAGGCAGAACAACTCTTCTGCTACAAGAATGTAATGCATTTTAATTATCTGAATATTTTATTATATATATATATATATATATATATATATATATATATATAAGATAAATGTATAATTATTTCATCATTATATATTGAATTATATGAGGGGCTTTCTCAGCAAAAATGTGTATATGCGATTAATCACGCTTAATTAATCGGGACACCATGTAATTAATTTGATTAAACATTTTTATCGATTGACAGCCCTAATAAATATATATGCTGCATGATTAATTGAATTAAGATTGAAATCATAAAATGGCCTTGTGCGATTACGAAACCTTAAAAGGCTGCATTTGAAATGGCAAAAACTGAAGTGCAAAAAAATGTTTTAGAAGTGCAAAATATCTTTTATCACCTCTTATTTATTTTAGATACAGTTCCTAATTATTGTTATTTACATAGGGCAAAGTGTAAAGGGATTAATGGAAAGGAGGCGAGAACCGGGTTGACAATATAAATAATAGTTTCATATAAAACTGAACCAAAAATACAAGCTCACACACACAGGTGTCGGACAGCTGCCCGAAACACTCTCTCTGTCGTACCGCCGTCTCCAGTCGGCCGTTTATCCCTCTTAGGCTTGATTAGACTGATAAGGGGCCTGGTGTTTAGAATCACCAGCTGGCCCCGCCCTCCGCCCTGTCACACAAATATACTATTTATCAAATCTACTTTTAATACTTATCGTATTTTAATGGGGATATCATTTATTACAGCTGACAGTTGCATGAGTTACTAGTTAAGTCTTGCCATAAGAACAGGTGGTGCAACCAAATTAAACACTGACTTAGTTACAAACAAACTAGTAGTTACTAAGCCCTAAGTGTGAACTTTACGTCCCAACTTAAGTGAGACCTTACACACAGCTGGTGCAACCCTACCCTGAAGACAAAATAAGTTAAGTGGAAAAACATCAGTATTGCTATAAGCCTATAGGTTTTTATTAAAATCGTCATCGGTCAAAAATGTTCACATCAGTGCACCTAGTTTTAACTAATTTTACAGCTTTGTTGTCATGATGGTAGACCATGTTATCTGGAAAATTCCTTTTGATTTTATCACACTATTGTTTACACCTTGCGGCTATACATTTGAAACACTGTGTATTTTAATGTTTATGAACTGGCCCCATTCACTTCTACTGTAAGTGCCTTACTATAACTTCAAATGTTCCTTTTTTTATTTGATTTTTTTTAGAAATGTATTCCAAAGAAAAATTGCTTTAAGGATTTCTGTGTAACCTCACCTTTTCTTTGTCCTCAGCTATCTGAAGATGTTCTTCAGCGCATGAGAAATGCTGGTCAAACTCCTGAACCCAAACAACCTGGCAATGATAAAGAAAACCAAGGTATGACATAAATATTTGCATCAAATTATGTCATGTCAGTGATTAGGGTAGTAGAGAAAACTATATTGTACCTATGAGGTAGGGCTGAACGATAATTACGATTATTCTGCCATTAGATAATTTTATTTTAATTACAGGGCTAAACAGTTAAAGTAAACAGCAGATGCTGAACATATTGCAATATACAATAGTAAATAACAATAGTAATATATTTCTGTAATAATGTAGCCTGCAGCATTGATATATATTGTTTCAAGCCTTTATTGTAGTGGAAAAGTAAAGAAAGACGGTGTGTTGTAGTTGCTGTTGACAACAGCTTTGTGCTGCTCCTTCCATATTGTACATGGTGAAATGTTCTCATCTCCTCGCTCCATAAAACCACAGTTCCATGGGATTACTTTAGATTTGTTTAGTAACTTGTAATGGCCAAACATTTTTGTAATTAAGCAAATGTAATTACATGTATTGTATTACATCAGGGTTTTTCCTGCATAGAGAATTACTAGGCGGCCGCCTCTGTTAAATTTCGTGCCGCCTTCGGCTGTCTACAAAACTCTGGTGGGTGTCTTCATGGAAAACACTAACAAGTGTTGCACTCGGTGGATTGTCATTTTGTAATGGCAAATCTCTGCAATAATAATAATAAAAAATATTCCATTGTCAAATAGTTGCTTGATGTCATTTAACATAACATGAGATCATATAAAACTATAATGATGACACGCGAGACGAGAGGAGTGCTGCAGCTCGAGTGTCTGATTGCAACACATCACAACCTATATATATATATATATATAGATAGATAGATAGATAGATAGATAGATAGATGTTTTGGATAGACTAGATTGACAAATGCTTATCAGTAATACTCTTATGGCTAAAAAAAGTTTACAGTGTTCAGTGACTAAAATGTCAATATTACTAAATGTTACTAAAATATGACTAAAATGTCAACAGTTTTCATTGACTAAAATTCTAACTACATTATAAAACTACATTAAAATGCCCAGACTTTGTCAACTAAAACTTGACAAAAAAAATAAAAAATAGGATAAGGTTGACTAAATATGATAAAAACTAAAATGTACATTTGAAACAGGACTAAGACTAAATAAAAAAACGGATGACAAAATTAACACTATTCAGTTGCCAGGTCATTAGATGTATTAATGCAAAGCCAATGTTTACGTGTTCTTCACGTCACTTTTTTTTTATCAGTATGGTACCACCTCTGCCTCATTTTGAGCCAGGAAAAGCCCTGTACATGTAAATATAATTACATGCAAATGTAATAACTGAAGTAAATCTGGAGCACTTTAAACATAACGCTGTCAGCACACGTTAGTGACACGCACAAACTGATCCGAACTCAGAGTACATTACATTTCTGTACAAATTGCACATAGTCAGAGCACGAAATGGAATTAATTTGATGTGTATCGAGCACAGAACTGTTCTGAGACTGCTGAAACACTGTATTATTAACCTTGGTCCGGTGTAACACTACAGATTAGAGTGGTGGACATACAATATTTCTTAAGAGCCTGAAGGGTAAGTTGAGTTAAAAATATACTCCAAAAGAGCATGTGATATGGTCTATCATCCATAGCACAGCCTATAATTAAAATTTGCAACTTTATCTGGCTTATAAATACATTGGGATATTTATTATGAATAATGCAGGTTTGTGATAATCATTAAACATTTTCAATGAATTTGCAGGACAGCAGACTCAAACATCCAGCACATCTGACACTCCAACTCCAAAATCTCAGACCAGGACAACTTTTCCTGACACTAAAGAGGAGTTGAGGAAAAGGTAATGTAGCATTGTAGGCTTACATTTAAAAAAAAAGCAACTAATTGTTTCCAACCAGCCACTGTTGTGTTTTGAGTCAGGATATTGGACTGAAAAACTGTCCAACTGAATATCAACAATATGACTCATGCACAAAATACTGTAGGTCCCACAAAGGAAGAGACAGTAAGTTAGAAGGGTGCTCATTTTTTCCTAGATACCATTCAAGAATGAGTCATTCAGTCAAAGCAAACATTAGAACAAGGATAAAACACTGCCACCTAGTGGTGAGATTTTGAATTGCAGGTAGTGAGTAATGGCTTGGCAACAGCCAGGTAAATAAAAGAGTGTGTGTGTGTGTTTGTTTGTACAGGTATGAGCAGCAGCAGGCCATTATACAAGAGGAGCTGGCTCGCACTGCTCAGAAAGAGAGAGAGGCAGTGCGGCAGGATATCACTCGAACGGTGCTGAGAGAGAGAGTGCAGACCCAGCTGGAGACTGAGAAATCCAAACAGCTGGTGAGACACTTTAGCACAGCACAATACTTCAGTACACAAGTATAACGATGCTACAGGCTGTTGAGTTCAGTAAATCCAACAAGAATTGCATATCTTATTTTTGATTATTTGTATTTTTTTTAATAGTTTTTTTTACAAGTTAAAAAATATTTTGAAAGTGCTGAAATTTGACACTACATGTACTTCTTTTACTATCAAAATGCATTTTTTCTTCCATCTTAGGAAACAAAACAATGTGTAACAATATAATGCTTTATTGACATTTTCCAAACAAAGCCTTCCACAATATAAAGATTAAAATGCACTAAAATAGCACCAATTCAAGGAACGTTAAATGTTTCCCAAAGTCTAAGTGGGAGTATGACAAATTGAAAGAACTAATCTCCCCATAGGTTGGGTTTTCATTGCATTGTTTATGAAATCTCTTAAACTCTTCTTCTGCTCCATAATAATCTGCTGGTAGACTGGTTATCCGCTTTGTTACAGCAATGGGCTAGTTGCACAAGACGCCATATTTCTAGTTTAGAGAGTGTGCGCATAGCCAGTTCAGGTTTTGCTAGGAACCGGTCAAGAGAGCGCTGAAAATTGCATTTTATATGAAGTGTTTACAGAAAAGGGATTTAAAATGTATTGTAGTATCGCAATGAAGACTCAGGAGGCATGATATCATACATGGCCACAACCACGCTGTAATTGTTAGGTGAAACACACTTGAAACAGCAGTGAATCCCTTCTGCACACAGTCTCCCCCTTTACACACACATACTGTACATGAAACATTCAGGAATAGCTCTCAATGCCAGCCAGTCAAATGCATAAGCAACACATTTTTCTTAAAATTATTGTCAAGTGTTACCCACCATTCTAACACTTTTTACTTCATACCATTGGCCAGCTCCTCGCTGCTGGTTAAGACACACAACACTTTAAAGAGGATGTAATCTCCTGTCGCTGATAAACTACTCTTCCCTCTTTCTTTACTTGTAAACACGCTCAAGATGGTCTCAACCAAGTCTTTAACAAGTCTCCTTTGGAAGTCTCTTCTCAAAGCTACAAAACCCCGCTTACACCATGAACTCCAGTGTCAAGCGCTGCTTTGAACTCACCATGAAAAGCACTTGCAGACAAAACCGTCTCATTCTGCATTTTGGTAATGGTTAAGACTTGACATGCTTCTGTGGTAATTAAAATGTGCCTTACTTAGGCTGGAAAATACTTGATATTTGTAACAAGTCCCATCTGGGCTGGTTTTGTACATCAAATAGTGTTAAGTGGTCCTTACTCCTTCATTTTGTGTGTGTGTGTGTGTGTGTGTGTGTGTGTGTGTGTGTGTGTGTGTGTGTGTGTGTGTGTGTGTGTGTGTGTGTGTGTGTGTGTGTGTGTGTGTGTGTGTGTGTGTGTGTGTGTGTGTGTGTGTGTGGCAAAGGTTCCGCCCTTCCAACCAGTGTTGATGCTGGTTTATGCTTTATTAACAGTAATTGCGATTTAAGAAAAATGAATGCGTTAGACTTTTTAAATTAGTTAATTCTGACAGCTCTAAGATTTATTTTTGTTCAAACAGCCAAACTAGTCCAGTACATAAATGCACTGTAAAATTAATAACTTGTATTCTTATCTCCGTTAATTTCCCAGTTTGAAAGTTTTTCTTTTTAATAAAGTCCCGCAGGCTATGGAACACTTGGCCTGGTCAAGTCCCCATTCAAATAACACACAGCAGCTCTTGACATGGGTGAAATTGCCTCTCCATTCCCCAATTCCCCTCACACACTTATTCAAGCCCTTTAGGGATTGTGTCCCTTCATTCTTTGGGCCCTGATAAGAGTTAAACCTTGCACATGTTCTTAGACAGTGGATTGGATGATTGCGTGAGTGTGATGTTGTACGTGACAGTCCATGCCTGAGGACCATAAGGGACGGTTGTTGGTGTGTCTTATCTGAGCTCTGACATGTTCTGAACACTTAATAGAAAATCTTCCCTTGGGCTCAAGATTTGAAGACTGTTGAATGTGTGTGGAGACAGGTTGTAAAGGTAATTATGGCTCAATACCTGGACAGTTCTCTTTTCCAACCTTAGTGTCTTATTAGCAGATGAGCCTAGATGTCAGCTGAATCCTTTGGGTTGATTAATTTATGTGGATTTCTGTAAAGATGTGTTCTCTATTACACCTGTGATTCTCATCTACCATGAACTACATAGGAAAAACAATATACAAAATGATTAACATTAAATAGGTTGAAATGAAAAATATACAGTGTTGTAAATGCATATACTGTACAACAACAGAAGTGTGTTTTTTTTTTTTTTTTTTTTTTTTTTCCCAGCCTAAAAGACTGTACAGACAAAACATGTTGTGTGTTTTAGAAAAGCTAGATTCTTAGCAATGAATGGAACAGAAAACGGTTGTCTCAAGATATGTTTGTAAAAGTTGAAGTTCTTATGACTCTTTACAGGGCATCTTAAAAATGTGTCTGTGTTGCATGAGATGTTCAAAAAACATAGAAGTCTTTGTGCCACAACTCAGTCTAGTGCATGTTTGCTTAAACAATTAAACAACACGCCCACCAGAAGCCTGCGGTCGGCGTTGCCTTGTCATACCAACACAAAGAGGCACCAAATCACTTTCCCGGACTTTCAGTTTCATCATACCACGTTGGTGGAATGACCTTCCCAACTCCATCCGTGAAGCTGACTCACTCTCGGTCTTCAAAAAACAGCTAAAAACACATCTTTTCCATGAGCACTTAACCAGTCACTAAAAAAAATTAAATAAAATCTTGTCGCACTTTAATCTGTTTAGAATACTATTCTGATGCTAGTGAAACTTGGTAGTATGGCACTTTCTGTACCACTGTCTCCTTAAGATGATTCGCTTATGTTTTACACTTTTGTAAGTCGCTTTGGATAAAAGCTTCTGCCAAATTAATGAATATCAATGTAAATTGTATGTGCAAACGGATGTAATAGACCTTATTCACAGCAGCGCCATCTTTGATTTTTTACGACAACGCTGTGGGGGATAGATGTTCAGTCAATGGTTTGTACAGTTGATTAAAGTGTGGTTGGATAGTTCTGCTTACCAAACTTTGAAAAAATATCTGTCCAAGAAATTTCAGTAGACAATGTCATCTATCAGCTTTTTGATAGCTTTATACAGTGCATGTCATTGAAGTGATGGTAAGTCTATCCCTCACAGCCTTGTTTTCATTCTCATCAAAAATCAAACACTACTGTGAATAAGGTCTTTATAGCGCTTTAATGGCCCTTAACACTGCAACAAACAAACACCGCACCAAATATTGTATTTAGTATTTGCCATATTAACAATTGACATACATTTTTGCCAAAATAATGTTGAGTTTGATTGAATGCACAGCCTTTGACGTCAACAACAAAAAATATTGGAAGCATTTACTTCGCTTGTATTTCTATTCTTGTTAAACATGAGTCATGGTCAGATATCAGCTCATATCTTGATCTTTTGCTATTTGTTTCTTGCAAATTAATCATGTTGACGTGAAATTGCTACCAGTCTTACTCAGTTTTTTTATTACGTAGAGTTGAATTGTGTCGGAATGGTTTTTGGCATACGTATAGTTTCTATTTGCTCAGTTTTATTGCAAGTATATGAAGAATCACCTGACATTTGCCAAGAATTGTGGATGGGATTGCATGTGTCATTTCTGCTTTTTGAGCCCATTAGTTTACAACTTTGAGTGTATGCAAAAGAGCTCTGCAGCGAACACACACTCCCATGGCACACTGCGAATGACGCATATTCACTCACGGAGCACTACATTAGGAACACTATGGTCCTAATAAAGTGCCCAACGTGGTCTTCTTCTAAGATGATATTCTGCTCAATATAATTGTACAGAGTGGTTATCTTAAGTTACCGTAGCCTTTCTGTCTGTTCGAACCAGTCTGACCATTCTCTGTTGACTCTCTCTCTCATCAACAAGGCATTTCCATTCGCAGAACCACCGCTGACTGGATGTTTTTTTGTTTTTGGCACCATTCTGAGTAAACTAGAGACTGTTGTGCGTGAATACCCCAGAAGATCAACAGTTACAGAAATACTCAAACCAGCCTGTCTGGCACCATGTCACTGTTTTTTTTTCTCCCATTCTGATGGTTGATGTGAACATTAACTGAAGCTCCTGACCTATATCTGCATGATTATATGCATGCACTGCTGCCACATGATTGGCTGATTAGATTATCGGATGAACAAGTAGGTGTAAAGGTGTTCCTATAAAGTGTTCAGTGAGTGTATGTGAATATTTTGCAATAAACTTTAAATTTTAATATTGATTCTGTAAGTATAATTAACACCTTTTTAAATCAATAGTTTTATATATTTTTTAATCCGTTTACATCATTCACAATGCTTCTTGGGATTGTAGTTCATTCCCTCATTAAAAACACTAAGTACCATCTTGCACTAATAGACTAATACATAAATGTGAAAAACATGTACAGATCCAAGGCAAGAGTTGTACTCTTTAGGCTCCCGTTGTTATTGGCTTTGTTGCAGTTTTTCCATTCATTATTAGCTTGTTCACATAATTGCTGTTGTCTTAAGACACTGTCTAACAGAAAGAACACTGTACGAATATATTAAAATTCAGCAACGTGTCACCCCTGCTCCCTGCTCTTTCACTTTGGCTACAGTAACTGTCTTCCTGTTAAATGCACCATTCACTCTATGTTCATCTCCTGCCTTCCTGCATCCCTCCATCTGTCAAGGCCTGTGCGGATGCCCTCCATGAGCTCTCACTGTGCATGACAAGCCTTCACAAGATTAATAAAAAATAACTGCGAGAGGAAGAGAGGGAGAGAGGGGGGTTTTCGGTTATTTTTTTGCTTTTAAACGCATTAATGCCATTCTCTGGCCTGTTGGCGGGGAGAGGTGATAAGTTGCATTTGCATTTGGCACTCTTTCCACAGTTCCATTAAAAAGCTTGTCTCATTAACAGTGCTTCACGTTCGTCGACGAGCTGCCCGCCCGCTCCTCGAGCTCAGATGTTACTTATGCATGAGAGATGCTAAAATATTCGGAGTGCTCCTGTGCCTGGCCCATCTCTCCATGATAAGGGCTTTGATCTTTCATCAGCCTCTCGTATCTGATTTTGTGTCAGATGAATGATTTTTTTTCATATCTGATTTTTGAGTGTACCTGCCGATGACGTGACATCATTATATAGAGCTTAACATCTCCATGTGAATGGAGTGAAGGCAGCATATGGCTTCCTGTGAGCATGGTTTGTTATTATCAGGACTGACGTTAAGGGACTCATTCAGATTCAGCCTATTTTAGTACTCACCAAAATGTATCACATTCATATACTTTCTTGCAGTATTTTTATATTGCTTGTGTGTTTTGGTTTCTTTTCCTGGAAGACAATAAAATGCTTGTAGGATAGCAGTGTATAGTTACAGTTAGACACTAGATGGCAGAATTGCTCTTTCTAGCAAATCTCAGTACAACGCCCATCAGGTCTCCAAGAACTTCCACTGCTAATTCATATTGTGAAATGTGTCAGTGTAGTTCATTGTTGCAATATTTAAATTTAGCTTGATTTGCAGTAGCTGTAGTCAGTGTTTTTGTTCTTTTTGTTCAGTTGTGTGATGTAGCTATGGTACATGAGTGTAAATGGAATAGCAAGACAGACTTGCAGCTGTCAGATGATTTTTCATTTGGTCTGCTGGTGTAAATGCATGCTTTTTATCAATCTGGAGCAAGAGTTTTAATTTTGGGGGAGCTTTTGCCTTTAGAATGAACTATATTCCCATGAAGCATAGTAAATTACTTAATGGAATTAAAAACAATATAATTTTTTTATTTGAAGTTGTTGATTATAAGTGTAGAAACAATATATTTTGATTTTAATGCAAAATATTCAGATATTTACAAATATATATACAAGTAGTTTGAGTGTGTAGAGACTGAATTGATTGCTGAGATCGATCGCGGCTGGGCTTGTTTGGCACGCTTTGTTTGCAGCGATTCTCTAATCGGTGGATCTAAGAAGATCTTGGTGGACTGATGGCTTCAGCTGAATTATATACCTTTGATTAACAACCTCGGAGATCACAGAAGGTTTGTAAGTTATCCTTAAAAATCTATTCCCCTATGAAGAAAATGAATGGAATTTTTACTTCTGGAACAAGACTGTTGAGCTCTATTACAAGCATCAACATTTCTCCACCTAAACATGATCACAGTAAGCATAGACCCTCACCTTCTCAACCATTCATTCGTTTATTTACTTGTTCTTCATCTCTCCTCGCCATGCAGTTTATCAGAGTGGCTCAGTGTGAGTAATCTGGTGTAGAGGGAGAGAGAGAGAGAGAAGAGAGCTGGTGAGGTAACAGACTGCTGTGAGCTCAGGCCAGAGCTCAGGTAATTGCCAGCGGGGCCCGCGGCAGGCAGGTGGAGTGGATAGATGTTATCCCATGATCTTCCTACACCGCTCTTTCCATTTTAGCATCACTGTTCGAGCAGGAGACTGGGATAAGAGGGAATTAGTTGCAGGATTAGGTCTTGTGTTTTATCTGTGTTTGTAAGTGTTTACTTATCACTCTGTCGGAGGAGCTTTTGTTTTAGTGCATCACAGCTAAGCATCTTTGTGTCAGAATTATTTCCTTGTCTTTTTCATTTGGCTTCAAAAAGGCCACGATGACAAAGAAAGTGCATGGAATTTTATATTTATTACTCTTATTAACTGCA
This sequence comes from Xyrauchen texanus, assembly GCF_025860055.1. Classification (NCBI taxonomy): domain Eukaryota; kingdom Metazoa; phylum Chordata; class Actinopteri; order Cypriniformes; family Catostomidae; genus Xyrauchen; species Xyrauchen texanus. Next base: position 12,957,074 of record NC_068300.1, on the reverse strand, counting down.
AAATTAGATTAGTGACAAAATTATTTGCGGAGGGAAAGGTGGAATGCTGGCGGGATTCAAACCTGTGTTTCCCATGTGAGCACCAAGGCTCAATGAGTGTGTGTGTATTATATTTTAGTTTTTAAACATGAAATAATTTGAGGAGTGTTGTTTTATTCGCTGTGTTGACATATTTCCTATTGAGAAGGAAAGATTTGGCATGACATATCAAAGGTCTTGTATACATTTACATTTATGCATTTGGCAGACGCTTTTATCCAAAGCGACTTACAGTGCACTTATTACAGGGACATTTCCCCTGGAGCAACCTGGAGTTAAATGCTTGCTCAAGGACACAATGGTGGTGGCTGTGGGGATCGAACCAGTGACTTTCTGATTACCAGTTATGTGTTTTTGCCCACCATGCCACCACCACCATCACTTGTACCCTTTGTCTTTAAATAGCCAATATTCTTTAGATAAATCAGATCCATGAACTATGATTTTGCTGCTTGCTTGTTGGTTGCAGGTGCTTATAGAGCGCAACAGTGCCTGCCCACTTTTTGAACCGTGTCGGTTCCGAAAGTGAGGGCACGGACTAGTATTGTGGATGACGTAATCGGATAAAAACCGAGGGAAATATATAAAACTATTGATATTAGATTGGTGATTCTAAGTATATAAACATTCTGTTTTATGTTTATTGCTAAATATTCCGATAGAGAATAATAAAAGAGTAGTTTGAGTGTGAAGGAAGAACGATTAATGCATAATGAAAGTGGGTGGTCTTCTCCAGGCTATTTCATGGGCTTGCTTGGCTGCAGTTCTCTGTTTGGTGGATATTTCATGCTGTACCAAGGGTATTGAAGTTGTTCACTTGGAATTCCACTATTAAAAATAATTTTTAAATAATGAAGTCAAAATAACGCTGACTTGTGCTTCAACGGAAGCATATACCATCGATGAACAACCTCAGAGCTTATGGTACATCTGTCTTTAAAGGTTTATAAGTTATCGTTGAAAATCAATTTGTCTGAGGAAGAAATCATTGGGATTTTTACTTACAGAACTAGTTTGCTCTATTAGGGGAACGACATTGTCATTCTAGAGAGCATTTGATTGGACAAACACATATATCGTGCAAGATGAGTCATTAATATTTCTGGTCCTGCTTTTCCAGAAGACAATGACTATAAATGCATTTTCTTAAAATATAAATGCAGCTGTGTACATTTATACTTTATGAGGCATGCTATTATAAAGACTACATTTTATTTGCAAAATTAAACAATTGGCTTTTACATTGTCATTGTAATAAAGCCAAAAGAAATAATTACAATCTGGAGAAAAAAATATATATATTTTATTATGTTGATAGCATGTTATGTTTTACCCTGACAGAGTACTGTGGATGAACCTGAAGAGAAACAATAATTTGAACTCTATTCTAAGGAACCTTATTTAGAATTGTTGTTTAATTACTGTTAAAACTATTGCTGTCAATAGTATACAGTGCATCCGGAAAGTATTCACAGTGCTTCACTTTTTCCACATTTTGTTATGTTACAGCCTTATTCCAAAATTGATTAAATTCATTATTTATTAATACCCCATAATGACAATGTGAAAGAAGTTTGTTTGAAATCTTTGCAAATGTATTAAAAAAATAATAATAAATAAATCACAATTCACAGCCTTTGCTCAATATTACCTTTGGCACCAATTACAGCCTCAAGTCTTTTTGTGTATGATGCTACAAGCTTGACACACCTATTTTTGGGCAGTTTCTCCCATTATTCTTTGCAGACGCTCCCCATCATGTTGGATGGGGAGCGTCGGTGCGCAGCCATTTTCAGATCTCTTCAGAGATGTTCAAGTCTGGGCTCTGGCTGGGCCACTCAAGGACATTCACAGAGTTGGCCCGTAGCCACTCCTTTGTTAGAGCGCTCTGGAGCAAGTTTTCATCAAGGATGTCTGTACATTGCTGCATTCATCTTTCCCTCGATCCTGACTAGTCTCCCAGTTCCTGCTGCTGAAAAACATCCCCACAGCATGATGCTGCCACCACCGTGCTTCACTGTAGGGATGGTATTGGCCAGGTGATGAGTGGTGCCTGATTTCCTCCAGACATCGGAGGTCTACAGACAATTCCTTGGAATTCATGGCTCGGTTTGTACTCTGACATGCACTGTTAACTGTGGGACCTTATATAGACAGGTGTGTGCCTCAAGTGTGGACCACAATCAAGTTGTAGAAACATCTCAAGGATGATCAGTGGAAACAGGATGCACCTGAACTCAATTTTGAGCGTCATGGCAAAGGCTGTGAATACTTATATACATGTGTTTTTTTTTATTATTTTTTATAAATGTGCAAATATTTCAAACAAACTTCTTTCACGTTGTCATTATGGGGTATTGTTTGTAGAATTTTGAGGAAAATAATGAATTTAATCAATTTTGGAATTAGGCTGTAACATAACAAAATGTGGAAAAAGTCAAGTGCTGTGAATACTTTCTGGATGCACTGTAAATAATCATTATAATAGGAATGGTTCACCAAAAAATTATCATTTATTTTCATACTTTACTCACTTTTATGCTGTCTTAAACTTGTATGATTTTCTACTGCGACAAATGAAGATATTTCGATATGAGGCGTTTTTGTCCAAGTCAATGGGACACTTTGAAGTTCCAAAAAGGACATTAAGGCAGCTTAAAGATAATTCATACCACTAGGAATGTAACAATGTTTTCGGTTTTCGGACGAAAATTTTAACAGAATCCTTTTAATTTAAAGTCTGGTAACTAAAACACTCACATGGAGAAAAAAGCATTTTTTATGTTACAGATTAAAGTCCACATAGAATTGAAATAATCACTTTCTTGTTTATTAGTGCATTTAATAAAGAGGGATTTCCAGTGCTCCTGTATTGTATGTTATTGTGTATCATGGTCGATACTGTCAAGCTATAATATGACATTAAAGAAGCATAATTATAGTAGTTCATATGACTCGGGCATTATACAAGTCTCTTGAAGCCATACAATAGTTTTGTGAATCGCAAAGAATGCGTTCAATGAGTACATTTATAGTCTGCATGCACTGCCTGCTTCAGTGATTGAGCGCTGCTCTGTTGTGCATTTATAAAAATCTTTGTTTGTGTTCAGCAGAAGAAAGAAAGTAATACACATCTGGGATGGCATGAAGGTGACTAAACGATGAGAGAATTTGAATTTTTGGGTGAAAAATCCCTATAATTTTGCTGCTGCATTATACAGTAGAGTAGTTAACAATAAAGGTTTTCTTAATAGGCTACACATTTTTTTTTATGTAATTCTTCTCTGTCTACTCTATTTTATTATGAAATGTGTAGTTATAGAAAGTGGTTTTGGTGCATTCCTAATAATAACGTTTTAGAATTTGTTCAGATATTCCAAAGTCTAAAGGTTTTTGGCCCATTGTGTCCAGAATTTTTGGTTTTGGTTTCTGCCAAGAATTTTCATTTTGATGTATCACTACATACTGTGCATCTTGAGTGGTTGAATTCTCACTTCTGAAGCGAATTAACCGGTTTTGGGTGAGAAACAGACCAAAATGAAATGATTTACACCTGAATTACAAGCTGAATTACACCTCCTCGCGCTTGAAGCATGGACAGAGTGCTCTGAAATGGATTAAACCACTCGAGTTGAATGGATTACCTTTATACTGCCTTAATGTCCTTTTTGGAGCTTGAATGTGTTGGACCCCATTGGGTGAACTATTCCTTTAATTTCATGATTTCCGACCAGTCTTTAGAAAGTTGAATTAGACTATTATAATTTCATAAAATTCTGTAAAATTTTATTGTTTTTATTTTTGTCTGAAATTTTCTCTGGACACCGTGGCACCTCAGTTTGAAAATCCTTGCACTAGCATTTACAGTAGATGGTCTCAAAGAAAATGCACATTGACTAAAAGCCACAAAATTCTACAACCCCAATTCTGTCCCAACTTTTTCGGAATTGGGTTTGTAACTGATTTCATGGTGTTTTAAGCCTTGTCTTGAGCATTTTAAGAGGATAAGTTTCTCTGTTTTTGGACTTTTTTTTTGTCACTTTTATTAAAGGTGGGGTATGTGATTTGCAAAACGGCCGGCAGATTTTGAAAATACACAACTCATAAGGTCCTACCTTCTCTCCTCCAACGCTGGCCCTGACTCCACCCATTCGAAAAACATGGACGCGCAATCATGCACGAGCGAAAACTCAGATGCGCGAGAGCGAGCCAGGCTAGCATAGGTTGGAGTTTCTGCATGACGTCACCATGTACCTGCTAAGACCGTCAACATGGCACAACATTCAGCGGTAAATTGCACCAGATATTTTTAACATTCAACAGTCACATAAATCATTAGTATTGTTAGAAAATTTATGTTTTTGAAATGTAAATATATATTGTATAAATATATATAAAATATATAAAAATATATTGGACGTCCTGGTTGTCACCGAAGTTTATGGCTAAATATAGGGCTGACCGATATAACGTTATCAGATGAGATTGTTATGCGATCTCGTCAGTAAAGCACATAACATAAAGTGCATTCATTGATTAGTAAATCGCCATCAGCTGCTTTCAGATGGAGCGGCGATACTACACAGAGCCGTAGTTCACTAACAAGCTGGGCCGTGATAATGAAGGGTAAATTGCCCAGCTTGTCAGTGATGAACTACAGCTCTGTGTAGTAAATGCCGCTCCATCTGAAAGCAGCTGATGACTAACGGACACGCGCGCCAGGGTGGTGGGGGAGGGGGCATGGTACGACCGTTTGATTGACACATTTTCTGTCCAATGATTCTAGATGGTCTTGAAAATGATCGGCTGGAGTTTTTCGAGTCCTGCCCGTTCCACAGATGATTAAATTGCTTAATTTTCATTTCAGTGCTTCTAATTTACAGCCAGTAAGTGGGTTAGGAATAGGATTTCAAGTTATTTTGAAAAAATGGTCAAAAAAGAAAATCACATACCCCACCTTTAACCACAAAATTATAAAGAGGATGGAGTGGAATTGGGGTACAACACAGGCAGGTTCCCCTTGGACATGTCTGTACCACATGTGAAAACAGCTTTTCTTTTAAAGATTGCCCTAAGCATTTTAAGAGAAAACCACAACTACGATTGCTGTAGATAATGGGGAAAGGTATCATTTAGGAGCAGGTGACCCTGAAAGTGGTCCGGATTGTGAGCACTGGCTGTACACTTTACCAGCCATTCAATAAAGGAAGATGAGAATATTACATTTTTATACTGTACCTTGAGAGCATGTGACCATTCCGGGCAGGCTGATCACTGTCTATTTTTGCTGAACAAATCCAACCCTCTGTGAAATAGTTCCTCTAGATTTGTCTAGCTGTTCTAATCTCTTTTCCCTCATGTCATCAATATTGCGTTCAAAACTCGGCTTGAAAATGAAATCGCTGCTCAAGCCTTTCGACTCTCGCAGGCACGGTGGTCGGATCATGCTCAGATAAGAAAACTTAGAAATTATTCATGGTAACTGGACTAGAAAAGCAAGTGGCCCTTCCTTTCCTTCCCAGACAAGCGCTGCAGAGTTCACTCTGAATAGTCAGTTTGAATATTAAGTACTAATTTATTGTGTAGCCGGGAGCTACATGTTAAATAAATGCAGACGAGTAAATAGACAAAGAACGCAGGAGGGAAGCTGTGCCCGGATATCAGATGGCAAAGCAGCACATCCAACCTAGAGGAGACAATGGAGTGTAAACACACACTGCAGGATACAACAGATGCACCGCGTCTGTGTGTGTATTTGTGCAAGAGCTGAATTTGTGAATGCAAAACTGCTACAAATTGTGAGTTTCAGTCACATAGTCTCCAAAGCTCTAAATTAAATTAAATGAACTTAAATAAATTTTTCATATGACACAGGTTAATCAAGAGCCGCCTGGTGGTACTGTTATCTGGACTTTTCGTACAGGAAGAGAATTTAAATGTGGATTATCATTACCAGAGGTTGTAATGAATTGAAATAAGCAGTTTTAATGATTTTTTAAAACATGGTGTGAGTGAAACATTTTAAGATCTAAATCCTATGTTACTTTTAACTTGAACATGGTTTATGTTTTGGCCCAACAAAGAACAAACCTCATGCTGAAACTTAAGGTGTAATCAAGAACTCTGCGATAAGAATCTACTGTATACTGTATTTGCCCTATATATGATTTTGGACTTCTTCAGTTCTTCATTCTTCACTCTACATCTGTCCTGCTTGTGTGCTGAGTTACATCCTTGCAGATAACCAAGCACACACATGCACCATTGGTTATAGCAAACCCAACTCAAAGTAGGGGCCATTTCTAGACTTATCAGTGTAATTCATGCTTGCCTAAGTATTATCAGTCTGCTCCAGATCCCAAACAGAGCATTACATGAGTGCAGCATGCCCATCAGATTGGCTTTTTCACAACTGAGCATTTAAAGAGGATAAATGAATGACAAGGCTTGTGTGTGGTTAGGAGACCATATTGAGTAGACACGAGCTGGTGTGTGGCTCTCAACAGGCTCTGAAAGTTCTCTGAGACAGTGCTGTCATCAAACCAACAGGGAACAGACTCTTGATTCTTCAAGTAAGAATTGTTGTCAAGATGGTTTTAGTTCCTCGAGAGGCTATTTTAGGCTGTACGCAGTTCTGCTGTCATCATGGTAACAATCCTTTTTAGTTTTGTGATGCCGTTTTAGAAAGAAACACTTCTAAAGGTCTAAAACATTGTACTTTGTTCATATTTATAAAACAGTGCTTTAAAGGTGAAGTGTGTAATTTCTCTGGCACTAGCTTCACCAAACAGAATTGGAAATTCCAATAAGGTTTTCCTGAAAACTCCCCGTCTCACATCGGTCGAACAAACGGATAGTCCTGTCCCAAACTTACACCATTGGTTGAGCCAATGTTGCTGTGTCAGGCATGTTGGGCCTCATGTAAATTGGGTGATGTATTGGCCAGCCTGCTTTCATGACAGATGCAACATTTTTGCAAACTAAAATATGTGCTGTATTGCAGGTTTGGCTGCAGTTTCCCAGTGAAATGTCCAACGGGGTGTGCCTAAAGCGAGTGAAATTTTTTTGTAATCAAACAAGGTTTTTATGGTGAATTTTTATGGAGGTTTTAATGAGTAAAATGCACTTCCCTAACCTAAAAATTTAGCCTAAACCCAACCAATAGTGTCCTAAAAGATAAATAAGAGGTGATCTTTACCCTCAACCAACACCTAAACCTAACCGATAGTGTTCCTTTCGCAAATGCGACATAAGCAAATTTTCGGAAGCAACTGCATAATTTCATGTTACTTCTATGATCCTTTCATCTCATCTATCAGCTTTCATGTTTGGCTGGGCTTGAGCCTCTATCCTCAGATTCCAAAGTCCAACACTCTATCAAATGAGCTACCGCTGAAGTTAATCACACTTGAATAAGTGTTTATTTGTAGTGTCGTAGAAGCATTAAAATGTATAGTTTTTCAAATGATGCGTTAGAGTAAAAGTGTTTTCGATATCATAAGAAAGCTGTGGTGAAATGTTGAACGTGGCACGTAAAAGTCAGTTTGCAAAAATGTACTTATAGTAATGGTTATTCTATGAGACTTGGTACTATTGGTGGTGCTATTAGGGTGTATGTGGCATAGATTCTTATAATAATTCTTATAATAACTAAAGCTAATATTAAAAAAAGAAAACATTAAGCCAATTATGCTTCAAATTTTTAACTGATGTTTTGGACAACATGTGCAGAATTAACCATATTTCTAGGTCTCCTTTGATGCCCCAGCTATTGGGTTCAACTCAACCTTTCCATTTGTTTATCGCTGTTGATCCATGCGAGCAATGGCAGTGTGAGCTCTTGGATTCAGCAAGCAGAGCAGAGCAGATTACCCTCTCCTTCCTCTTCATTAAATATGTGTGAAACACCCTGCTGTGGCTCCCATAATGAGGAGTGATTCCACACTACATAATACATTTGTTAGCACCCAATTTACAGCTGAATTTTAAGAGCCCCTGCAGACTCATGCTTAGCCTTTTTCAGTATCCATTTCTCATTCGATATTTAACTGGTCAAGCAAAGAATGTGGACATAACATGTAGACAGTGTGGAGTGTTTTGTGCTATAAGTACCTGTCTTCATTTTGACAAAATGGAGGCTCATGCTACTCTCCGCGATCCATGCACAACTTACCATGTGCCCCATTGAAAGCTAGAACCTCTAATTGTGACCGTGAGGAGGTTATCCCATGTGACTCTACCCTCCCTAGCAACCGGGCCAATTTGGTTGCTTAGAAAACATGGCTGGAGTCACTCAGCACACCCTGAATTCGAACTCGTGACACCAGGGGTGGTAGTCAGCATCAATACTCGCTGAGCTACCCAGGCCCCCCATCACTTTGTTCTTTCGTGAAGAATTACAAAATCCTTTGTAGCCTTGGACTGCCATCAGCTCGTAACGTGTGTGCGAAATCCTTGCCTTGACCATGCCACGACTGGCATCGTAAATGTTATGTCGCCCTCTTGTGGTCTCCCAAAGCTATTATGTCAGACTACATTGAATAGAATGCAACTGGTAGATAATTAAAAGCACACAAATTAGGCTTCTAGTTTAAATGTTGGCTGATGTTAATATATCAATGCCTCAAAAGTATAGATAAAATAACGTTCCGATCAATAATCAATATATCTATATTTTATGATGGAATTAAAAGCATTTGGACAGAATTAGATTTCTCAGAGGACCCTTAAAAACTATAAAAGTAATTTACACTGAATTTGTGTGAGGAAAAATACAGTCTTGTCAGATTAGAATCACAAAGTACTTCTGTGAAACACAAATTATATGGTATGAGTTGATCTGTTTACTTATTCTCTTTCATTGTCTTTCATTTTTCAAGCCTGCCCCTGAACTGGATGCCTGGGTAAGCATGCCATATTTCCACAGTCATTGTTATACATAGTGGTGATTTTGGAGCTACCCAGCTAGATAATTGATGCTGGTCCTACCCCATTTGTCACTTTAGGCATGTCCCTCCAGTCGACCCCCTGATAAAAACATAATTAAATACATCACAAATGGTTATAAGCTCAAACAAGCAAAACATTAATAATAACAATGTTGGGAAGAAATATGCAAGTGCATGTTATGGTTTTTTAAGTAGGCATCATAAATGGGTATCACCATAATAGAAATAAACTTAAAACCAGAACCGAACCATGTGGTATAAGTTGTTCAAAAAAAAGAAAGAATGAATGAATAAAAGCAAAGGCGCACTGCCCTAAAGCCTACAAAAGCAGGGGCATTTGTAGGCTTTCATCATTACTGGAGTACACAATCTATTTTACCATGATGTTGGGGGGGGGGGTTGGGGCATGATCCCCCAGGAGATTTATTTATTTATTTATTTATTTATTTATATATTTGTGCAAAAACAGCACAAATTCTGGTGATTTTAGGAGCATAATTTATCATTGGAACATTTTCTACATATATTGTGTAGCATTAATAAAACTATGGACTAAAAACATATTTTTCACATTACACAGCATAAAATGAAGTTTATCAAAGTTTTCTTTCTTAAAAGCCTGCTGTGGCAGTGTCATGGTACAGTGATGGTACAGTATTGTAAAACCTTGGTATTTTTATAATCTATCATGGTATTTATATTGTAGAGTACTCCAAGGAACATGTCCAATAAACATGGTATGAGCTTGGTAATTTTTTGGTACTTTAAGCGCTTTCGTGTAATCTTAGTATTCTGATTCACTTTTATTTAGAAAATGTCTTTACCTGCAATAGACAATCGTTCATAGGCTGCATTCGCTTAGCTGCAGGTTTTGTTTAAATTAATTGTAATTAAATACTCACTTTTCAGTGTTTCAGTTGTTTTTGTTCTCTGTCTTCTAAAGTATCAGGTTACTGTTTTTACTGCATGTCAAAGAACTTCAAACGATTCAGCCCACATGTTAGACAAATTCATTGAGAAGAACTGATTTAAAAGAGTGATTATTTCAAGGATATTGGGCATCGCTCAGATGTACGAGCCCTGCGCTCGTGAATCTATGGCCGTGTTCACAATGCTACCATACACCATACAAACAGCACGAGTAGGATGGTAGTAAGGCATTTAATATATGGTCTATATGTTCCGTGGAGGGCGCCACAACACTTTTCGGAACGCACAGGGCACATTTTGTTCGACACAGATTGGACACATGCTAAAATTGCCTCGGTAGATCGGCGCCCCTGAAGCGATGCCACCCTAGGCGCTGGCCTATGTTGCCTAATAGGCGGACCGGCCCTGGATTCACGTACTGATGGAGGTGATTTACTGTGCACTCCTGACAAGAGGCAGAAGGAAGGGGGTGATTATGCACACCAGTAATTTCAGGTTGTGCTTTGTTGTGAGTATGTGTACTGTTGTCTGGCTGCTAAAGTACATGCACCTTTCTCCCATTCAGCACCACGGGGCGTCTCTAGTGTGTGTGCTGTGCAGGTGTGTGTGTGATTGTGTGAATGTCGTTGATGTATCTATGGCTCGTACATAGTTGCGGAATGAGGGAAGCTAATTTCAGGGAGTGTGCGTGCATGCTGCCCACCTGTTGAATATTTTTTTTGTGAATACTTGTCATCTCTAGAGTTTTATTGAATGAGTTTTAAAAAGATAGTAAGTTACAAAAGTTGATTTACCACTGCATTGGGATTTTGGATCAATGCACAAAAATTATTGGGATTTTAAATGAATTATTAGCATACACAGGACAAAATAATGTTATTTGAACATAACATGTTATATGATGTTTATAACGTGAGTCGGCTCACAGCTTAACACACTTAGCTTACCCAAAAATAATTTACTCTAATTACTTTAGTGCCAACCACAGTGGTCACATTAAGTTATCACACACTTGTTTGAGTGTCGTACCTTCAAACTTGTGTTTGTCCTCCTCTGTCAAGATGAGCGGACTTCTCTCTTGGTCTGTTCATTTTTGGAATCCCTCCATCTTGTAAATCCTCTTCAGTGCTTTTCTTCAAGGGCTGAAAATCTTTCACCAGCTGTCCATTCCTAAAAATTCTGGCAGAGTCATCAGAACGGTTTTAAGAGCTTTGGGCCGTGCTGTCTGAGTGAAACTGCGACGCTAATTGCTAGCGCAGTGTCCTCCGTCCAGCTACTCTTGAGTACGGTCAACAGTTTTGGACCAGTTAGGACATATGCTGTTGAAAGAATTTGTTATTTCACTGCCCAAAAAGCTTGAAAACCTTGACGAATCCCCAAGAAATGCCAACAGATACAGAAATTCCAAAGACAACAGTTGGTCTTCGATTGCCCTAAGCTTATAAGCCTTATGGTATAAAATGTTTTTTAAATTAAAATCACTAAGCAGATCATGGGGCTTGTGCCAATGCATTGTGGCGGTTTCTGTTTGCCACACATTTATTGCTTATATAAAAGTAGGACTCAGCAGTAATGATTTTTCTTTATTTTGATCCGTTCAGCTCAGTAGGTAAGATTTATACTTGCTCTGTAAATATTGCCACTGGCCCCACCACGAAAAACTATCATTTTGTGTCTGAAGGAAATACGTATTTCATAGATCCCAAGAATTTCCAACATCAATTCAGTACATAACAGAAACCCATATATTAAGGTTTGAAAATGCATGTTTGTGAATAATGAAAGAAAGATGTAGTGACAATGCAGCAATGCATCTGAGCAAGTCACATTTCCTTCAACTTGCCCAAAACCCTGTCACACTTGGCTTTGGCCATTGGTCCATCCTTATTGTTGAACTGTGGGCAGAAATTATTCAACAAATGGAAGATAAGTAATATTTTATCATTTGAATACACAAAACTCATTGTTTACATTTCTGAACAGGGGAAACAGCTGGACAAGAAGGAGGCGGAACTAAAGGCGCTGGATGCCTTCTACAGGGAGCAGATCACACAGCTAGAAAAGAAGGTTTGGTATCTTACAAATTATCAGTTGAATGTGGAGGTTCTTTCCAATTTCCCCATACTTCTAGTGTGTAAATTCTCAAATACCATGGTATGGCACCCGTGCCATTTTACTTACTTTTACTACTCCTAAATTTAGGATCAGATTTGAAATAACTGGCTTTTAAAGGAATGTTCCAGGTTCAATGCAAGTTAAGCTCAATCGAAAGCATTTGTGGCATAATGTTGATTACCACAAAAATGTATTTTGACTAGTTCCTCCTTTTCTTTAAAATAAGCAAAAATCGAGGTTACAGTGAGGCACTTACAGTGGTAGTGAATGGGGCCAATAAACATGTAAACATGATTTTAGTGTGATAAAAATCACTTATAAACCTTATCTGTGCAAAGTTATAGCCAATTGTACAACTTCGTTACCATGACGATATATTGTCAACAAACCCTAAAACCCTTAAACGTCTGTAAAAATTACAATATAAACAACTTTACAGCTCAAATAATACATAAGTTTTAACAGAAGAATTAATGCAAGTGCTTTTATAAAATTATAAGCTTCACATTTCTGCTTTTTAAACCCTCCAAAAATTGGCCACGTTTATTTTTATTGTCCCCATTCTCTTTCACTGTAAATGCCTCAATGTAACCTCGATATTTGCTTATTTTAAAGAAAAGGAGGAATGAGTCAAAATACATTTTTGCGGTAATCAACATAATGCCACAAATGCTGTCGATTTAGCTTAACTTGTGTTGAACTCGGAACATTCCTTTAAGTTCTCTCAACCTGTATAATTTTCACAGCCGGTCACTGTCATTTTCGGGAAATAAAACTTATGATGCGAAGCCTTAAGGAAAGGTATGCAAAGGCAGAGAGCAAGCTAAAGATCAGTGGGTGGTTAAGAACTCGTTTCCATGCTGTGGTTATTTTCCGCTTGATACAGGGCTGTAGTTGTTGAAGACGAGATGCTTCTGTTTGTACAACTCTTGCTACACCATAAAATTTAAGGAAGAAATCTCTGGCTATCATCTACTGTCATTCAGTCACTTTCAGTGAGAGATAATGTCCAAGCAGAGTCATTTTTCACAGGCCCTACCTTCATCCATCTATCTTCCATAAATGACTGGACAAAGATCATAATGGTCTATACACCACCAAAGTGGGATTCTGAAGTGCTTTGGCTCCATTGGGTGGGCAGCAATGCCACAACTGCATTTATCTGCTGAGTTCATACTTTGATTGACCCCCATCGGTATAAAAAAATAGATAAAGTCATGTTAAATGGAAAAGGGCTTGCTCTGCGTGGTGAGGGGCAATGGTGCAGAAAGTGCTTTAGCCAAAGCCTTAAAAACCATTCAGCTATTGGCAAATGAAGTCAGAGTTTCTCTCCAAGAGTTGTGATTTTGCTTAGTCCCTCTCTCATTTGGTTTCTCTCTTTTGCCCTCCCTCGCCTGTTTCCTTTACTACGCTCTCTCTCTGAGGTCTTATCAACTGCATGCAGCAGGCAAAAAGTGAGATTTGCTTTTTTACCCTCTTCACCATCATGCTGTAGGAAAGCAGTCCAGCATATAACAGTGGTCGTGCTGTGTGGAAGTGGGCGTCCATTAAAAAGGCATTTTTTGCGTGGTTGAGTTACCTTATTAGACAGAATGCAGAGCAATGTACAGTACATGAAGAATTAATGACAAAGAAACATAACTTGGATATAGGAACATTTAGTAAATACAGTGGTTGAGGAGTTGAACGTTATACACAGCTAGGTTACACAATATATGAAAAAAAAAAACTTACCAAGAAACATTTTAACCTAGTTGTGTAGTATCATCAAATTAATTTAATTGAATACAATGGTTACCTTATTTTCCAGAATACAAAAGTAGTGTTGTAACAACTAATCGCTAAAAATGTATATTCAAAATAGTTGAGAAGAAATGTAATTATCATTTAGAGGGCTCTGGGCGCTGTGGAAGATGTTTTACATTTTCTCAACAAAATTGTGTAAATATACGTTGGCTTTTCTATTAGATTTTGTTCTATTATTTGAAGAAATAATCGACAGATCAATCGATTATCAAAATAGTTGCAGCTGTAATGCAAAGCAGGATTTGAAGAACCACTGACAAAGATACATTGAACCTACTTGCACAGTAACATCTAACAAATGTAATGTGGTTGAGCTACATTTTTCCCAGAATGCAAAGCAATATAAAAAAAAAACAAAGGAACATCGTAACCTTGTCGCATAACATCATCTGACAAATTTCTGTGGAATTCAGTAGTTTAATTACATTATTTCCAAAAATACAAAGTAGGGTTACAACAACTAAATAATAATACATTTATGAAAATAGTTGATGACAAATCTCATTGTTTAGTTGGTTCTCGGCACTGTGGAGGTTGTGGAATCATTTTTAGTTTTTGTTTTGTATGTTGTAAATATTACTTGTGTTTAAACTGATTGCGATGTAAATACATTGACGGGGGAAGTACAGTAACTGTGACATGTTTACTAATATTTATGACTTTTGAAATTGACTTCTTGTAATTGTTATATTGCATATTAGCATATTATATTCATGTTTAATAAAGTATATTTGATCCCCATAATTATTGAATCCTTATTTTATGTTTTTAGTTTAAGGTGTTATTGTGTGCATAGACATAATGCAAGTGAGCTGTAATACTATAATATTATCAACTTAGGATGTACAATATGATATTAAAATAATAAAGTCTTCCATTGGACTCATATCAGCCATATCACAAGTTTCACCTCTAAAATTGACATGTGTAGTACAATACAAACATAAAGAAGAAAAAACACTTGAATAATCATATTAAAATAAACTGGTATACCCTGTTCTCTATGTATAAGTGTTTTAAGTGTAGTGTCAGAAAAGCGCAAATTAATTAATTCAAAATATTTAATATGTAAATAGGAGTGGTTTTTTTTTCTTCATCAAAGCAAGTAATATTTCAGTTTTAAATGTTTAATTGTATAACATAATATCAGCATGAAAATAGCACATTATGATTCCGGCTCTGAAAATCTCCCAGTCATGATCACACAGGAGATGTCCAGGAAAAGCAGTGCCGAAACACGATTCACTGTTCTTCCACAAATTTCTTGCAATTTTAACTTTCAACCACAGATGTCGCTAGAGAGCACAAACTTACGTAGTGCAGCTTTAAATGAATTTGCTTGAATACAGTGGTAAAGTTAACTTATTTTCCAGAATGCAAAGTAGTTTTGCATCAACTAATCAATATAAATTGATAATAAAAGTAGTGGTAATGAAAGAGGACAAATGTCAATATTTAGTTTGCTCTGGGTGGTGTGGAAGTTGTGACAGTTTTTTTTTTTCAATAAAATATTGGATAAATAAAAGCCTTTTTTATTCTTTTTTTTTTTTCTTTAATCAAATAAATAATCGACAGATTAATCGATTATCAAAAAAATTCTAAGTAGTTGCAGCCGTAATACCAAAGCAAAGCAATCATTTAAGAACCACCGATAAAGCACCATTGTAACCTTGTTGCGTTTTAACAACCAACAAATTTTCATTGAATACATTTACTACAGAATACCTTATTTCCCATAATGCAAAGCAATATCTGAAGAACCTCTGACAAAGTCCACTTTCAGCCCTTATACATTTTCGTTTGAAAACGCATCGATTTGCTACATTTACACCTCTCAATCACACTGGAACGCAGTTTTCCTGGTTCGAAAATGAGACGACTTCGAAAGCGATAATGGTAAACGTTAGAAACAGAGTTTTCAAATGAAAAAAATTAGTTTGGACATATGTGACCAAAGAAACATTATAAACTATAATGTTAGTAACATTAACATAACATAATAACATTGCATTCCTCCTCTTTATTAATGTATGCCGTAATGTGCCGTTTTTATCTTCAGTGACTACAGATACTCTCATTAGATGCAATATTTGTACTCTCTCTATCAAACGTCTTATTCAGAACAAGAGAATAACCCAGACACCTTGACAGCTTTAGAGAGATAATTCCTCTTTATTTGATTCCCTCACTTTGTTCAGCTCCTCTAGCTTTGTTCATTTAAGCTATACTAAGAGTGTTGCTCACTCACTGGCTTGAAGAATTGCCTTTTTGTTTATTCACTTTGGGCCCAGTGATTCAGGAAAAGGAGATGGAGATGAATGTTTTGGGTACATGCTTCGTTATGATTCGAAAACAAAGGACTGCAAAGGGAAATATTAACACTGTGGGATGGCATCCATGGTGGCTTTGCCGAGCTGATAATTTAACGCTTGTGTCTCTCAAAAGAGGGGATTTGTTCCACGGTGTACAGTTAACGTTGTTTGCATGCAGCAGATTTATACTCTGCAGTCTTTCAGACAGGTTTAGAATGCTGTTTCAAACACAATTTCTATTTTGTCTGTCCGTCTGTATTAAATCTACGTTACTAATATTTCACCACATGTTAACTAGGAGGATGTCCTTATATGGTAAGATATAAAAGGAATGCTGTTGATTTTGAATGCATATGGAGATGCACATGCTCTGACATATTGAGCTGTGGTGTTGATTCGGGTGATATTAGTTTGAATCAGGTTTGCGTCCTTTGACAGTTTCCTCGCTACTTGCCCATATCAATAAAAGTGGCAAAAGGCTGAAAAAAGAAAAAGTGAACATGAAATGGGATTCGCAACCCATTTAACCTCACACATTTCACCGCTATGAAGTAAACTAAGGATATTGTCTAAACTGTTTCAATAGAAAGTATGCAAATACATGAAAGAAAAGTGCACTCGTCAAGCATTTTCATAGGGTCTTTTACATGTCCTCCCTTACACATGGCATGGAAGTTGTTAACTAAATTTATACCACAGTATTCCATCAGGACACAGGGGGGTGGTCTGCATTGTGTCAATCTCT